>NC_022028.1:33800795-33845780 GCF_000317375.1 Microtus ochrogaster | reverse complement strand
TCTGTAGACCAGGCTGGTCTTGAACTCACAGAGATCCGCCTGCCTCTGCCTCCCGAGTGCTGGGATTAAAGGTGTGTGCCACCATCGCCCGGCTCCGAGGACATTTTCTAAGTTCCAGACTATGCTGGGACCTAGGTGAGCCACAAAGGGCCCCATCATTTGCAGGATGTAGCCCTAAGAATGTGGGGTCCACAGAGTCAGTGAAGAATCTATCTGTAGGAAGACCTGAGAAGTGTTACCTAAGGGCGGAGCCTTTCTTTTCCTTAAGTGGTAAAAACATATTTTTATTAGTAAGAACGGAACATGATTCTATGATTTTAGCACTGCTAACCATCAATTTCTTTCCCACTGCTGTTCGGTGCAACTGCGGTGTTCCTTTCTTTTCATTGTTTGAGAATCTCATCATGCATATAACATGTTTTGATCAAGTCCACCACCACTCCTCCCCTATAATCACCCCCTTGCCCACCCATTACTCCTTCACAAGTGTGTGTGTGTGTGTGTGTGTGTGTGTGTATTAACTTACTGAGTCCTCTTAGTGCTGCTAGTAGATGCCTGGATATAGGACCATGCATGTACCAGAGTGTGTGCAGCCTCATCATTAAAGAAAAATGACTCCTCCTCCTCCTCCTCCTCATCATCATCATCATTATCATCACTATTTTGGTTTTTCGAGACAGGGTTTCTCTGTAGCTTTGGAGCCTGCCCTGGAACTTACTCTATAGACCAGGCTAGCCTCTAACTCATAGAGATCCACCTGCCTCTGCCTCCCAAGTGCTGGGATTAAGGGTGCAACTCCACCACCTGGCTGGAAATATTATTTTAAGGTGTGTTACTTTTGTTTATGCTGGATTTGTTTAACTCTGTAAAGCTGTGATTCTTTGCCTGTCTAAAACACATGATGGTCTAAGAAAGATCTGAACAGCCAATAGTGAGGCAGGAGAAAGGATAGGTGGGGCTGGCAGGCAGAAAGAGAATAGATAGAAGGAGAAAACTGGGATAAGGGGTTTAGGAGTCGTATCCTGAGAAGGAGGAGGACACCAGGGGCCAGCCACCTAGCTGCTCAGCAATCCACAGAGTAAGAGTAAGATTTAAAGAAATAAGGAACTGGAAAAAGCACATGAGGCCAAACAGTAGGCGGGTAAATATAAGTTAAGAAAAGCGGGCAAGAAACAAGCCAAGCTAAGGCCGGATGTTTATAAATAAGAATGACTCCATGTGTGATTCATTCGGGAGCTGAGTGGGCCCCCCACCCCGAAAAGAATCCAAAGAGCAGAACATCATATCACAACAAGCAGGTCGTGTGCATTCTGACACAGCTGCTCTGAGTTCTAGAAGAGCCTACTCCACAAGACAGAATCCATGCCCAGCACCGTCATTAAGGCCCAGAACCTGTGGTGAGAGGTCATAGGCCCTAGAACAGAATCTGCTACTTTTAGGTTATTAAATGGACATAGTATTAAGCTGGCTTCTTATGACATCATTATACTCATTGATTGGGGGGCATTTCTCAACCCTCATTGGGGGAGCTTCCTTTTGCAGTGGTAGTGAACACAAGGACCCACAACTGGTCAGTGTACAGGGAATAAAAGACTGTGGAGTGCCTAGCCCAACATGGAGCTAGCTTGTCCCTGCCTGTTAAGGCTCAGGGAACATAGCGGAAGAGGGGACAAAAGGATCCTAAGAGCCAGGGGTGGGGGACGGCTTAAGGCAATCAGTGTTTCCCAGACACAAACAAGGCAGCCAAGAGAATATATACATCCAAGCTAGATGGACTGAGCAGGTCGTATTTCTATATTAGGAATATGTGGCCTCTAGTAAATCCCCTCACTTCTCTGAGTTTAGACTAACTCTGCCTTGATCAGATAGAGTCATAGTAAAAGGAAACCCTCTACACACATAAGAGGGGAGCTTTCCTTGGATGACCACAGAGAGGCTGATAGCCTGAGTACTCAGAAAGCAGGACTCCAGAAGACTGTAAACTTGTTTATATGTGTATATGCATAGAAGTGTGTATGAGTATGTGTGTACATGTGTGTGTGAGTGTGTATGTGTGTGACTATATGTGCATGTGTGTATGTGTATATGTGTAAGTATGTATGTGCATGTGTGTTTGTGAGTGTGTATTGTGTGAGTGTGTATGAGCATGTGAGTATATATATGCGTGGAAGTGTGTATGTGCATGTGTGTTTGTATATATGTGTGTGTTTATGTGTATGTGTGTGAGTGTGTATGTGCATGTGTGTATGTGTGAGTGTGTGTATTTGTGAGTGTGTATGTATATATACATGCTCTCAGAGGTCAGAGGAGGGCAACAAGTGTGCTTTATCTCTCTTTACCTTATTCCTTCGAATTACAGCCACATACAACCACACCCAGACTTTTACTTGGGTTCTGGGGATTCGAGCTCAGGTCTTTAGTCTTGCAGAGTGAGCCATCTTCCCCCCTTAAGCTGCTTCCCCAGGCCCACTCTAATCTTCTGCTCCAGCTCTTTTGCTCGTTTGCAGTGTACCTCATAAAACCATGGAGTCTCTGCACCTCATAAAACCATGGAGATGATGATGCTCTGTGCCTTGTTGTCAGCCTCCCAGCAGCAAGGGGAGACTACACACACAGCTCTCTGCAGCAAGGGGAGACTACATACAGCTCTCTGCAACAAGGGGAGACTACATACAGCTCTCTGCAGCAAGGGGAGACTATACACACAGCTCTCTGCAACAAGGGGAGACTATACACACAGCTCTCTGCAACAAGGGGAGACTATACACACAGCTCTCTGCAGCAAGGGGAGACTACACACGGCTCTCTGCAGCAAGGGGAGACTACACATGGCTCTCTGCTGCTCCAGAAAGGCCACCCATAAATGAAAGCATCATGGACAGCTCCCATACTGCCAGGCAGCCTTGAAGTTAGCTGGGGGAGTTGACCTTTCAGGAGGCTTAGCTAGGGCAGGGCGTTCTCTGTGCTCCAGTGCTGTTTACTGGCGTTGTCAGAACAGCCCGGCCTCTAATTAGCTCTTCCACAAGTGTGCCCAGGAGGTGGGCAGGAGGACAGGTGTGAGCAGAGCTTCAGGAGGGGTGGGTGGGGCTGGGAACAGAACGCTTCCCCAGTTCCCAGGGTCCACGGCTGCCATCTGCCTCTATCCTCACTGGGGCAGCTGGGTTTCTCTCTCTGGGCCTCAGTTTCCCCTGACGGAAGGTAGCGTGACATAATGGGAGGCGTGGCTCAGGTTGCTGCCTGTCCTCTCTGTCACAGGAAGGACACTGCTTGTACGGTTGAGTCTGTGCATCTTGTCTGTGGCCAGGTTCTCTTGTGGGGCCAGCGACTGTCATGGACACACAGGGTCTGTTTCTTACTTGTGCCATAGTGTGGCACGCTGATCTCAGGTTGACCTCCCCAGGCTGACCTCAGGCTCACCCCAGCTGCAGGGACCTGCTTAGGCACAACATGGGGCTGTGATATTATCCCTCTGGCAGGCCCTGTTGGGTTGTAAGTAGGGATGTGGCATAGGGATGGTGTGGCATAGGGATGGTGTCCTGTCCTGCGCATGAGGCTAGCGACTGTCACTTTCCATCCCTAACGAGGCCCAGGGGGGGCTCTCCCCATCCCAGCACCCCCTCTGCCTCCTCTATAGACAACTGTTCTCATTCTGTCTTCCTTTTACCACAAGACCTATTTTTAACTTTCAGCCTTGGGGGAGGGGAGGGAGGGCTAATGGAGGGTGATGACCGGAGCCTTCCCTCTGTCCCTGTCTGTCCTCTTGCCTCTTCAGTCCTGCTAGCGTCCTCACCCTCCTCCCTCCTCCCATCCTCCCCAGGCTTCTTCCCTTCACTCGTCCTCCCGCTTTGTCCCTGGCCCTGCCTCTCTCTCCAGGCTCATCCTACTTAATCTATCTCATTTCTCCAAAGGTTCCCACTAGGGATACCTCTATGCAATGTCCCTCCCACCCACCAGGTGGCAGTAGTTGTTCACAGTGTCCATTCCTAGTACGAGACAGACCCCGCCCCTTGACCACAACTGACTACTTGTGTTCTGTGGCTGCAGACAACCACTCCGTCCTTTTGGAGCCTGACCTTCCCATGGTGTCCACAACCTTGAGTTATTCCAGCCTCTCTGGCCTTTCCATTAACTGTTGACATCAGCTGGTGACTTGGGAGCAACGGGGGTGCCTGCTTGCTACCACTGAGGCTTCCCTGCGTGCCTCCAGTCTGCAGCCCCATTTTTTTCAAAGGATCTAATTGGCAGCGGGGTCAGAAATTGTGTGTGTGTGTGTGTGTGTGTGTGTGTGTGTGTGTGTGTGTGTATCTAGGCCAGTTTGGGCTGAGATCAGCTTTGGCTTCTATTGGACAGAAATGGGTTTGTTCCCAGTGCACAGAGCACTTCTCTCTGCCCGGCATTTTGGCCATTGCACAGAGCACCAGGCTAATGGCCAGGTCAGTAAGGAAGAATACAGAGCCACTGATGAGAGGTTGGTTCCAAACACGACCTTGAGCCCCTTTCCCCAGCAGTCCCCAACCTGATGGTTTTCTTCTGAAGCCATCTGGAATTTTCATGTGTCATTTCAAAAATATGTATTTTTATTTTATGTGCATGGATGATTGCCTCCATGTAGGTATATACACCACATGCATGCCTGGTATACCAGCAGAAGCCAGAAGAGCGTGTTTGATTCCCTGGAACTGGAGTTACAGACAGTTGTGATCTTCCATGTGGGTTCTAGGAATCGCACCCAGTTCCTTTGCAAGAGCAGCCAGTGCTCTTAACTGCTGAGCCATCTTTCTACTCCCTCACTTTTTTCATCACCTTTAATCATCTGCTTTCTGACTGAGCCCTTGGGCTCAGCCTGGGCTTCTATCTTCATCCAAATCCCTGCTCTTCTCTGTGGTTTCCTCCATCCTCTGGCCTAGAGCCCCAAGTTCCCAGCATAGCCTGTGTTCAGAACTTCAGGCCTGTGGTACCGGCTACCCCGGATGTTGTGGATGGAATGCCTGTGGCTGCGCACTCGGTATGCACTGTGAGTTCTGGGGAGATGGCTCAGTCAACAAAGGGCTTGGCAGGCACAAACACGAGGACCTAAGTTCTGTCCTTAGGGACAGACACATTTAAAAAACCTGGTGTCTCTGGCATGCACCTGCAATCCCAGGAGGATCCTTGAAGTTTGCTGTCTGACCAGCCTGGATGAGTTGGGGAGGTCCAAGTTTAGTCAGAACATTTTGGTGACGCACAACTTTAATTCCAGCACTTGCACGAGAGAAGCAGGAGGACTTTCAAGGCCAGCATGGTCTACAGAGGCTGTTCCAGGACAGCCAGAGCTAAGTGGAGAAACCCTGTCTCAAAAAACAACAATGAGAACAAACAAATAACAAAGACACCTAATGTAGAGAGCAACTGAGAAAGACAGTGTTGGCGTAACACACACACACACACACACAAACACACACACACAACACTACACATCATCCTTCAGTCCTTTGTCTTTCTCAACTTTCTGATGTAGGATTATTGTCCTCCTCATTGGGTTTATCCATTCATCTTTCCATCTATCTGTCCTCTTATTTGCCCACCCATTAAGCCACCTGCCCACTTATCCCTCCCTCCCTCCATCCCTCCATCCCTCCATCCCTCCATCCCTTCCTCATCACAACGATGTTAACAAAGCCTGTGTTTATTAAGCACCTACTTGGTACCAAGTGCTGTTCTAATTACTTTCCACATGCTAACTCGTGCTCAAACAAATCAATGCAGAGACAAGGAATCAGACCCAGGCTTAAGTAACTCTGGGTTAGCATACCAAAGCTTCAGATGCTTGCTGCTCAAATCACAGGCCTGGGCGTCGTTCTGGCTTCCTCTTCCCGACCCACCTGTCACGACATCCAGATGACTTGACCTCCAAAGTTAAGAATCTGGCCTGTTTCTCTGCCCTCAGTCGGGGAGCTTTTCTGACTTTACAGCCGTGGCCTCGAGTTTCTGTGATGCATGTCCCTGAACTGGTACCCTCACGCCTTGACCTGCTGGCCCTCTCCGAGTGCTGGACCTGATTGAGAACAGGTCTGCAGGGCAGGGCTGAAGTTACATCATTTTGTCTTTTACTATCATGCTCCAAGTGCATCCCAAGTCAGGCTTAGCCCAAGTGCTTGCTAATGTTGAGAGAAGAGAGACCCGAGGGCTGGCTTGGAATCCCTCAGAGTCCTGAGCACACTTGAATGGAGTTGGCCTGTGGCTTTTCAGGAATGTCCCCAGGTTCCCTGAGAACCTCTAGATATGGGCACTTGCTTGCTAAGCTGGATCTTCCTCGGTTGGCTGCAACTGTTCAAGCTGCCAGGTCCGGTGAGGGCCAAGTCAGACACAGTCAAATAACCCAGAGCCTTTTCTGATGCTGCTCCCTGTAGTCCCTTCGATGGCTGTGGATGAGAATACCAGAGCTGGGGAGGGTGGAGACTGTGCTGTCCCCTTCCTGATGGCTGCTTTGCCCTAGGGAACCACTTGCAGAGGCACCACAGGAGCTGAGACCAGGTCAACGGGGACAGCCATGCCCACAGCCCGTCTTGCAATCTACTGGACTGATTATCTAGAAAGCCTGGGGCTCTTCCTAGCTTTGCAGGAGACAATTTCTTTTTTTTTTAAATATTTATTTATTTATTATGTATACAATATTCTGTCTGTGTGTATGCCTGCTGGCCAGAAGAGGGCACCAGACCCCATTACAGATGGTTGTGAACCACCATGTGGTTGCTGGGAATTGAACTCAGGACCTTTGGAAGAGCAGGCACTGCTCTTAACCTCTGAGCCATCTCTCCAGCCCCCTGCAGGAGACAATTTCTGACCCTGGGATAGGGTGAGGTGGCAGAGCTGGGCCACATTTGGGGTACAGGATCCCCCAGTGGGCAGTGCCTCCTGCCAGATATCCACATGGTTAGGCTGGCTGACACTTGCCCCACCTCATGCTATCATGGTCAAGAGCACTGTAGTTTGTGGGTTCCTGCCCCCTGCTTGCTCCTTCTCCTGTCGCCCTTTGTGGGAATATCCCCGGTGACTCTTTTGTTTTGTGTGAGTTCCCACCATGCTGGTAGGAATGCATGGCCTAGAAATAGAACAACCGGCACAGCACCAAGTCCGGCTTTTGTGGGATCCTGGGTGCAGTGGTTGAGGGCACAAGTTCCTGTGTTCTGCCCTGGGACCTGTCTCAGCCTTACAGGCAGCCTTCGGCTTTGCTGAGTAGGGCTGGTCCTCCAGCTGCCGTGCCTGTGGTCCTCAGTGTCTTCCCATAGCCTCCTTGGTCTCTGTGGGCTCTGAAGAGTGTCAGGGCACACAGTCTTTTGGGAATGCTCTGCCCCCCCCCCCTCTAAATACACAGAGAATCACAGAGAGGTTAAGTGTCTTTCCTGCAGCTGCATAGGTCTGTGGTTGGTTGGCCAGAAGTGTGGGCATGGCCTGTCCTGGGTCCACCTCCCTTGGATGAGTGATTCCCTGCGGCTCTGCCTCCCTAGAATGACAGGTTGAAGAACTGTGGAACTCTGTTATAGGTGTGTAGGCTGAGGCCCAGATAGAGGAGTAGCTTCCCTAGGCACACAGCAGGTTAACATTTAGTTCAGAGTCACCAAGGGGCCTCCTGATGCCCTACGGCAGCCATTGGATACTGGTGATAGATTCCAGCAGGTTTCCTGATAGAGGCAGCAGCTAAGATTTAGAACCCGTGGAAGACAAGCCTTTAGGAACGCCTGCAAGGCCTGCAAGGGATTATTATCTTCATTAAGCCAACTGAGGCAAGAAGACCCAACTCAAATGTGAGCCATCATCCTATGGGCTGCCATCCTTGGTAAAACCGAGAAAGCTAATTCTCTCACCCTACCGCAACATTTGTTTCTCTGCTCCCTGAGCCCCAACATTTGTTTCTCTCTGCCTCCCGACTTCAGATACACTGTATCCAGCCCCCTCTGCTCTTCCCTGAGAGGACACCACCTTCAGACTGGGGGTCACAACAGTTTCTCCTTTATATTGCTTATTTGTTTTGGGGGGGGGAACTCAGGTGTTTTGTGAAAGTGCTGGGAATACAGACAGCACAGGCTGTGAAGGCAGGCATGGGTGCAAAGAGGCCAGGGCCTTGGGGTGGGTTCCTCACCAGGGCTTCCAGGGAGGGGTCCAGCCTCCTACACTCAGAGTCTGTAAAGAGGGAGAGTTTTGAACTATCTGACTGTCTCCAGACTGGGGCGGCCTGAGGGAAAGGCTGAGATCTGACCCAGTCATTCTGAACCTGGTCCCTCCTGCATAGTGATGAGGGACATATCTCCCTAGAGGCCACCCCTCTGTGACAGCTCAAATGGGATGGAGATAGCAATAATTCCCAAGGGGGCTGAGCTGTCAGAGATGGTTCATGTTTCTGGGGTCACCTGTCCTGATGCTCAGAGTGCCCATGGAAACAGGAAATCTTAACAGAGGTTGCGTATTTTCTGGCTACCTGGGAGTTATAGGGCCAGTACAGGAAGCCACCTCGCTCAGGCCCAACCCCATTAGGCTGGGGGTAGCTGTGTTGGAGTTTTAGGCACAGGGGGCTTTCCTCGGCTGCCTGGGGCATCTCCCCATGATGGTACATCCCAGTCCTTGAGAACATAGTTCGGCCCTTCCCCATCTGCTCTGCAGTTACTCACACTTGGGTACCCTATTCTTCCCATCGCTCCAGAATCTTGCTTGTCCTAGCCTCAGAGTGCAGGGAGAACTCATTTTGAGGGCTCACTGTAGAGGTCAAGTGAAAGGGCTGCATGGAACAGCCGAGGGGAAAAAACTCTGGGAAGGCAGCATCAGGCTCAGCCATGGAGTTCTGTGCTTGATTAGTGATGTCTGCCAGGGTCAGGGTGGAAGATGGACTGTGGGCTTGCTCGCTTTTATTTTTGGTGTGTAACATGTATATGGGTGTATAGGTGTTTGTGGACCAAAGGACATCCTCAGGTGTCATTTCTTTCTTTTCTTTTTAAGAGTTATTTATTTATTTATTTATTTATTTAGTATACAGTGTTCTGCCTACATACCAGAAGAGGTAACCAGATCTCACTATGGATGGTTGTGGTTTCTGGGAATTGACCTCAGGACCTCCCAAAGAGCAGTCAGGGTTCTTACCCTCTGAGCCCTCAGGTGCCATTTCTTAAACAGGGTCTCTGAGTGGCTTAGAGCTTACCAAATAGGCTAGATCAGCTGACCAGTGAGCCACAGGGATCCCCCTGTCCCTGCGTTCAAGTTCTGGAACTGCAAACATGCAGCATCATACCTACCATTGTTAAATGCAGGTTCTGGGGACTGAATTCAGGCCCTCATCCTTGCAAAGCAAACAACCCTCTTGTTCCTTTCTTAGCTCTGTAGGATGAGAGCCACCGGACGGCACTGCCACGCTACCTCCTGCTTCCTGTTCCTCCTAGGTGTTCAGACTCAGTCTACTCTGGGCCAGGTGGAGGGCAGAGGGGACAGCGTCACTTCCCTGAGCCCAGGAACCTGAGCAACAGTTTCAGAGGAGTGTCTTTCCTCACACCCCAGGGCATGCTGGGAAGGCTTTGCAGGTGGCAGGGTAGCTTCCCTGGCCCCAGGTGTATTGCAGCCCAGGTGGCAAGTGGCTGCAAGCTGTCCATCAGTCCCTCAGTTCTCTGGGCTTCACCTCTGAGAACATCCTAGCACACTTAGTTCACAGCCATGAAGGACACTCTTTGTTGCTAGTTCCGTTTTCCATGTGGCAACTGGAGGGAGCTCCTGCTCATGACTGGTGTGTACCCTGTGAGTTGACGGTGGCTGTAGCAGCTCTCACAGTTCTTGGGTCTGTCAAGGAGGTTCCCAAGAGTGACCAAGCTCGAAAGCCACATACAGTTCTGGATTCTGAGCTCTTCATGACCCAGAACCTCCCCTGATGGTTGAACTTCTTAGCAGCTGCCCCCACCACACCCCTGGACCTCAGCATTGAGGGGGAGCTGTGACCACTTGTCTCTCCATGGATGTCTGTTTAGGCTTTTCTTGGGGCTCCACCCTGCCTAGGCCCTCAGACACTGAAGAGAGACCTGGCAGGATCCCGTTAGCTGCTGGACCAGCCTGGGAGGAAGGGCAAGCCTTTCTTTTCCATTAGACAGGACACTTTGGTGTCTCGCCCATCCTGTGAGATGTACCAGAAGCAAGGCTCAGTGCCAGGGAGGCCAGGGCACAGGCCTGAGGCAAGGACATGCTCAGCTTGGCCACTGATGAGTAAACCTTGTGACCATTACCCCTTACAGAGCCCCAGCCTCTTCATCTCCAAACTGAGAGAGATCCAGGTGGCTGAAGTCTTGTCTAGTTTCTCACTATGTCTTCCATAATTTCTTATCATGGTCTAGATGACCGATAGCAGAGTCATTCTTGTAGCCACATTGTGAGCTTGGGGTGACCGGAAAAAGGCAAAAAGATCGTGGAGGCCCTTGACACCCACCCTGCCTCTGCACAGTCTCCCACTAATCTCCGTCTTCTCTCAGCGGCTCCTAGTCCCTTCCGCTCTCCTGCGGCTGCTCTTAATTTGGTCGTCCGCCCAGCATGGTGTGCTGTAAAACTCTGGCCCTCAGCCAGGTTTGCGTGGTGTTTTATTGATTTCATTAAGTAAGGCTGTAAGCAGGGCCCCCACCTGCGCAAGGGGCTGGGCTGAGTATCCACAGGGCAGCCTGTTTGGGGTCCGCGACTCAAGTGACCTTCACCTCTATCCCTCTTGTGTTCTACAGAGGGGCAGTCACAGCTCCGGTGACATTGTAATCACAGCTTAGCACCTTGGACACCCGCCAAGGCTGCCACCATCCTGCTCCAGCCTGGGGTAGCTGCCTTCCTCCCCGTGGGGCCTCCTCCAGCTCTGCCAGGGCCATTCCTCCATGCCCCTCAGTGGATCTATGTTGGTGGCTTGTGCAGCCCCTGTCTGTGGCTAGCTTGACAGCTTAGGTGCCCTGGTGGAGGCAGGAGTGACTTTAGGTGACCTCTGAACTCCTACCCAACCTCTGACCTGGGAGAGAAGAGGTTGGTTACCGGTCTGACTCGGCCTCAGGAATGCGCCCACATCTCAACTGCCCAAGGGGCATGTGATAATTTGAATAAGAATGGCCCCAATAAGAACAAGGATCTGAAGGCTTAGGGAGTAACACTATTTGAAAGGATTAGAAGGTGTGGCCTTGTTGGGGTAGGTGTTGCCTTCTTGGAGGAAGTGTGTCATGGCGGGGAGGGATGGGCTTTGAGCTTACAAAAGCCCACGTCAGGCCCCAGTGTCTCTTTCTGAAGCCTGCAGATCTGGATGTAGAACTCTCATCTGCTTCTCTAGTACCATGTGTACCTGTTACTGCCAAGTTTCCCACCATGGTGACACTGGACTAAACCTCTGAAACTGTTAGCCAGCCCCAAATAAATGCTTTCTTCGGTAAGAGTTCTTGTGGTCCTGGTGTCTCTTCGCAGCAATAGAACAATGGTTAAGACAGCCTGTCTTTCTGGACTTGAGTTCAGGGGGCTGGAGTCCACTTAGGATATCTTGTGTTCGGGCTCCAGGTTGTCATCTTTCCATAGTATATGGAGACTCTTGGGCCACTAGGGGGCTGGACAACCTTCTCACATCACAGGGTATCTCGTCTGTGGGCCTCTGCCAAACATGAAGTGTCACCCCCCCCACCCCAGGGACGAGCAGCAGCTCACGGAGGCTATGTGATGGGCCTCTGGTCACCATTTCAGGCACAGCTTAATTTGAGCCCAGCCAGTCCCAGGAGGGTGCCCACAATGGATCTCCCCTGGCATCCCACTGACCACCTCTGCATCTGCTCTTCTTCCAAGAACTCAAAAATAAGTTTGCCAGGGGGACAGTAGGGCCCTGGGGACGGAGATGCAGGTGGCAGCAACTGGCTGGCTCCTTTGGAGAGGAAGTTGGGGGACGCTGGAATCGATTACTTTTCCGCAGGGAGGTGGGATGCTGGGCACGGGTGGAGGTCCGCAGAGGGGCTTCTTTGTACAAGTGAAGTGTGGGCCGGAGATACGCCTGGATAACTCAGAACTTGACCCTTGCTGACATGATCTAGAAGTCCATTGCCCGGATGAGAGCAAGGAGGCTCCAGGTTACATGGTTGGGAGGAGTCTCCCTGGGGACTCCCACATGGGCCCTACTGACCTACATTGCCTCCAAGATGGGCAAAATCAGCTGGCTGGGTATCTGTTGGGATAGGGACGGGTGGAGTCGGAGTAGGGAGGGGCCAGGTCTGAGTCAGGGAGGGGCGAGGCAGAGGATAGGTTGCTGAGTTTTTCCCTAGTTCACAGCCACAGGCCAGCATCTGAGTGCACTTATGATGGCCCTGGAAGCCCCACCTCCTCCTGAGGCACTGGCCTGGTCCTCCCATCCTCTCCCTGACTTCCACTCAGTCTGTTGAGTCCTTGCTCCTTCTCTCCTCTCTCTGTCCTTCTCTGGGTCTTAGACCTGGTTATCTGGGTTCACCCACCAGCTGGCGATCCCCTCCCAGTTCCCAGGACCCACCGGCAGGGGACCAATCTGTTGCGTGAGTGGACTGGGCTCTCTGGATGGCCTCGTTCCTGCTCTGTCTTCCCTTCAGTGCTCTTTGAGACTCCTCCCCAGGGCTGCACCGTCCTCTGTTCCTTTTCATTGCTATGTGGTATTCACCAGAAGACTGTACAGTGGCTTATGTGTCCATTCTACGGGCGCTGGGCATTGGGGCCGCTCTCCTTTTGCTGGCTGCCACAAGTAAAGCTTTGATGACTGTTTTTGAGCATGTCCTCCATCAGTCACTTCCTCTCGCTCCCATTGGGTAAGTGCCGATGAGTAGGATTGCTGGATCACACCTAGTTCATGTACTAAGCTTCAACCACTATTGCCTACTGGTTTCGCTCCCATCAGCAGTGAAGGGGAGTTCCCCTTGCTCTATGTACCCCTGCCAGCACTTGGAGGTAGCTCAGTGGCTTTAGCTGTTTCCTTGGCTTTCCCTGGTGCCGAGAGCTCTTTACTTATTAGATAACTGTACTGTCCTATGTCGAGAGCCCCCGCAGATTCTGCGAGAGTCAGATTTTCCTTGATCTCTCTCTTTCTCTCCTGTCTCTCTGTCTCTAGACTGTCTCCAGTGATGTATCAGAGGGTGACTTTCAACTTCTCATTCCCTGATCTCGCCTCCCTCCCAAGTGCTGGAATGACAGGCATGTGCCACCAAGCCCCAAGGCTGTCCTTGGTAATCCTCCTGTCTCGTCGTCCCAACCGCACGATTTCAGACGTGCTTTTCAATCTTTATCTCCTTCTCATACGCTCCCCGCCTTGGCTAAAAGCTCCCCGGATTCTGAACATGGAGTGTCTTAAGTCAGGGGGACCTTTTCTGGAGGCCCTAGTGATGGACAGTTCTCGAGCAGAGGGGAAGACCAAGAAGGCAGCACACATATCTGGGATAGCCCCGGGTTTAGTCCTGACCAATTTACAGTGTGATGTGTGCTCTCAGGCAAACCTCACCCCTGCCCTGCCTCAGTTTCCCTTCTGTGACACAGAAGGAAGCTTCCTTCCCTTCCATCTCACTGGGTAGTCATAAAAGTAAATGAAGATTGGGCTCATGCCTATCCCAGCACTCAGAGGGCAGATCTCTATGAATGGAGGCCAGCTTGGGCTACATAGTGAAACCCTGTCTCAAAAACAAAACAGTCTGCACCTCAGGGATCATTGCAGGAGAAGGGGCGGAAGATAGTAAGAGCAAATGGATCAGCCAGTTCGCTGGGAGATTGTGTCTCCTAGTAATGTCAGAAGCTACAGCCCTAAGTTCTCACCAACATGACTGCCAAAACACGAGCTGAAGAACAAACAATAGACATGCCAGACATACATATGACTAACATTACACAGACTGAGCAGGCTGTATTTATGTTTTTAGGAATATATATGTATACCCACGCACACACACACATCTGGCAACAATTAATGAAAAAGAATCTATGCATTTAAAAGAGCAAGGAGGGCCATATGGGAGGGCTTGGAGGGAGGAAAGGGAAGGGAGAAGTGATATAATTATGTTACAATCTCAAAAAAAAAAAACCCAAAATAAGCAGTTAAACAAACATGGTGGTGAACAAGCATTTAATCCCAATGCTTGGAGGTAGAGGAAGGTGGATCTCTGAGTTTGAAGCTAGTCATGATGACATAGGGATACCTTTGTCTTAAAAAATAAAACAAAGCCAACTAATCAAACAAAAAACGAAAACAAAACAGGAGTAAAAAGATGTCAGATGAGAGTGTGGCCCACAGATAGCCCAGAAGCTATTACTGGTCTCGCAGGCCCTGCCCATGTGTGAGGGCACCCTCAGTCCTTCCTGTTCCCTTGATGCCCTGGCTGGGAAAGGCAGCTGGGAGGAGACACTGAGCATGCTCAGAGGGAGCATGACAGGGAACCTGGGCTGGGATTAACCCCAGCAGAGTGCAGCAGGCAGCTGTAAATTCTTTCTTGGTCTTTCCCGAATGTCCAAAACATTGTGCAAGTACAGTTAATTTGTTTACGGAAGTGGACTTGACAGCCAGTCCTTGAAGGCATTTGCAAAGAGTGGTGTCATCTTTTCCTGTGTGTCATACATGGCGACATGCTTGCCACCGCCAGCATCCCCACATATACAAAGTCTGCCTGCTTGCCCTCCCTCCCTTCCTCTCAGTGTGGCTTTGAACTCGTGGCCCTCCTGCTTCAGTCTCTCAACTGCTGAGATTATAGGCATGCACCACCATATTTAGCGTATGTATTTGGCACTGACCTCTGTGTTCTAGGCTATCTTGGGTTAATGAATACTCCAAGTTCTGAGATGCCTGTGTTGCTGCACTAGCCTGAATTCATGCGTGCTGGGGTAAAAGATTTTCAGGTGTGCTACTTTTGTTTTATGCTGCATTTGTTTAACTGTGAAGCTGTTTTACTGTGCCTGTCTAAAACACCCGGTGGTCTTAACAAAGAGCTGAATGGCCAATAGTGAGGCAGGAGCAAGGATAGGTGGGGCTGGCAGGCAGAGCAGATAAAGATGAGGAGAAATCTGGGAGAAAGGATCTGAGAACGAGAGAGAAGGAGGCCAGCCACCCAGCTACCCAGTCAGACGCGAAGTGAGAAGGAAAGAAAAGGTATACAGAAATAGAGAAAAATAAAAGCTCCAGGGCCAAAGGCAGACGGGATAAGTTAAGAAAAGCTGGTAAGAAACAAGCCAAGCTAAGGCCAGGCCTCTGTGTGTGATTTATTTGGGAGCTGGGTTGTGGGTCCCCCCAAAAGCCAAAGAGTAAAGAGTAAAAAACAACCAGCAACACAAATGTGTTTGAGGTACAGTGTGAGTTCAGGTCAACCTGGGCTAACCTACTTGTGAGTATTCGTGAGATAGCCTATGGCTCTGGGCTTTTCCGAGGACTTTCTTGGGCTAATGAGCAGGACCTGGGGGGCATCTTCATTATTGAGAAAGATGTAGTGGGGGGCAGAGCTCAGACCCCAGTGACTCTAGTATATGTGTGTGTGTATATATATATAATATACATATAATATAAAATATACACACACTACACACACACGTATATTTGGAGAAAGGGTTTCATGTATTCCAGGCTGGCCTCTAAAGGTTTCCTGTATTCCAGACTGGCTCTAACTTTCTATCTAGCCAAGGGTAACCTTGGGTTTCTGATCTTTTTTCCACCTCCCTGATTCTGGGAATAGAGGCATGCGTCACCATGCTTGGTACCTTCTAGCTCTTTAATGGTGGGAAAGAAGCCTCAGTTTTCCTTCTACTAAATGGGAACAAACTGCTGGGTGACAAACATGGGACTCCTTGGAGAGTGAGCACCTGGGAGGCAGGAGGGTGGCTCTATGGGCTTGTGGGTGAGAGAGGGAAAGGCATCCCCAGCTCTTGCCAGGCTAGCAAGGAAGGCAATGGGTGGCATACAATGGGACCATTGTGGCTTCTGGGAGGAGCATAAAGGAACACCTGCCCTTCCTGCTTCCTCCTTTGGAAGGCTATGAGGCCCTAGGTGGAGGGCTGGCTCAGCGCCAGCCTTCCCAGGTCCTCTCTGGCAGGCCTGGCAGCTGACTACCTGTCTTCTGAAGAGATGGAGGCAACTGAGGCTCGTTAGGGGGAGGGGAAGAATTCCAGGTGTCCTCAGCTCAGATGCCAGAGTGTTCTATAGGCTATCACCTCTGTGTCCTATCTCCTGCCACCTCCCAGCCCCTAATGACCTCTGCTCTCTGGCTTCCTCAGTTCTGTGTGACCTCCTGGGAAAAGCCATCTTCCTGTTTGGGCTGCACAGTCCTCTGAGCCTGACATTCTGCGACCCTCAGTGCCCTCCTCCTGACCCCGTCTGAGGATGAGTACAGCCAGGCAAACATGGTCCTTTCCTCCAAACAAGTATACCTGACGCTCCCTCTGTCCTTCCTCTGGGGAGCCTTCTCAGATTTCCCTCCAGGGAGCTGTAGGTTCCCTTGGGATTCCCCCCTGGAAACCGCTTCCTGGGAGCTCCTGAGGCCTCCCCCCAATGAGAGGTGGGGTAGCCCCATCTGGAACAGCAGGACCACTGAGGTTCTTCATGAAGCCTTGGCTTCTGGGTTGGTCAGCTCTGCCATCATGACCATTGCACAGAACCTGTTGCCCTGAGTGGGCTGCCTGGAGTTCCTCCCTGGCTGGGGACTCTGGGAAAGAAGTCTCTCAGCCTCAGTCCTTCACTGGGCTCAGCAGCAGATCCAACAGTTGTAGGTCAGTTTCTTGTTCTTCTGTTGGGCCAGAGCGTATCACCTTCTCCTACCTTCCAGGTCTAGGGATCTCTCTCCACCTGCCCTGGTGGCTCTCAGGTTGAACTAGGTTGTGGTCCTTCAAGGCCACATTTGTTGTAGAATATTATCTTAAGGTGTGTTACATTTGTTTATGCTCTGGGGTGTTTTGTTTAGCGATGTAAAGATGTGTGTGTGTGTGTGTTTATGTTTATGCTGCATTTGTTTAACTCTGAAGCTGTGATTCTTTGCCTGTCTAAAACACCTGATGGGCTAAAAAGAAGCTGAATGGCCAATAGCCAGGCAGGAGTGAGGATAGGCGGGGCTAGCAGGCAGAGAGTATAATGGAAGGAGAAATCTGGAAGAAAGAGGAAGAATCAAGAGAGAACAAAGAGAAGAGGACACTAAGGGCCAGCCACCCAGTTAAACAGGCAGCCGAGGAGTAGGAGTGGAAGAAAGATGTACAGAAACAGAGAAAGAGAAAAGCCCAGAGGTAAAAGGTGGATGGGATCAGTTAAGATAAGAAAAACTAGCTAGAAATAAGCAAGCAAAGGACGGGCATTTATAAGAAAGAATAAGACTCCGTGTGTGTGTGTGTGTGTGTGTGTGTGTGTGTGTGTGTGTGTGTGTGTATGTGTGTGTGTGTGTAATTTATTTGGTTGCTGGGTGGTGGGCCCCCAAAGAGTAAGAACAAAGAGTAAATAAAATAATACATGTTAATCCCCCTAGTGATCCCTGCCTCTTGGGGGTTCAGTGATGGGCTCGCCTGTGTTTTTTTCCTCCTAGAGAATCCTTCCCTCTGAGTGTCCCCTTCTTCACCCAGAAAAGTCTTCTTGGAGAGCCCAGATGAAGGGCTCCCCTCCCTGGGGTGGCCCTCTGTGGCCTTAGACTGTGGTAGTTCCTCTTTCTGTCTTCTGCTTTCTGTCTTCTGTCTGAGGCTGCAGTGATGAGCGTTGACGCCTACTGTTTAGTGTCAGCTTCCTGGGAGTGGGGAAATAGCTCAGCCAGGAACTGTGCTGCTTGCACAAGCCTGAGGACTCGCGTTCAATCCCCAGAACCCACAGAGGCAAACGCAGGCATCGTAACACATGCTTGCAACTCTAGCTCTGGGAGGCCAAGACATGTGGATTGCTGGACCTAGCTGGCCAGCTAGCCTGGCCTACTCAGCAAGGCCCAGGCCATGGAGAGGCCCTTCTCCAAAAACAAGGTATACAGTTGCTGACCTCCATCCTCCACAATATTGTTCACCCTCTCTCTCTCCCTCCCTCCCCCTTCTCCCACCCCCAACAACCTTCTGGAATCACATTTGCCACGTGGAGACTCCCTGACAGTAGGGAGGTACTTTCCTGCCCTTGAGTGAAGTGTAGACAGGAGACTGAAGGAAGGATGGAGAATAGATGCAGGGAGCCATCAGGGGGCCTGGAGAGAGGTCTAGGCGTGAGAGGGAGGAGTATGGGAACCCCTGTCTGTGCTCGGCTGGAATCCCCATGTGATGAATGTGATGGCTTTCCCCTGGAACCAGAGGCTAGTGGCAGTGGCGAGTGGGGTCTCGTGTTGGAGGCATGGGTTCTAAGGGGTTCAAGTTCTTTGGTTTGAACAGCTTGGGAGGAAGGGCTGCTAAGGATAGGAGTTCATTTGAAGTTTGAGCTGCCTACTAAGCTCCAAGGGGACAGCGGGATAGGTGACTTGTAACCCTGGGCTTAAGTGGTTTGTTTTTTTCTGTCACGTGTGAGTGAAAATATTAATGAGCACCCATCCAATAGGACACTACTGCTGCTCTGGGTACCACAGCCTGTCATTCCCATTCTGACCGCTAGGTGGCAGCCTAGGATCCCGCCAGGACTTTAAGAACAGGGAACTGGGCTTAGGGTTGGCCCATCCCAGCCTATATTTTTTGATGTGGAATCGCCTCTCTTTACCCTCCCACCAGTTCCTTGGAGGCTCTAGGGCCATGTCTCCAAGGGGTGGCCATCCACACTGGCTACGTGGGTCGTCTTTCTGAGGCATTTTTGGCCAGGCGTGGGATGTAGAGGACATAAGCATAGTGACACGCAGCATTTGGTACACACACACACACACTCCAGATCGTTCTTCATAAATCTGAAATTCACCCAGTCACCCTGCAGCAGTGGTATGGGCCACCTGTCACTCACACTCCTGTACCTAGCCCAGAGTCCCAACCTGTCAAGACTGACAGCTGCCAATGACAATTCATGGCCACCTGCTCTGATACTCATGCACCTGTCTGTCTGTCCATCTTCTAGGAGGATGGCCTAGAGCTGAGGACACAGAGACCCCTGACCACTGTTCTCCGCCCCCATCCTTCCAAGCCCTTCTAGCTCTCCTCTGGAGACTTTGCAGAACCTAGTAGTTTGTGGTTGACTGTAGTTTCTGTCCCCAGTCAACCCTGGAAGAGAAGAACTCGCTTACAGAGACACTGTCCACCTCCTTCTTCCCAGCTAAGGAACACGTGGCTCTGGCACTGGAAGGCCAGCTCTAAGATGTTCTCTAGATACCCATTCTGTTTCCTCATGGGCAGACACCGGGTGTGGAGTCCCAGAGATGATGAACAATCCACAGACAAACAGCATCCCGGCTCCAAATCCGACGTCTTTCCCTGCATCCTCTAGGTTCTGACTTGCCTCTGGCCCCTGAGCTCAGTGTGTATTACCTTCTGTCCCCCAGAGGTCCCCTTAGCCAGCCCTAAGCCAGGCCATCTGCAGCGATCCCTGCTTGGGTCCTTATAGATGTAGCCTTGTCCGCCCTCTCCACCCGAGAGAAGATTCATGAGGCAGGTGAGTTGGTTTAAAGGGACTTGGAGTCTTTTTATCACCTTGATGGCCTCCATGGATTTTTGTCTCAGGGAGTATCTTCGAGACTTTAATTAAATCAGGAACTCGGGCCCCGCCAGCTTCCCGCCTGCTTCCCGCCTGCTTATCGGCTTCTTAAGACCCTGATTCATTACCCAGGATTATTTTTTTTCCATCCCTGAAATAATCTTTAAAGGCCTTCTATCGGGGAGATTAAAGCCGTAAGTCATACACATCCACGTGGGCGCTTTGTTTCCTCTGCCCATGGGTGGGCATGGAGCCACCCCAAGGGCCTGGTCTCGGGTGCTGTCCTGGGCGGGACTTCCAGCTGGGTGGGGAATTAGATTGAGCTGTGGGTGCTGGGCGGGCTGGCATGGGGAGAAGTAAATGAGGAATTCCCTGCTTTGTGTATAGTCTCCTTTCTTTAACACTCATGAGTCACCTTTCTCTGGGTCTTTCCCTCTTCTGGGCTGAGCAGGACAAGATAAATGGTAACTCTTTCAGGAGCAGAGATGGGAGACCGGGCTCATCTTTTCCTAGTTTCTTTGTCCAAAGTTGTAGCAGCCAAGGCTCTCCTTGGTAGGTGGCAGCCTCCGAGCCCACCTTCAATGGTGACTTTCCCCTGAGCCAGCTTCGTTTGAGATATAGAGGTCTCGTCCAGACCCCCAGGCTCTTGCCAATGAATGGAGCATTGAGTTTAATCTCTTATGGGGACAAACACACTGAGGGCGGGTCTTCTGGAAGAGGCAATGATGGGAATGGGGTCAGGTCTCAGGAAGCTTGTGTCTGGTTCCGGAAGGGGATAAAGTGGATCCTAAGAGCCAGGTCTCAAGTTCTGCTTTGTCTCTTTAAAGGGGGTGGGGTGGGGAAATATAAGGATGGGGAAGGGGCTTTAGTCTTAATGGAGGCCTACGATCCCATAAGTTACTGGTTACTTGACAAGTGTCCCCTTGGTTGATGGTGGGTGGTGGTACTGGCCGTGATGCCCCTTTGACAGTGGCTGCTGTGTAGGTAGAGGTAGGGCATGGGTTGGAGCTTGGGGACATCTCTTAGGAAGATCTTAAGTGAGTCTGAACAGGATTCCTTTGAACCTTCTTGACAGGGGTCACAGGCAGTCCTGGGACCTCACGCTTGAGTATATAGAGCTGGGATGAGGGGCTCGGGAGCTGGGGGCCTGGAACCTTGCTCGGAGCACAGGAAGCGTTGTCTGAGCCTAGCCCTTCTTGTTCTCTCAACCGCCAGGTCCTTGCACACTCTTCTTACACTTTCCTGGACCCCACAGCACCCAGAGTCACCCATCTGGGTAGACATAGCCCACCTTGGCTCAGCAGAGTTGGATCCCTGTGTCATAAGTTTCTGAGTGCCCTCATCCCACCAGGTCCCCTCTTCTGAGCTCATTTCATGGTAACTGGCTGACCCCGCATGGTGCAGACTTTCAGTGAACACTTATTGAAGGAATTAGGCTGAGGGAGGGGATGGACCCACACGAGGAACTTTGGGAACATGGAACTCCCCAGAGGGATGTTCGAGTCCCTGGTGAGCCTGTATTTCACAGTCTAGAAACAAGACACATCCCTTGGAATGCTTTGGCATGGGCGCCGAGGGCTCATGATTCCCAGGGCTGACGGTAACAGATCAGGTTGCTGGGAAGGAATTCATCACCCCAGCCCCTTTGCCACCACATGTGGCTAGATGTCATGAACACACGGGAGAGCTCCCACCTTCCTGGGGTAGGACGGGGGCTGCCATTGAGCAGGTGTAGGCTGTGATCTCCTACTTCTGCCACCCAGGTGGGTGGACACCCACCTTGATTTGTGTCACTCAGGATTACTTGGTTTTCTAAAACAGAACTCAGAAAATATCTATCTGCAGAAATTTTCAAACCCAGACTAGCCCGACTTTCTGTCCCATCCGCTCTCAATACCTGTGTGCTCTGTGCAGGGACATGTGCTTGCAGAGCCTCAGGGTGTTATTAGACAGTAATTGAGTCTCAGGGGCTAGAGCTTGACCCGTGGTGCCTGCAGGAGTTGGGGGTGACAGGCAACCATGGGGAAGCAATTAGCTCCTGATCCCCAAAGGGCAAAGGCCTTTGCCTATACAGTGACAACTACTTCTCCATTGCTCACTGCGTGCAGCATGCTTGGTGCTGGCTGTGCTATACACGCCGACCTTAGGTCCTAATGGCCACTGTCCTAGCTCACAGGTGAGGGAATGGAGATGTTGGGGTATTCATACACTCACTCATCCGATCCTGCCTTATCCAATATCTTCACGGGCACTCTCCTGTGTGAGAGAGCCTGGAACAGGATTGCTGCCTGGTTGTAGCAACTTAAGTTTGCTTGATGGAAGTCCCAAGATTACAAGGTTAAGATCCCAAGGAAGCCAGATATGACAGCATGCACCTGTGATCGCAGCATCTGAGGAAGCTGAGGCAGGGGGATTGTGAGATCAAGGCCAGCCTGAGCTACACAGAAGCACCCTATTTTCAATCAAAACAGACAAATCCATGGAGATACCCATTCAAGAGATAGGAGGCCAAGCTGGACCTGAGCTCAGGGGCAGAGTCTCTTGGTCCTGGTCTTTGGGATCTGGTCTTAGCTTAGCTCCAGTCCTGCGCCAATCATCTTGTGGGTTCCACTCACACAAAACTCTGTTTGGAAACAATAAGGCTTAGCCATCCTTCCTCTCTCTGCTTGCCTTGGGCCCTCAATGCCCACTTCCTCACTAGGGAAGCCCAGCTTCCTCCACCTGTGTCTTGGATACAGCATGATGGTATGGCTTCTTGTATCCCTGCCGACATAGCTATAGTGGGGCACAGGATGATCAAACAGTGCAACTCCAGGCGCTCAGGGCACAGCGCATGCGCTTCCCTCTGCCTCCCTGGAGGGAGGCGCTTTCATTGCTACTTCCCGCTTTTAGTGAAGGACGCGGGGGGCTATCACATCAATGTACAGTCACAGCCTGTGAGTCCTGGGATGGGTGCAGGAGGCTGGGGAGCCCAAAGCCTGGAGGTGGGAACCCGCAGAAGCGGGTTTTAAATTACAATCTTGGTTGAACCCACAACTGCTGTGAGCCTCGATTCAGTTGTGAAGAGGGCTCCCACCTTGGGGAGACTGTGGTGGGGGTTGGTGGGGTGATGGGAGTAACCCCTTCTTCCCAGTTTGGGCACATAGTGGATGGGTTAGAGGATGCTGGGGAGGAGGCGGGGAATACAGGAGAAGATAGCCCCTCCTCTTTCTAGATGTAAGCTGCAAAGGGTGCTTCATGGTGTTCTGCCTCGTGTACCCCAGAAGAGATCCTTCTTTACCACGTGCCTGTCCGCGGGTGGGGGAGGGGCGTGAATAGCCTCCAGTCAGAACATCTCCCCCTTTTATTTTTTCTGTTGTAGATTGGGGCAGGCAGCTAGGCTGTGGTTGTTTTCCTAGGGCCTCCCAGCAGGTGCTAGAGGCTGCAGGTCTGGAAGAACCCTGGGAAACTCCCAGCCCTGCTCAGGTGGGAGGGCACTGGGACTCTGGCCCCGCCCACAAGAGTCCCTGTTTGCCTGGGCAGGTACTTGGCAGACAGTTTCTGTATGCATGTAGCCAGATGCTGCTCGTTGGTTCCCGGCCACCCAGACCCTAATAATTACACAGAAACTATATTAATTACAACATTGTTTGGCCAATAGCTCAGGTGTCTTTCTATCTAGCTCTTACATCTTGAGTTAAACCACTTCTTTTAGTCTGTGTATTACTACGAGGCTGCGGCCTACTGGTAAGGTTCTAGCGGGTGTCTTTCTCCTTTGGTGTCTCCCTGACTCCACCTACTCTCTCTCTCTCTCTCTCTCTCTTTCTCTGTTCTGATTTCCTGCCTGATTTTACTCTGTTAAGCCATTGGCCGAAACAACTTTATCCATTAGCCAACAAAAGCAACATATATACAGAAGGACATCCTACACCAAGTGCAAGTATTCTTAACTTCCCGTTTGGATGGATCTGGTGAAGCTCCAGGGCCTCTAGCCTAGGCTTCCACTGTCACTGACCCAGGGACTTGTCCTTGGATTGTTCTTGGCTGTTTGAGTCTCCAGATCCAGTCAAATGGCCCCTGGACCTCAGAACCCCCTTCAAACAACTGGAATCAGTGGAGGACCCAGCAACTGCTGCGCCATGGCTGCTGGCCTGTGTGGTCCATAGGGGGTGCACAAGGACTAGCAGGCGACCTTTTCCTGCTTCCTGGTCTTGCATGTGCCCTTCGCCAGTGTCAGCTTCCTAATGTATGAGCAATGAGAGGAGGATGGCAGAGTGTGAGATCATACACGAGGCTGCCCCACACGCTTTAAAGTCAGACATTACCAATCAATAGGGAGCAGCTTCGGAATCCTTGTCAACGTAAGAGCCAGGGAATCTTTAACCAGTCAGTTCATGGATGACTTGACTTTCTAAGCCCCAAAATAGTTTGGGAGAGGCAAGGTCTAGCTGTACCCTGTGGAGAGATTATCGCTCGCTGTGTGGAAAGAGGGAGAAAGATGCTGGTGACATCTCTGTGGGATGAGCCTTGATCCAGAGGGAGGGTCCACCACAGGGTTGTGCAAGAGGAACCGAGGAGCCTCAGGCCTCTAGCTGCGCATCTGCTACCCACCCCACTCCTCACCCAGCTCTTAGTCGAGGCAGGACTTGATACCCATCATGACCACCTTCCTTTGTTGGGCACCTCATCTGTGCCAAGCCTTGAGCAGGGTCTGCACATGCAGGGCTTCATTAGTCCAGCTGCCTGCACCCCCCTCCCCTCAACAGACAGAGAGGCCGAGGAAGAAGCATCTGTCGTGACTTGGTTACCCAGCTAGATAGGAGCTGAGCTCAGCCCCTGTCTTCCCCTGCCGGATTCAGCCAGGCTAGAAGCCAGGTCCCCAACATCGAATGAATTCCATAATTTGTAAACTCAGCGGAGTGGCTTTTACAGAGGCATGTCGGGAAGTGATAAACAATATCTTGGAGAGATTTACAGAGCCTCTGAACGCAGCATCTCACTGACTCCTGCTTTTGCTAAGAGCCACATGCAGCCAGAGCACGGGACCAAGAAGGCTTTTGTGGCTGACAGCCAGGCCTTTCAAGGGTTTTTATAAGACAGGTTTACTGCCTGGAGGAGCCTGGGGATACAGGGAGGGGGAGGGCTGCCTTAATCTGGGGCTCAGGCAGGAGGAAGACTGCAGCACAGAGGAGGCAGGCCCCGCCCCTCCTCCAGGCCCCGCCCCTCCCCTAGGCCACGCCCCTCCCCCAACCCTCCCCTGCCCTCAGGGGCCTTCCGGATCTCAGGGCACCCAGGACCTCTGAGGGCATCTCTAGGTCAGGGCCAGGAACTGAGGGCCTGCATTCTGGCGGCTCCTCTGACAGCATATGACCCATTGTCCTCTTTTCTTTCTTTTTTTTTTTTTTAAAGATTTATTTATTTATTTATTTATTATGTATACAACATTCTGCCTCAGTGTATGCCCGCTCGCCAGAGGAGGGCACAAGATCTCAATACAGATGGTTGTGAGCCACCATGTGGTTGCTGGGAATTGAACTCAGGACCTCTGGAAGAGCAGCCAGTGCTCTTAACCTCTGAGCCATCTCTCCAGCCCTTGTCCTCTTTTCTTAAGCTGGGACTTAGTTTCTCCATTTCTAGGCCAATAATTCTCAACCTCTACTAAGCATCAGAGTTTATAAAGTAGCTCTGTCCCGGCCCTGTGCACGGAGATCTGGTCCCTCGGTGGATCTCACTCTGACTCAGGTGGGCAGCATGGGCAGAGACGCCCCCTCACTGCCAGTTAGCTGGTGAGCTCGGGAGGTCATGTTGCCCCATCCCTCTGTCTGAGTCTCATTTGCTGAGAACACGGATCATCTGGGCCTAGGCACAGTAAAATGCAGGGGACACACATACGGTCTCCTCACCCTATGTGGTAGGCCAGCATCAAGTGACAGGGGCTGTGTGTGCCTGCATCACACCAGCCATGGCCCTGCCCCTTGATGCTGTAGCTTGCCGCATCCTCCCTGTTGCCCAGACTCCCAACTCTCCTTCTCTCAATAATGGGGAAGTCGAGGCCCTTGAGATTTGGAGAGGGTTTCCTAGGGAGTCAAGCCCGGGTGAGGGTGACAGCCGTTGAGGGACAGTGGCAGTCAGGTATGTGCTGGTATTCACTGCTTCTCACTAGTTTATAGTGGGCAAGTGTCATTTTCTACAAAGGACTGACCCAGAGCTATGAACAGGGTCCTCAAGGGTTTGGAAGCCTTGACAGAAAAGAGCATGTAGTGACCCTGGAGGTGGAGATGGGGGAGGGGTCAGGGGCTATCGCCCAGCTATCAAGACCCTTCCAGTGTTTGTAGATGTCCTGGAATGGAATCATGGGAGGTGGCAGGAAGAATCAGCAAGGGCAGGGAGTTGATTGTTCTCTTTCTCTGAGACATGGTCTCATGCAACCCAAACCAAGCTGGCCTCAAACTTACCATGTAGATGAGTATGGTCTAGAACTGCTGACGGTCCCTCTGCCCCCGCCCCCGCTTCCTGAGTGCTGGAATTATAGGTATATCACCATACCTGGTTTCTGCAGTACTGGGATGGAACCCGGGCTTATGCACCCCAAGCAAGCAATCTACCAGCTGAACTACATCCCAGGCTTGCAATGTGGTCTTTAAAGCCCATCCCCACAATTGGGTTCTGTTTTAGCCCAACATACTCAGAAGCCAAGGAGAGAGGATCTCTCAGAGGGTAGAGTATAAATAACTATTGTGTTGTTCCTGGGACTAAGTGTCGCCGGGAACATAGGATCATTGGTTCTGAAGCCTAGAAAGGTGCAGGCAAACCAGGATGGGTTGGTCACCTTAGATCAGCGTGTCCTGTGGGATTGTACCCGTCCCAGGTCATTGAAACTCTGGCTCTGCCGCTTGGAGATTGGTGAAAACATGCTGGCCCTCATGACCAGGAATGCAGCCTGCTGAGGTGGGAGGAATGAGTGGGCCTTCTATACCTGTAATTCGTGGTGACAGGAGACCGGCTCCCATACTACCTTCACTCTTTCTCTGGGACTTTCTTTTTCTTTCTGTGAAATGGGGCTGTATAGCTGGGTATAGTGGCTCCTGCTTGTAATCCCAGCACTCTGGAGATGGAGACGGTAATATCACAAGTTAAAGTCATCCCTGGTAGTTCGTATGGGACCAACCTAGGTCCACTAGTTATGCGTGACAATTGCATAGCTTGGTCTTCTTGTGGGACTCCTAGCAGTGGGAGCAGGGGCTGTCCCCAATACTTTGGCTGACTTTTGGGAACCCATTCCTCATACAGGGTTGCCTTGCCCAGCCTTAATACAAACGGAGACTCCTGGTCCTACCTCAACTTGATGTGCCATGCTTTGTGGATACCCATGGGAGGCCTGCCCCTTTCTGAACAGAAATAGAGGAGTGGATTGGGTTCAAGGGAGGGAGGTGAAGGGAATAGATGGGAGGTTGAGGGAGGGACAGGGTTGTGAGGAGGGAGGGGGGAGGAAAAACTTTGATCGGGGTATAAAATAAATGAGTAAATTTAATTAATATTTTTAAAAGTGAAAAAGTCATCCCTGACTATGTAGGAAGTTTGATGCTAGCCTGAGTTCAGTGAGACTTTGTCTCCAAAAAGAAAAAATAGTTTCAAAATATGGAGTCGTAAGATGTGACTCAGTTGGCATAGCGCTTGCTCAGTGTGTACAAAGCCCTGGTTTTGATCAGCACCCTGCATAAGACAGAACCCAGCACTTGGGAGGCCAAGGCAGGACAACCAGCTCAAGGTCATTCTCAGCTATGTAGAAAGTTTGAGTTTATTTGGGCTCTCTGAGACCCAGTCTTAAAACAACAGTAGGACTTTGGCTAGTTTTTTGTACAGGACTATCCTCTGAGACACCCTGCCAGCATCTTCATCAGACCAGTTGTTTCTGCTCGCAAAAGATCATCGCAGTTGGGTCTATTGATGGTTGGTCCTTCATAGAAGAACCCTTACCTGACTGTCTAGCCTGTCTTCCTATCCTGTTGTATGCAATCCTTTCCTAATTGCACATAGTCTGGAGGGGGTGCTAGAAGGTTTAGGCGTGGCAGGCCTCAGGGAGAGGGCCCCATCATCCATGTTCGGACCTTCCATTGTAGTCGCTTTAAGGTCACCCATGCTGCTGCCCATAGTCCCTCTCCTATTGTTCTGGGTGTCGGCCCTAGTAAACTCATCGGTTCCCAGAGTGACCTTGGTGGGATTCTATCTTGGTTTGTTGTGGGAAGGCAGGAGAAGGGGGTAGACACTCTTTACATCTTCCCAAGAGAAGGAATTTTAGCTCCAGTTGGTAGCACAGGCAGGATACAACAAAACGAAGATCTGAGTTTGGGAAGAGCTAAAGTTAATGCTGCCTAAGGGTGGAGGGTCGGTGGAGGAAAACTTGACATGGCTTCTTGTCTCTGTGTGGCATGTGGGAAGTGTGCATTTGACATGGCTTTTTGTCCCCGTGTGCCTGTGGCAAGTGTGCCTTTTGGGGAGTTGTGACATCGGCATGGTTAAAGGAGAAGGTTGTGAGATATGTAACTAAGGGACTGCCACCTAAGCAGGGGCTGTCTTGAGGAAACCTTCTAGGTGGTATGGAATGGCACACCTGCCTAATGGGTAGGGTCCATGCTGGGAGTAGGGAGATGCTCAGAGAACAGCTGAAGGTCTAGCGCAGACATTGCAAGCCCTGAGAGTAGCATACCAGGGGTGGAAGTACCAGCAAGCAGCTGCAGAGGTGACCTGGCCATGCTATGGGTAACAATGAATCTGAGACCAAGGTGGCCACATGGAGGGTGGCTGCAGATGTAAGGAGATGGATTGAATGAGAAAAAGACATGGAACTCGCATCCTCTAGGTTGGCCTCCATTCTCTGGGATAGTGCGGCAAACTTCTCGACCAGCGAGAAAGAACAACCACCACACGAGGATTCTTCTCAGATCACGCTTTAATGGAGTGCCCTTGGTTGAGGGAGAGCAGGAAGCGAGGGGCCCCAAGAGCACTAAAGCAGTATAGGGAGTAGGCACACGGGTCACCCTGTGATTGGCTGTCACCATCAGCTGACACTAGACTGCGTCAGGATAGGCCCAAGGACTCTAAACCACCGCGCATGCGGGAAGCAGGGGACACGCAGCTCCCAAAGGCATAGCCAAATATGGAGTTGTTTATTTCCAACAAGACAGGATGTCGGCGCCATCTTGTAATGGCAATCCTGTCTGGCTCCCTGCAGGATAGTTGACTAGAAGAGGGGGGAGATGGAGGTTATTTATTGGCTCTTCTTATAGCTGGGAGGCCAAAGTGGACAGAGAACCCAGATCACCTCTGTATTAATGAGTTCTTCCAGAAACCACCAAACCTTGAATCTAAGGGTCAGGTAGCAAAGAGGAAAGAAGTTAACAGAGGTGTCAGAAGACAACTGTGGAGTTTAATCTTTGGCACAGAGAAAGGAAAAAATGTGATCCAGCATGCAGACACAGGGATCTTAGTGACAGTCTGGTGTGGGAGACCCCGGTAATCAGAATATTCAGGGTTAAAACTGCTGGAATTACGAAAAAGCTTTAAACAAACAATACACGATTGCTCAGATCCTGGGTTGTGAGGTTGCAGGATATGGGGACAGATGGGAAACTGAGTGACATATCTTGACACACGAGCTGCATAGCCTGAGGCAGTACCAGGGGAACCAGGCTCACACAAGACATCAGAGACACATGGTCATCTCCAGTGGAGGCCCCCATAGATATCAGGGGCTGGAGGACAACAAGGAAGGGACAGGTACTACTGAGGAATCTGGTATGTGGGGGAAGTGATGGCTGCAGTCCAGTTCACAAGAAAGGACTGTGTTCATTAGAACCGTGAGGGACTGGACTCAGGACGGTCAGGTTGGAATGGAACGTTAGCAGCTTTTCTGAGTCCTTTTGGGGGACAAGGTTGTTGTCAAGTAGGAAAGGCTTTGGGGGCTTGAAGCAACTTAAACCACCGTGTAAAAGTGTCTGTAAAGTGAGAGCAGCCTACAGAGAAGAGGAAGGCAAGGCAGAGGAAGAGGTCTGTCTTGGCGAGCCCAAAGCAAATGGCAAAGGATTTGTGTTGAGCCCAAGTTCCTAAGGTGGGTGAGATAGAAAGCCAAATTGTCTTAAAGAGATTTGGGGAGGCTTTAAAGCCTGAGAAACAGTTCACAGAAGGCATCCATGTTAAAATAACTCAGCTGAAGATGATTAAGCCTATCCCAGAGATGGACAATTATCACCAACATTGATCCGTTGAGGAAGCAGTTGATAAAAACGGATGGAATCTTTCAGTGCTACGTTGGGCCTTAGCTTTAACATTAGTGTGGCATCCTGGTTTTGAACTTCAATAACCACCTGACACATGCCCGGGACAGATGACAACAGGCTTTCAGGGTGTTTCCCCAAAGTTATCTCTGTAGCTCTACTGTTTGTCATGGGGATGCTGGCTCAGGATGCTGAGCTTTTCTGCCCATCCTCGGGAAGAAGGTTTGTTATCCAGATGGCATAATGCCAACCTCTGAGTGTATGGACAGTTTGGAAACCCATCTGAAGGACACGGGGCTGCTTGTGAAAGAGCAAGCTTGGGAAATGAGTTTGCAAAGGGTCCAGAGGCTAGGTGTAGCTGAAGTATTTGTGGGAATTTTATGATTGGATAAGCACAGGTACCAAGTGGGAGAATTCTGCACCAGCCTGTGCCTGTAAGTGCTAAAGAATAAGTAAGGGTAGCTTGTGGGAATGGAAAGAGGGGCTCCTGGAAGCCACAAGTTTGTGGAGAATCCCTGTGCTGAGGAAGGGTCAATACAGGCTGCTGTCGCTGCTGTCGGTTACATTCCAGAGCCAGGTGCTGAGGGCCGATTGCTGAAGGTATCACACGCGCTGTTTGCAGAAGTTGGAGAAATACGGCTCAGACTGAGCTAAAAATGTCTCTTCCCTTCAAGTTAGCTCCTGTAGTGCCAGTCAGAAGTTGTTACTAAGGTTGCTGGTTCCAGCCTGCTTCATGATGGATGTGCCAGGCAAGATGCACCAGCTTGTACTGTGGTACTTGCTCTCTTTGTCTCTCTCTGTCCCTGTCTCTCTCTATCTCTGTCTCTCTCTGTCTTTGTCTGTCTGTCTGTCTCTCTCTCTCTCTCTTTGTGTATTTATAGACAGTAACAACTTTCTGTTTGGACTTAGGGCCCCCTCAGGGAGATTCACATCAAGTGCTGAAATCTTGGACAAAACCCTATAACTAGGGAAGTCGTAGGCTTCAGTGGAGAAGCAACTGCTCCAGCTTTGGTAAATATAAATGATGCAGCCGCTAAAATGAGTCCCCCATTGGTGTTTACGCCATAGGTTATTACCGCAGCCAGTCTCTTTGGTAGTTACCCATTTTCTATTTTTACTTTTGGATTTTCGAGACAGGGTTTCTCTGTGAAACAGCCCTGGCTGTCCTGGAACTCACTCTGTAGACCAGGCTGGCCTTGAACTCACCGAGATCTGCCTGCCTCTGCCTCCTGAGTGCTGGGATTAAAGGCATGAGCCACCACCGCCCGGCAGTTTCCCCTTTTCTCATCCTTTCCCTCACTTGTGTTTTGTAGTGGGAGGAATACCCGAGACTGGCCCATGTTGAGAGTGCACGAGGGTTTTGTACTTTGCTGGAGCTGGAGAAGAGTCAGACATCTCTCGCTCTCTCCCTCTGAGGACCACAAACCCTTGCAGAAGAAAGGGAAGGAAAGAATGGAAGACCTGGAGGACAAAAGGTTGCAGGGTTGTATGGGACCATCCTCGGAGCCAAACCACCACCATCTTCAGGTCAGTTGGGTCTCATGCAAAAGACCATTGTGACTGGGTTTTGTTGGCTGTTGACAATCCTTTAAAGAAGGGGACAGGTGGCTGGGCCAGGGACCAGGTCAGTGACCTGTGTATCCAGCCATTCCTCCCAACCAGCTATACGCTAATTCTACCCTGACTGTACATTACCTCAGGGAAGTGCTAGTATATATAAGCATGGAAGGCCTAGGAGAGCAGAGTCCATCTACACAACCACAGTGGGGCAGGGAAGTCATCTGTGATGGCTGAAGACTGTCCAGTGTCGTTTCTTTAAGGCCACCCAGGCTCCTGCCTATAATTCTTCACCAGTTGCCTATAAATAGGCCAAAAATACTCATTGGGTTCCCCACAGTGAACTTGGGTGAAATCGTATCTTGGTTTGTGGTTGGGACATTAGGAGAAGAGGGGTCCATATTGTTTATGTTTCCCCACTGAAGGAAGGAATTTTAGCATCACTAGCCTAGAAGGGACATCCCTCCCAAGAGAAGCCCCCATAGGTTCCTGAAGACTTTCCATGGTACAGAAAACACTGGATTAAACATTCAACAAATGCTAAACTCATCATCAGGGCCCAAGAGTCAGCCACTCAAACACTAGCCTGAGGGATGTTTATAGAAAATGCACTCTGGGGCTGGACTGCTGGCGACTTCCAGCCAGAGCAAGGCCAGAGCGTATGCTAGGTGCTCGGTGTGTGTGTGTATTTAATGTGTGTGGCAGCTGTCTTCTTGTCCTCCAGCCCTCTATCCCCTTGGATGGGGACAAACTACCTTCTGGAGAGGGAGTGTATAGAAGCAGGTAGGGGACAGGGCAATGAATGCCATCAGCCTGGAGAGGGGTGGCTGTTGTCAAGTGTCTTGCAGGTCTGTCTCCATCAAAGGAGTCTTAACTTCCTCTCAGTGCTTCCTAAAGGCAGTGCTGACTGGATCAAGGAGAGCCCAGAGATTTCCAGCTCAAAAGGGGAAGATGTTTCTAGATTCCTACTATTCTCCAGTGTAGTGGCTACAGAAGGGGCAGGAATGAGTATCTTGGTACCAGTGGTAATGGAAGCCAAGGATGGTGCTTGGTCCCTTGCCCTGCTCATATCAAGAACAGGTCTAAAATATTACCAAGGAAGATATGAGCCCCGCCCCTCTGCTTCCTCCTTGCAGCCTAGGCTCAGACAGAGCACTCAGAGGGAACCATGTCAAGGGAGCAGAATGAGGGTCCAGCAGCCTCCTAGAAGAAGCTGGGTTTTTGAAAGCCACCATGCCGAAGCAGGCTGTGTGGACAGCAAGCATCCTGCCCTTGCAGGGATGCAGATGAGACCTGCATTGATCACCTTGGCTTGGCACACAGGGCAAAGGGATCTTGATTTCAGGTGCGAGGAAGGGTTTGCATGTGAGCAGCCGCCTGACCTCTGCGGTTCCCTTGAATCCAGAGTTCCTTGGCAGAGAGAAACACACGCAGTGCTCTGAGTGGCGCACAAGGTTACCGGGGACGGAGCAGAAACCCGAATATAGCCGGTGGGAGGAAGGCGGCAGCTGGGAGGAGAAAGTAGGTCCTTGGAACAAATGAGGTGGGGCATGAAATTAACGAGGCCGGAGAGGGCTGAGCTCAGGGACTCATTTTTAAAAACTGTCTCTTAGCAAGAAAAACGAGGGAAAGGAATTTGGGCGTTGGGGAGATAATGGAGGCTGGGAAGGTAGCTCTCTGGCTGGCCTCTTGCAGAACAAGGGAGAGATGCAGATCAGTGGTCTAGGGTGACCCCTGTTTGCCAGGCAAGGCAGACAGACCTTGACTGATACAATGATGCGGGGGGGGGGGAGGGGGCAGCAAGCAGGGTGAACTCCTGCCCACATCTGGCAGGATGGCTTCCTTTGCTCCAGTCCTTTCATTTAGCTTTTGTGCCTGCCAAGCACTGTGGTCTGTGTCTCTCATCCCCACCCTCACCTCTGACCTGCTAGTTTCTTCATTTAAGCTCCCATCCTTCTGGTCCCATCCCAAAGACTTAGGGGAGTCCTCTTCTCTCTAGAAACAGGCCCAGAGGTCACCCTGCTGCTCATGTCCTGAAAATTTAGAGGTCATGCCACCCACTAGACATCTAGAGCAGGCACATGGTCTTAGGAGCCTAGATGTCTGTACAGGCAAGCTCATCCTATATGATGCTAACGGTTCTTTCTGCTGGGTCTCTGTGTTAGAATGGTGGAGAGCGGGGCAACCTGTGCCTCTCCCTGGGTGACTAATAGCACACACTCTTGCCTTAGGTTCCATGGATCCTGACTACCCTTCAGGGCAGGTAGCTCTCTCTGCTCATGCCGTTCTTGCTATTGGTTTGGGGTTCTCTAGGGACAGGCATTCTGCAGGATCCCCAGGCCCTGGTCTGATGCTGGGGGCTAGAGGTCATGCAGGATGGATGGATATGTGCACACATGGGTACTTGTATTGTGGCTGGGGCTGAGGCATCCAGTGCCATCTTGTGTGGTTCTATCCTTCACTAGATGGGAAGAGTGGAGGGAGAGGAAGGAAACATGGGAGGTGGAGGAAATGACATGCTCCTGGCTCAGAGGGAGCCATCGGTCCCCTGCAGCAGCGTTTAAGACCTCCCTCCTGCCTCTCTCTGCCACTTGGGAAGAGGCTGCTTGGCTCTTAGTCAGATCTTATGTTTGGGAGGCAAGTCAAAGAGTCCATCTTGGATTGAAGGAGGTGGGGGTGGGCCTGCCCTTGAACTTTAGGGTCCTGCTCAGCTGATTGCAGCTCAAAAGTCTTTGTTCATCAACGTTTGCTCCCGAGAGTGTCACAGGCACTAAGGGTCCTCTTGCTTTATTCAGGAAGAGATTGTCAACCTCAGCAGCTGGAGTGCCAGTGGCTCCTGGACTGTGTGTGCAAACCCCAAAGTCTGTTACTCTAAGTCACCACCGCTAGCGCTTACAACTCTGGCTTTACCCAGAGGCTCAGCGCTCTAGGTGTTCAGGCCAGGGACCTTGGGGTGAGTACTGCAGCCCCCGAGATCTTTAGGTTGCTGGGCCCCTTGGCACAGGTTTCTTAGCATCTGTTCAGAGGTTGAATCTCATTGTCTTAGCAGTTTCTCACCTTCCTCTGTCTCTGCCATCTGTAGTTTCTGCCCTGACCACTCTTGTGTTCTGCAGCTGTCTCCCTTCTGCTGTGGCTGCTGATTTAGAGCCCTCTAGGGTCTTATCCTCTCTTTCTGAACCAGCCCAGCCTGCTCCACCCATGACAAAGATCACCAGTCAGCAAAACACCAGCCAAGAGAACCCTTTACTGGGCTTAGTGTCCACATAGTGTCTTCTATGTATCTAGAAGAGAGGTGTCATGCCTTTTCCTGGATTGTAATCCCACCGATCAGCCTTGTTTGTGTGTGCACACATGGCTTCTAGTGCCGCCAGTCCAAGCCTCACGTGAACACCAGTTAGAGCTTTTGCTGACTCACGAAACTGCTCCCCTCCCTTGCGGTGAGAACAACTATCCCCAATAGCTTGTGCAGCTAGAAGCCCTCATGGAGTCTAGAGGCTGCCATGGTTGGGGAGCAGAGCTTCCTCTGCCTGACTATGAAGTGTTCACTGGAGCCGAGTTGCTGCCATGACAGGCTGACTGGCAAAGAAGAGGCTGCCTGGTTGACAGCTTCCTGATCAAGGTACCTGGGCACAAAGGGAGAGTCGGTGGTTATACTGAGCCGACAACCACCCCACTCCCTCCTGGTAGCTTTTTTGCCTGTTTAAAACACACACAATGCACAAAGCCCAAGCATTTTAGATCCCTAGCAACAAAACACAACAAAGTAGGCATGGTAGCATCCATCTATAATCCTAACAGGAGGTAGATGCTGGAGGACCTAGGAGTTCAATGCCATCCTTGGCTGCATAGCAAGCTTAAGGCCAGTCTGGGCTACATGAGACTCATCTCAGAAAAAGAACAGCAGAGTTCAGAGATGTGGCTTGGTTGGCAGAGTCCTTGCCCAGAAAAATAATGCTTGTTTGATTGGCAGTATTGCACAAATCAGGATGGGGTGCATGCCTGTAACCCCAACACTTAAGAGATGGAGGTAAGAAAACCAACATCAAGGTCATCCTCAGCTCAACAGTGAGTTCAAGGTCATCCCCAGCTATGCAGTGAATTCAAGGTCATCCCCAGTTATGCAGTGAGTTCAAGGTCATCCTCAGCTATAAGGTGTGTTCAAAGTCAGCCTCAGCTCAACAGTGAGTTCAAGGTTAACCTCAGCTGTACAGTGAGTTCAAGGTCAGCCTCAGCTATACAGTGAGTTCAAGGTCAGCCTGAGAAGCATTATCTCAGCTGAGCATGATGGCCCACATCTCTAATCCCATCACTTGGGAGTCACAGTCAGCCTGGCCTATTTAATGAGTTCTAGGTGAGCTAAGGCTATACAGTGAGACTCTGTCTCAAGCAGCAAAACATAACTCAAAGATACTATGTCAAAAAGAAAAAGAAAGTGCATATAACAAAGACTTAGTAGATTCACATTGGTTTTGTTTGTTTTATTTTGTTTTGGACAGCATCTCTTATAGCCCAGGTTGGCCTCAAAAATCTCTGTGTAACCAAGGATAACTTCAAATCCTTCCCCCCACTCCCGTTGTTTAAATGCTGGTGTTGCCGATGCATGGTCACGTCTGCCTTAATAACATTCTTAGAAGCATCTAGGGGCTGGAGAGATGGCTCAGCGGTTAAGAGCATTGCCTGCTCTACCAAAGGTCCTGAGTTCAATTCCCAGCAACCACATGGTGGCTCACAACTATCTGTAATGAGGTCTGGTGCCCTCTTCTTCTGGCCTGCAGGCATGGACACAGACAGAATATTGCATACATAATAAATAAATAAATAAATAAATAAATAAATAAATAATAAAGAGATTAAAAAAAAAAAGAAGAAGCATCTAACCATGCTAACCCCTAAAATGTGTCCTATGGGAGGGTTGGGTCCTTCTGAGACGTTTCAGAACCAGCCTGTAAAATTCGTAGGAAGTAGAGGAATCTGAAGGCTCAATAACCATGATCTGGGCTTCCATCAGGGCAGAGGTGGCATCCTTCTGATAGCCTGTCCTATAGCCATCCCAGGAGTCAGAGGAGAGAGCTAGAGTCGATAAGCTTGGGGCCAATCTTCAAAGGACTCTAACCTACTGGGGACCTGGCTGCAGATGACCCTGTCTCAGTTACCAAGGGCTACATCTCCTGGAACCCTGGATGTTGTATTTGGAAAAGTCTAACTGGCATCATAGTCTGGGACCTGAGAGAGACCTGTCACCTTACCTGATGATTCCTGTCTCACCTCCTATAGGCAAGACTTGAAGGCCCAGAGTGGGGAGAGGATTCATCCAGTGTCATACAGTACAGGGGAAGGGCAAAAAAGACAAGCCAGATACCCTGTCTCTAGAGCCTCTTCAAGGCAGTTCCAGAGCTCTGCAGAGATACTCCCATATCCCCAGTTTCTTCTACATCAGTGGTTCTCAACCTCACTAATGCTGCAACCCTTTAACATAGTTCTTCATGTCGTGGTGACCCCCAACCATAAAATTATTATCATTGCTACTTCATTACTGTAATTGTGCTATTGTTATGAATTGTAATGTAAATATCTGATATTCAACCCCTGTGAAAGGGTCATTCAACCCCCCAAAAGGAGTCACGACCCACAGGTTGAGAAATGCTGCTCTAGAGCCCCTGCCCTCCTTAGGTATGTGGGGGGCATGGGGTTGGGATCTGCTAGAGGTTGCTAAGATGAGCTGGTTTAGTTGCTGGTCTAGCAGCATGGCCAGCAGGTAGATGCAGACCGCGATGGACAACTCTCTGCCCTCACTCTGCTGATTCCCAGGTTGTTAAGAGCTTCCAGGGGCTCCCTCTGGGTTCCTAAAAACCTAGCGGCCCAGACAGTTGGCTCCCTGCCACTAAACCAAGGCTAGTATGTGGCCCTGCCTTGGTGATACAGCCCTGGACTTCTCAAGAGCCTGTCCCAAGACTCCTAGGATACAGGATGGGTGCCCTGACCCGGCAGAGACCTCTTCTAGGAAAGGCAGGAGTGGCCTGGGGTGCAGAAGAGCTCACAGCCCAGTGGCCAGGTCCCACCTTGCCAGGTAATTGGCACATTGATCCAAATCCCAATCTCCAGAAGGGCCCCCCAAAAATCAATGCTCTCCACTCACCCTCCAACACGGAGTCTCTTAAAGCCACAGTGTTCTGTCTAAGAGCCTGCTGAGGTGCCAGAGCATCCATCTTTTGTCTCAGCAGGAAAAAATATCTCACTGCAATAGGAGTTGGACAGCCTGGGGCATGTGTGCCTGGGAGGTGTCTCTAAAACACCTTGATGTCTGCAGTTCTATTGGTAGGAAGTCAGTCTTTGGAGGAATCCAGGTCAGTAGTTATAGTTTTCAACCTGCAGAGGCCCCAGGAGATGGAATGCTCCTTGGGGATGTGACGTCTTTTGGGAGTGGAGCTTGGAGGCCCTAGACATCAGGAGAGCTCGTGTATGAGGGAAGGGGTGGGGAAGATAGCGGAATGTGGGTAAGTGGGAAGGGACACCTTGTGTTGACCTGCTCCTCAGATTTGCTTTCTACCAGGGTGCCCACAATTAAAGGCCCAGAGAATGTGATGCTCAGCTTGGGTGATGGCCACAGGTGTGGGAGTCACCAGGACCAGGTAGGGTACAGGTTCCTTGGGACGTGAAGCTGGACCAGGAAGGCACAGAAATGGTCTGCACAGCCTACCCTAAGTAGCTCAGTGTTCCTCCAGGGAGTGGCATCTGAAGCCTGAGGTCAGCCAGAATAAGAATTATGTGTGGGATTGGGCAGAGAAACTTTAGGTGTGACTATGTACGTTGTATCTCCATTGCAGGAATCAGGCCTCTGCGGTCCCGTGAGATGGTGCTGTAGGCTGACATAGTTTTGGAGGAGGTGCAGGCTCTGAGGTCAGGATCTTAGCCAAGGCCACACAGCTGCTTGTGTGGTCTATTGCTCTCCCACCTCTAAAATGCCCGGGGTCACTTCAGTTTGAGGGGAGAGGGAGGCTTCTGGGAAACCAGCAAACTGAATAGAGCAGGTTCTTTGCAAAGGAAACATGAGGTCAAGGCTCTATTATTTTAAGGATCCAACCTGGGAGGGTCTGTGATCTGCTGATGTCACAAACTCGGAGACTCTGGGCTGTAAACTCTGACTCACACGTGGGAAACATTATGGGCTGCAATTGTCCTGGTCTCTAGCCATTCCATTGTGGCTACAGAAATGTCGGGGTGCAATGTGGGTCATCTGTGGGCTTTGGGATGGGGTGACATTATTGCTTTCTGCTGCCCACGTGGACTGGGTTACTAATGCAGCACTTGGTGTTCCCACAGCCACCAATGATGCTGCTCTTGCGGTAGCAGTACAGATGGACAGAGTGATCCCATCCCTCCCCACTGGGCCCATTACAGCTCCTTCCAGGGCATGCCCTCACGTTGCCAGCCTGGCGTCTGTGTGTGTGTCAGAGAGGGAGAGAGGCAGCTACTGTGAGGTGCTTATTGCAGTTACCAGGGAACGGTTTTTCTCTCTTAGCCTGCGTGCACAGGAGAGCAGGTGCCATGCCTGTTTTGCCAATCATTGACCCCCATGGGCTTGGCAGGCTGTGGTATGCAGGAGATGTTGGGGTGATTGAATGGGAGAATGAATTAGTCACTGCTGCACCCCCAGCCCAAGAAAACGAGGATAGGGATATGATGACAGCGTTCCTTCTAGCCCCAAGGGGCACTGGAGGGTCCCTGCTTGACAATCTCAGACATTTCTTGGCCACAGCTATGCTGCCTGACCTAAGGGGAGTTGTTAGATGTCTCTGTTCACAGATGCCCGGGAATGGTGCTAATTGGCAAGAATGGCTATAATGGCTATACATTGAGAAGGCACTGGGAGGGAGGACTCCCTCTTGAAGGAGCACAGCATGAGCCCCTGGGAGGCAGGGCCTCTACCTCTCCTAGGGTGAGTCCCACCCATGGACTGACCTGGAACTGAGGGGTGAAGGATGAAGGGGGAGGGTAGGTGGGGCAATACTGGTCCTGAACTTGGGATGGACTGGGCTGGATTGAGTGAGGTTCTTTCTGCTCAGAAAGACTCAGGCTAAGACAAGAGGAGATTTTTCTCTCTGATGGGAGGGAGGGAAGGTAGCCATGGTGAGAACCTCATTTGCCGTAAGCCCTTGTCAGCAGAGTGGCTTTCGGGGGGTCAAGGTCACAGAGATGTCCCCCCTTTTTTGGGGGGTTAGAGAAACTTGGTCCCTCCAGGGACTTGTCTCAACAGTGTGTGACAAGGAAACCAAGGGCTCTTCTCCCTTTGACTCTGGCAGCAAGAGAAAGTAGTTGCCGCTGTCTCCTTTGTGCACAGCACTCTACAGTATAGTAAACGCCTTCCTCTCTCACTTGTTTTTTTTTTTTTTTTTAAATCTTCACAATCTTGAGAAATAGTATGGCAAGCAATGAAGCCTATTTCACAGAAGGGAAACAGAGGCACGGAAAGGAACTGCCCAAGGTGGCTCAGGAGTCATAGGCAGAGCTGGAAGATGCCCCCTTGGCTCCCAACCTCTGCTCTGGTCCTTTCCCGTGTGTCACTGTACTGCTGCTGCTAAGTCCCCAGGCTGGCCTGAGCAGCCACACTCATGCCTCGTGCTCACGGGTTCCTTGCAGAGCCAGCCAGCCTGGTGCACCCTGTGGCCCCTGCCAGGTGAGTCCAAGTTGCCTCAGCCATCTCTGTGAGTCGCGTCGCTGACATCATGACTGCATAAAATTAATTTATTTTGTTAAGGGAGGTGTTAATTAAGAGTTCTCATTCATTGTGTCTCTGCAGACAGCTCTGAGTTGTTAGTGCTGGTGACAGCAAAAGCTAATGGTATCACAAGTTATTAATAGAACCCTTCTGGGGGTGGGGAGGGGCGGGAGATGCTTTGGGGAGTGACAGGATGGAGCGGGGATGATCTGGGTTCGCTGCCAGGCCTGTGGTACTCAGCATTTTGGTACTCAGACTGTGGGCCCTGGAGGAAGTCTTGTCTAATAATCCCTGGTCCTGGTCATGCTACCAAAGCCCCTGTATTTGCTCAAGGGCCCACATTTATTGTGCTTAAACCCAGTGTCTGTCTCCACTAGTCACATGGGACAAAGTGGGCACACAGGGGACTCTGGCTCAGGTGGGAGGGAAGAAAGACAGCACAGTTAGGGTTACCAGTGCTGTGAAGAGACACCATGACCACAACAATTCTTATAAAGAAAAGCATTTAATTGCAGTGGCTTGCTTGCAGTTCAGAGGTTTAGTCCATCATGGCGGGGAGCATGGCAACCTGCAGAAAGTCATGGTGCTGGAGAAATAGCCCAGTGTCCTACATCTTGCAGGCAACAGGAAGTCGACTGACTGTCACACTAAGTGAAGCTTGAGAAAAAAGACTTCAATGCCTACTCCCACAGTGACACAGTTCCTCCAGCAAAACCATCCCTCCTAACACTGCCGCTCCCTTTGGGGGCCATTTTCTTTCAAACCACCACACACACCACACCACACACATGAGCTCAACTGATGAAGCTACCTCCTCCCAGCCTAGCAGAGACAAGATACAGCCCTTAGGGAGAGTTCTGGCAACTCAAAGACAAAGCCTGGTCAGGAAAGGTGCCTCAGTTGGTGTGAAGTAAAGGTAAGGGACTTGAGTCGGATATTAAAAAGCCAGGCGTGGCATGTCCACGTGTATTGGTAGCACCGGAAGCAGGACGGGTTGATTAGTACAGCTCTCAGGTCAGACAGCCCCACTGGCAAATCTCAGGTCCCAGTTAGAGACTTTGTCTCAAAAACCATGGTGGACGGCTCCTAAGTAATAACTTGAAGTTGAGGTCTCCACATGCGCACATGTGTGACTCCAACCTGCACATACTCCCACCCCCCTGACACTCAAAGATGAGACAGACTCTGGCCCCAAAGAGCTTACCATTTTGTTGGAGAGGAGGCCCAGAAGGTCCCACAGAGGGTCCCGCAGACTGACAGAGGCTAGCTCAGGTCAGCTGGGAGCTCTTCCATGGAGAAATGAGGGACATTTTCTTGGAGTGGTTGGGAGTGTCCTTCCTCGTGGGAGGTTGAGTTGAGACATAAAAGGTGAGCGATGCTGCAGTTAAGGGGCTTACTGCCAGGCTTGGGGACATGAGTTCAGTTCCCAGAACCCACACGGTAGGAGAGAAGTGACTTTGCCAGCTGTCCTCTGACCTCCACAGGCACACCCATGGCACACGCATGCCTACGGGCGTACACACGTTAATTTTGCAAGTTTGGAAAGGAGCAAGATGCAGGTTTGTAGAAAGTGCCACTGGATTACCATCCCAGAGTCATTTTCCATGGCTCATGTTGTCTGTCAGAGTTAACCCCTGGACTCCTGGACTCCTGGACTCTGAGATCCAACTGAGCCACCCGTGAGTGTCTTTACAGGCCTGTGGGCATTGACTGTGAGAATCACTTCTTTGTTGCTTATACCTGCCTTTTAGTCTGTTTTCAGGTACTGTAACAGAACACCACAGACAGGAATAATTAAGAAGACTAGAGTTTGTTTAGGTCATGGTTCTAAAAATTGGGAAATCCAGAAGCATGTCATTAACACTTGGTAACATGATGAAGCCATTGTGTGGTGAGACAGGGCAAACACATTGCCCAGGGCCTCCCTTCTCACCCAAAACCACTGCTGTTGTCCCTGAGGTGACTTCCGGTATTCTAATTATCTCCCAAAGGCCCCACCCCCAGATAACACAGACATGGTATACAAACTTGAACTTCGGGCATCTCCTGCTCAACATTGTGTGGTCACCAGGTTATCCTCTAAACAGGCCCAAAAGACAATGAAGAGAGAAAGAACTTCAAGGGGTCTGGATTCAATTTCAGACTCTAAAGGGAGCTATGTTTCTTGTTTGGAATTTGAGAAAAAGTTGTGTTATGTCCCTCTGTTCCCAGGGCTACTGTGAGAGGCCAATAAGATTATGGATGTAGGATTGCTTTGAAAACTAGGGCTCACCATTTGGAGTCTTTACAAAAGACAGACTTGGAACTAGAATCAGGTGATGATTGCTATACCCTTCTAAAGGGTTCAGGTGGCGTGTCCATGGAGAATTCATGTGGCTCTGTGTCTTGCCAAGGACATGTTGGGCTGAGCATCAGAAGGAAGGGTACAAGGGGAGACAGGATCTTTGGAGAGAAAGCCTAAAGACCCACTCAGAGACACAAGCAAGGGGTGTCCCAGGGATGGAGAAATGGAGGGATGGAGGGACCATGAAGTGGGTGCTCATCCTAAGACCAGTGGGGACAATTTCTTCATTTCCTTATGGATGTGGGGACATCTTAGGATCTGCTTACCAATGGCCAGTCAATGTTCTGCAGTGTGAAATTATGGTAGACTGGTGAGGTAGGGGACCTGGGAATCACACATGTACAAGTGGTCCTGTCACCTGAGTCCCGTAACCTAGGAGCCATCTTCACTATGTGCGGGAGAGGGAAAGTCATGGCCCTGGTAGGGTAGAGACAGAAAAGAGTACATCCCCAGCTTAGGATGTCTGGGGGTGGTGGGTTGTGTTCTCCAGGCCAGGCTGACAATTTCCCATATAAAGCACACTAGGCAGCACCTCCTTATCTCCTCCCCACTTCTGGGACCACACGCTTAGTGTAATGGCTTTCCATGCTCTAGGGGGCTTTCTCTCTGTGATTTTTCAGGGTGACAATCCTTGGTGCTGCTTAGAACCCTCAGCTGTGAGAGAGAGACTTGCACTGGATGCACCAGACCCAGGCATAACTAGTGTGGGGCCAGGAAAAGGAGGACTGAGCTGAAAAGTTCTTGTCTAGATTTAGGTTCAGGGGTTTGTGGGCCAGTGGAGTGTATTTTCTAGGGTGGATTTTTTTCCCCAAAGCAAAATCCCTCAGAGATTGACTTGGCTTGTGACTTACGTGGCTTAAACTCTAGGTTTGTGATTTTCTCAGCTTTCCTTCTACAGTTTATGTCTATTTAACACCCTGAAACCTGTATAGGCTTTCTGATCTGAGATTATGGGAAGAGACCAGTCTAGAACGACACTGGCCAGAGAAGCCAGCAGTTGAGAAAGGAGAATCTGAGGAGGAGAGAGAGAGGGGATTGGTGTGTGGGAGAGGGGACTGATAACCCAGAATGGGAGAGATGGGCAACTCAGTGGAGTAGGAGGGAGAAGAGAAAAGGCAGAGGAGAGAATGAGACCAAGGGGAGGGGAGAGACAAAGCATAGTAGGATGTGTGGGGGACCAGACCTTAGGGGAGAGAGAGGAAGAGGGTGAGAGAGACAGAGCGATGAAGAGAAAGGAGAGGCAGGGGTGAGTGGTAAGGGGGCCAGAAGGTGTGGGTTAGGGATGCGAGGGGTGAGCTCGTGCAGGTCGCAAGTTCTGTAGCCTGTTTCCCTAGCATCTGCACAGCAGAAGTACAGCTGGGCTTTTTCTTCTTTCTTTTTTTTCCCCCTCTTCTTAATTGACATCTTTGATTTTGTCCCTGTTTGACAAATCAGGCCACTTATTATTAGCGACGGATAAATATCCCAGGCATTCATTTTACATCTGGGCCCGCTGATAACAGAAGTCAACACATCACCCTCTCCAGGTTGCTCCCTCGCTCCCTTCTAGGGCTCAAACTAGGAAACTGGGGTCTGGAGTTTGCATACATCTGCAAAGATCTAAATATCTCACCCGGAGAGATGCTGTGGGCCTGGAACTGTCCACAAGCTTTGGTGCTGACACTGCCTCTCCCTGCCCCCCACTGCTCCATAGCTCCAAGGGGAGCTGTTCACAGCCTGTGTACTGTTGAACGGATCTACTGTCCCCGGGCTGGAGTGGCTGGGCACATAATTACTTCTGACATGGAGGAGACAGTGGCTTAAGCTTCCTGTGTCTAGTGGTGGTTCTTACGGCTGGCTTTCAGCGCGCTCCATCTTCCTGCTGGGTCTCGGGTTTCCACCTATGCTGTGAAGGGCTGGATTAGGTGTTCTCTCGGGGCCCTCAGGCTCAAGCCTGTTCTGCTCCACAAAGCTCTTAACAGTTTTTCTCTGCTTAGAAGAACAAGGCATGGATTCTGTAGCCGGGCTCTGGGCGTGCTCTCTGGCCACGCCCAGCTCTTCGTGCAGTTCTCCTTCTAGCCAAGAGCCTTCACCCCGGCATCAGATGTGCTCCTTGGTCCTTCACCATCCCCACTGGCCTATTTCCTCCTAGAATTCTCCACTTCTGATCTCCGATTGAATGGACCATCTGGGCTCTTTAATGGACAGAAGAGGCTTCACCTTAAGTGTGTTTCTAGCTTTTTATGCTAAGGCCTTGAGACTAGGCTTGGGTCTTCTATAGCTCTCCAGGAGGCCAGGCCAGGCCATGCACACCTTTAATCTCAGAACTAAGGAGGCAGATCTCTGAAAGTTCAAAGTCAGCCTTGCCTACATAGTGAATTTCAGGCCAATCAGGGGAGACCTTGTCTCGAGACAAAAAAAAAGTACTTCCAGTCATGATCAGACTTTACTAGTTGTTTTTATTTTATTTTATTATTTTTTAATTTATTTATTTATTGGGGATTTCTGCCTCCTCCCCGCCACCGCCTCCCATTTCCCTCCCCCTCCCCCGATCAAGTCCCTCTCCCTCATCAGCTTG
>NC_022028.1:33778893-33800695 GCF_000317375.1 Microtus ochrogaster | reverse complement strand
TTTCCCTCCCCCTCCCCCGATCAAGTCCCTCTCCCTCATCAGCTTGAAGAGCCATCAGGGTTCCCTGACCTGTGGGAAGTCCAAGGACCGTCCACCTCTATCCAGGTTTAGTAAGTTGAGCATCCAAACTGCCCAGGCCCCCCCAAAGCCAGCACGTGCAGTAGTATCAAAAACCCATTGCCATTGTTCTTGAGTTCTCAGTAGTCCTCATTGTCTGCTATATTCAGCAATATAGCGCTATATTCGGTTTTATCCCATACTAGTTGTTTTTAAAATTGATTCTAGATAAACTCTTTCAGTGAAAATGTGGAAACTAAGGTTCCCCTGTGAAGGGGAAGGTAGTCATCCAGTTCCTATAGCAGAGATAGGAGGATCACCTTGTCTTCTGGCTCCAAGACTGTGCCATTCTTCCTCCTACCAGGGCTGTGTGCATTTTGATAGACACATGGAGGCTAAAGTAACTCAGTGACTACTCTAATAATGGGTGCTTTTGGCATGGTAGCAGAGGTGATTGAGGGACCTCTCCTGCTTGTACCTTGGTTAGAAGAATTGTGTAAAGAGCAGAGATGCCCCTGAGCCCTGAGAAGTCTGACCTCTCTTGGCTGATGGGAGGGGGGATAGAGGGCTTCATTTTTCTCTACACCCAAGGATGGATGGCTCACGGGGAGCTAATGAAGCCATCTCCCTACCAACATGTCAAGACGGTGACGGATGGCTCTGGGGAAGCAGGCAGGTGTTGGCACATGGCCCATTGGGCAGGATGGAGAGCCGCACGTTCCTCAATGTCACTGTGGATCCCAGTCACTGCTGAGCCCTTAGGGAGGGAACATGTGAACTTCGGGGCAGAGGGACAAGGACTCCCAGGAGAGCAAGCACCTCTCACTGTCCCATTTGTGTGACAAGCAGACTAGATGTCAAAGTTAGATGTGTATAACAACTTCCCGGTTCAATTGACTTGTTGTCCTTACACAGGACAAGGGGGATTGGTGAATTAACCAGAGTTAACAGCAAGTCATGGACAGAGATCCTATGAGGTCCAGAAGGAGGGAGGAATATGCCCACGAGCCTTCACTACATTGCTGTGGTCAGGTGTGGCAGAAGGGTGGTAGCGTTCTCACGCCTGGACTCCCATTAAAGATGCACCCCCCCATCTACCCTGTCTGTCCTTTGCCTGGCAGCCTGAGGTCCCTGTCACACACGGCCATGGCAGGTCTAAGAAAGAGATTGAAAGAGAACCCTTGCTTCTCATGGCTCAGGTCATCAGTCTGGGTTGAGATGGTCTGTGAGACTTCACTCAAGAGGCAAGACAGACAGTAGACCCCATGCGGAGTTGCTCCTCCTCGTTTGTTTGGGGCTTACCTGCTACTGCCATTCTGGCCCTGGAGGATAAGCTATGCTTCAAAGGCTCCGTGTCTCTAGGAAGACACTGAGGTTCAGAGGAGTACTTGGTAGGTGACGGGTGAGTGAATGGCATTCAGTCATGTATTCATGCCACAGAATATGCCCTTAGACTCTATGCTAGGAGCTGGGACCACTCAAGTGAGGCCAATATTCTCCTTCCCCTGAGAGCCTTCTGTGGGTCCAAGCTTGCTGTGTTGCTGGCTCTCAGGTCTCCAGAGGGCACTGTATGGAAGCAGCCGTCTGTAGAGACTACTCTTGAGGCTCAGCACTTAGAATTATAGCACAGAGTACTTCCTCCTCATCCAAACAGCACCCCTGAAGACTGCTCACCTCTATTCCTATTGACCCTTCGAATTGTCCTTCTCCAACTTCTATCTGCAGATCTTCTCTCTACTATTTTTTTTCTGAGACAGGACTTCTCTAACTTTGGAGCCTGTCCTGGAACTAGCTCTTGTAGACCAGGCTAGCCTCGAACTCACAGAGAGATCCGCCTGCCTCTACCTCCCAAGTTCTGGGATTAAAGGCACATGCCACCACTGCCCAAGTCCCATCTCTCTACTATTAAAGCAGGATTTTTGTTGTTGGTATTTTTTTGAGATAGTCTCGAATGGACCGAGCTAGCCTTGAATCCTGTATGTAGCTGATGCTGGCCTTGAACTCTTCCACATTCCAAGTGCTAGCTAGAATGACAGGAAAGGACAACCATGCAGGGTTTTCTGTTCACTGATCCCCATTCCATATTATTTGCCATCTTGGGGAACAAAATGAAAGCACAGAGAGGGAAACTTTGACCTCTAGATGAAAGGACTAAGGCAAAGGCTTGCCCCTCAACTTCCTGCTGAAATGCGGGTAGATACATGAAGACATCTGGTCAACCTAGGATCAAGACCTTCTAGGTTTGGGGAATGAAGGGGCTCTGGTCTGGATGCTGCCTCAGCTTTCTGCTTCCTACCCCTGCCACTGCCCACGGAGGCCAGCTTTGTCTTGCAAAGTGCCATCATTACCCACACGTCAGCCTCCTCTCCCGCCAGTGCATTTAGGCTCAATTACATCTGAGGCTGGCTGGGGGTAATTAAGTGACATTAGGACATATCCTCTGCCGTAATGTAGTGTTCAAAGCTCTGGGCTCCACATCCCTCGATCTGCTCCCACTATACTGTGTCTGTCTAATGTGAACTATGATTGGGGCTAATTACTCCACAGACAGGCTTCATTAGTGACAAGCTTGGCTTGAGAGGTGGGGGACAGACTACCTCTTCTGCTATCCCTGTCCTCCCCAGAGCACCTGGCCCAAGCCTTCCCTCTGCTTCCTCAGTCCAGCTTGCCTTGCTCCACTGAGCAGGTACAATATAAGAAAGGAGGGGTTTTCCCCCAGGAGATTCTTCTGGCTAATCAAAGTCATAGCCTTGAGTTATGGGCTTTCTAGAACTTTTTAATTGCTTTATTCAAGCAGTAGGAAGTCAAGGCCTGGGAGTGGGAGAAAAAAGTCAGCGGACTGACTTTTACTGACTTGGGTCATCTCTCCTAAACTGCGGAGCTTGAAGAATGGAGTGGATGAAGGGGATCTTTCCTCAGGCAGGTGTTTCTCTCCACTTCCTGTGTAAGCTGATGTCTTGTGTCATTCTGGCTTGTTTGCCCAGAGCATTGAGGCTCTGCTGAGGGGCTTCCCAGAGCCTGTACAACCCTCAGCTCCCAGGCAGCCTCTGGGAAGCTTGGCAGTACACCGTACCGTGACAGAGACTCTTAGTAATAATTCTGAATAATTCCCAGCTAAATTAAGTCTCAAATTGGTCCTGTGACTCTTTCCAGCCGATAGAATGTAAGCAGGAGATGCATGTGTTATTCCCAGTGTCAGGTGAATAAGCCTCTGGGAGTTTTTCCCAGACTGACACCCGACTGATGCTGGTGTCATCTTGAAGCTTCAGGATGATGGAAGGAACCTGGATCCCTGAGTCACTGCTTAGAAGAGAGGCAGCCAAGAAAGCTGCCTGGCATGGTCAGATTTTGCATGAAGGGGAAATAGATTTTGGTTTGGTTTTGTTGCGACAGGGTCTTGCTGTATGACCCAAATTAGACTTGAATTCACAGCCCTCCCCAGTGTTGATTACAAGTGTGCGCTAGATTGAGAAGTAAACTTTAGTTGTGCAAAGCCACTGAGTTTCTTGATGATGTTCGTTCGAGTATAATTTTCTCTAACAGAGACGGGTTGGGCTTGGTGGGAATGGATTCTGTCATGGCTGTTCAACTCAATCCTCTCGGCTCTCCTTGCCTCTAGGCTTCTTACATAGGCACTGGCTATGTAGTTTTTGACCTGTTTGTTGTCATTAGTATAGGGCCTCACTTTCAGGGTCAGCCCAGATTTCCATCTTACTTTCTGGACATGTTGTGCATCTGTCCCATGAGTGGAGCGTGAGTCTGCTTTGCTATCCTTGTGCATTCTTCCCTTTTTGCTTCTGAGCTCTGGGATTAGGGCAAGGGAGACAGAGGTGCCACAGAGAAGGGAAGGGGAGGCTCTTGTCACTCGGGTTTCAGCAGTTTCTCTGTTCTCACCACTGATCTCTGAGATACCAGATTCTCAGAGGCCTGGTGTTCCAGAAGGACCTTTTGGGGGTCCTTGAATGTTTCAGGTGGTCCACAACCCAACATGTTCCTGTCAGTGTAGCCAGAGAAGAGGCGGGACCTGCCTAGGACTGCTTTACCCCCATTCCTTATAACTGTGTGGGCTGTTCTCTCTGCTTCCAATTCTGATCCCCACCCCACCAATTCCCTCTATCTCTGTGGGCTCAGAAACTCCCAGGCACTCCCAGGAAGCAGCAGGATGCCCTATGCAAATCGAGTACTAGGCTAAACCCAACCGAGCCACACCCATCAGTCTTGTATTTTTTTTGTCTTCTCCCAGAGACAGGGTGGGGACTGTGCCTGAGTTCGCTCTGGGTCTCCAGCGGTTCCCAGTGGTTTCCAGAATGAGGCTGGGCACTGACGAATGTGAATGATTGGAGGACAATCAGCAGCCTTGCTGTGAAATTACAGCTCCAACCTCAGACTGGGATAATGTGTTCAGCACTCCTGTCCCTGTTCTGTGGTCGCCAAGTGTGTGGCCGGGCTCTGAAGCAGGCCTCACAAAGATCACCTACTGTCTTTCCTTCCTCCTCCATGGCACAGATGAGAGGACACTATCTCCCGGGCAACAGCTTGCGATTGTCACACAAGTTGGTGACACATTCCCCCCACCAACCTGGAGCTGGCCTTGACCCAGAGGAAGTGAGCTGTTTCCTTTGCTTTGTGCTTTGGTGGAGACCAAAAGCTCCTGAATTTCTCAAAGTCACCTCCCTCCCTGGGCTGTGCTTTAGAGAACTTGAGCCCTGATGTGAGAGCTTCATGTTCTAAAATGGCAGCTTCCTCATGAGGAGGACCATTGTGGGAGCCTCAATAGGACCAGCACACTGGATGGGAAACCCAGTCTCCAAGCCTGTGTGACTCTGCCTGCCCTTAGCATCCCCCTGCCCTGGGTATGGTGAACTGTTAAGAGTGTCCATTGGCATTGAGGATTGTAATTGCTATTTGTCAGGAGGAAGAATGGCTGTGGGCAGTTGGTGTCATTGGGGAAACCATACCAAATGCTACGTCACTCCTCCATGCCTCTGTAGCTCCTCTCCAACAGCAGGAGCTACACAGTACATGTGACTGGACTTTCTTTTTTTACCACCAGCACCAAACATTGACACGGAGACTTTTTATTACTATCAAAGCTTGGCCTTAGCTTAGGCTTGTCCCACTAGCTCTTATAACTTAAATTAACCCACATTTTTATTAATCTACATTCTACCAAATGGCTTTTACATCTCTGCCATTTTGTGTGTCTGACTCTTTTTGAGTCTTGATGACATCTCCTAGGCCCATGATTGGCTTTGTCTCCTACTTCCTGGCTCTTTGCCCAGAAGTCCCGCCTACACCTCCTGTCTAGCTGCTCAATGGTCACTGTGGATGCTGGGGAGGGTGGACATGCAGGTGCATGGAGTGATGATGCTTGGGTTCACAACTGTCTCTTGTAGCAGGGTGCCTCTTGGGTACCTCTCACTTGTGAAGCAGGGAACCATAGTGCAATGTTGATTTTTTCTTTTTTTGTCAACAACTTGTCTGGACTGAGAGATGCCTATAGATCATGAGGCCTGTGTTTGGGGGGATCTGGGAAAACATCCCCAGAGACAATTAGCTTCCCAGAGGCTTTGACCTAATGAGTGGAGCAGTCCTTTGAGTTAGAACACCAGGGAATCCTGGGAGGCAGTGAAAGGGAGGATGTGGGACCATGTGGAGGAAAAGTGAATTACTGGGGGTTTTACCAGATGGATGTGACTCCCATCTCTTCCCATCCCCTGGGGCCAGAGAGACAGTGGCTCAGTGGTTCAGGGTGTTCACAGAGCTCACAGATACCTGTAATTCCAGCTCCAGGGGATCCAATGGCCCCTTTCAGGTTTTGTACGTACATGTGCGCATTCACGCGCAAACACACACACATAATACACACTAAAACAAATCTTAGAAAACCTCTCATCCTCTCCTTAAATTATTTCTCTCAGGCATTTAGTCAGAGCGAGGAAAGTGATAACACCAACCGTAGCTGACTTTATGGGTGATGGGGAGGAGTCCCTGAGATGGTCAGTATGAGACACGTGGAGGAGCACTGGCACCACCAGCCTGAAGTGACCCTCCTCCTCCAACCCCATGCTTTTGTGCTCCAGCACCTGGCAGCCTACCAGGATATGTCTCTTCATACAGACCCCCATCTGGCCTTGGGCCCTTTTCCTTCTGCCCTCCATTCCCTACAGGTCAAACCCATCCAGGCTCTTGGTCTGTTATCGTGGGAAACCTCCACGCTTGGTTGACCCTGCACATTCTAGTGGCTTAACACCACACACTTATTCACACAACGGGCAATTATTAAGCACCCACTGAATATCAGGCTGTATTCTAGCCTTCAATGGTGCAGAGGGTGGGGCATCTTCCCTTGTGAACCTTCCACCTCCCCCTGTCCAGCCCAGTGAGTCCGTGTAGGAGTGGAACAATGGGCGGGGTGGTATTTAGCAGGGCTAGGACAGTGGAGATCTTCCTGAAGACCTATGCCTTGGAAGACCAAGTGATCCGCAGAGCCCCAGGGGCCATACCTGGAGTCAGTGGGCAGAACTGAGGGGTCTGGAGCCATCACGCCTGCTTCAGCCAGGATCTTACCTATGGAAGCACTGGGCTCTGATGGACCAGGCAGTGCAGTGACAGCTTGCGGGGAGAGCTCTGCTCGAGGTGAGGAAGCCCTGGTCAGCACCCCGCCAAGCTGTTACCTAGAGCCCTCCAACTCCCTGCTGAGGGCTTCCTGCACAGCACGGGACTCTCCATCAAGCACAGGTCAAACCCTGAGCACAGCAGACCCTAGTGAACACCTCCTCCCACCACCCACGGCCCGCTGATTAATGATGGCATATTAGAGATGGTAGCATAGATTAATTTCTGAATTACACCATTAGTGAGCAATTACTTTTTTTTTTTGCTCTGGAAAATGAAGATATTCCTGTTATCTAAGCACTGACCGGGCACCTCTATTCATGCTAGTGTGGATACCCCCCACTTGTTCCTCTTTTGTATGAAGATTTCCCTCCTTTCTCTTCCCCCACTTTTTGGTGGGGCAGCAGCTATTTTTTTTCCAAGGAGAAAGAGAGGCTCTTAAAGAGGGGGAGGGAGGGTGGCTCTTAATACCTTCAGCAAAAATCAAAAGATTCTGTGTGCTTACTAGCAGCCAAATAATGTCCTTATTGGATGCTGTTAGGATACGGTTGCCATGGAAACACAGGATCTTGACCTGCCAGGTTTGGATGCTCAACCAGAAACATGCATTCTCCTTTAAGCCTCCAGAGGCCTGGGAGTAACAGAGAAGAGGGAGCCAGGCACAGAGACGGTGCTGTGTCTCCTGGGCTATGCAGTGTCTGCCTCCTCTAGAAAGCCCTCCAGGATTGGCTCTCAACCACTGGTCTCTCATGGCTGGTACATTCTCTGGCTGACCTAACTCGGCTTCCCATATCAACTTCAGGCCTCTGCCTCCTGGACTGTCCAATGTTTCTGTCTGTGTGAGTCTCAGCAAGTCACTTAGCCTTTCTGCGTCATTCCCTCATCTCTAACCTTTCTACCGCAGTCCGGTTTTCAAGGCAGATTGTGGGAATCCAAGGAGGATGAATGGAAAGTACTTAGCAGAGCGTCTGGCCTGGCGCAAGTGTTTAATTACTGAGTGATATGAAGCAAGGGGTAGAGGGTCGGAAGTGACTTCATTCTGCGCTGGGTTGGTGTGTGCCTGGCCCAGTCACAGCATCTCTGATCCTTGGCGTGTCTACCGGATGGGGATGCTACTGTGGACTGCACATGTGCAGGAGGGACAGCCACACCTCTCACTGACCCTGGTCCTGGCCCACTGGTCATCCTGGCCCACCTGGTCATTGCGATTGGCAGATATGCATTTGATGCTTGAGAACCCCCCTCAAGAGGCCCCAGAGCACTGGGTTCAGATTAAGTCCTTGACTGACTGTTCTTCTGCCGCCACCATGGCCTGAGTTGGTCTTGGCAACTGTCTTGTGAGCTTTATTCCAGGTTTCCCAGGGTAGTCCCACTTAGGCCTTGCTCGGAGCTCATGTCAAAGGGGCAAAGGACAGAAAAAGGCCACTGACCTCTGCCTGGCTCCTGGGGGCCCTTTTGACCCAACTCAGTCCCAGCTAGTGCCCAAGAGAGACATCTCTTGGTCATTGCTCCCTAGGCCTCCCTGAACATCCTGCCTCATTCAGGTCTTTAGCATAGGGCCCAACTGAGTTCATGTGCCTCCATTTCCCAGCTCAGAATACCTTTTGGATCAGCAGACCCTGTGAAGGTCATCTCAGGCCACTCAGCTAGCCATCTTATGCTCCTGTCTGTGGCATCCATGAAGGGTTTGATAACCAGAGTCATGTGTCACTAATTGGTGTTGGGGACTGCAGACCCTCAGACCCTGAATTTTCTGTGACCCCTTGCCTGCCGGAGTAAACAACTTGTTTTCCTATGCTCTAAGCACGGGAGTCTCGTGAGTTCCTGATGGCAGGGGAGTGGTTTCTGGTGGGCTTGCAGCTGAAAAGTCCCAAGAACTAAGGTGTGGCCCTTAGTCTAGGAGAGCCCTATATAAGCTGGCCTGGAATACAATAAGGTGGGCATTCTTGTTTCAAGGATGACCCATGTGTGTGTGTGTGTGTGAGTGTGTGTGTGTGTTTGTGTTTCAAGTTCCAGCCCCTTGCCCGACTCGTGAACCGTCCCGTATGCAGGCGGTATACTACAATTTGGAACCTCAGGTTCCTCATCTGTAAACCAGGTAGAGTTAGGCCTGCTCAGCTTGTTGCTGGAGCAAACTCAGTGCACAAGAGTGAGTGTGTAAACTCCAGAGGGCTGTGCACCATGTGTAAGAGGTGGGTCCCGCTTGAGTGACTCCTGCGACCATACCTGATACTGTCTGTGCAGGTTTCTTTTGGTTTCTTTTTCATTGCAGTTAGGTTTCCATGGGAACAACATAGCTTCTCCCATTCGTTGGTGCTTTGCCAGAGAGGCCACTCCAGGGATCCAGCAAGCTTCAGTGGTTCTGCTCTGGGCTTGCTGAAGCACTTCAGACACGACGCCTCAGTAAGCTGGGCAGCCTTGCTGCCTCCTGGTTTTGGAGCTCCACCCAAATTAGCTCAAGTCTCTGTGCCTCAATTGCCCATTTGTGCCAGTGTCCTTATGATATCTATTCCATATGCCATGAGAATTTGCAATTGACTGTGTGACACATCTCTCTCAGAGTCAAGAGGGTGGCATGTGGTGACTACAGATGTTACTCTTCATGGTGACAAAGTTAAAACGGTACCCAGCGCTGCCAAGATGGCTCAGTGCATAAGGGCATTTGCTTGGTGACCCGATTCCTGTTCCCAACTGATTCCCTTATGCTGCCCTCTGACCTCTATACATGCACTGTGGCAATGCATACCCAGACATACGATGAACAAATAAATGGGGGAGGGGGGAGAAACAACCCATTACTCAGTGAGGGACATCATATACACTTCCCGTGCAAGAGACATGTGGAGAGGTTGATGGGGATTTGGTACCCTGGTTGCAAAACTCAGAACTCCTGGGCCTTAGACCTGCCCTTGGCTTTGAAGTGACATCTAACTGAGGAGCAGGGAGCTGAAGCTCAAGGTAATGGACCAGGGACAGGAGTGGGTAGAGGATCCCTTGACTGACTCTTGGCTTTGTGTCCCTCCCCCACCTCAAGAATCCTCTTCCTAGGGGACCAAGGCAAATAGGTGCACAAAGGCTAGGCCATACCCAGGCAGTGACCATTTGTTGTTGTTGTTTTGAGGGGAGTGGCTTCCTGGGTGGGGTCGTGAGAATTTCCCTGAAGCAGATATATACACACACACACACACACACACACACACACACACACACACACACACACATATATATTCAGTGGTGAGCCCTGGTGGTCCCCTCTCCTGGGAGCTGGGGTGGGGGAGGGGTAGATGGCGAGCAGTGTCTGTGACCTGTGGTCCCCCTGAGGTGTGAGTTCAGAGACCAAGCACGTTACCACGGTGGGCAGAAGGCTCACACAAGCAGCAGTCAATGAGAATGGCTCGAGCGGCTAGGGAGATGGCATGGTGCTTGAAGTACACACATAAGCGTGAGGGCTGGAGTCTGGGTTCTCAGGAGCCACATAAAGCCAGGCATGGCGGTTCTCAGCGGTCTCTCTAGCATCCCATAGTGAGCTCTGAGGAAGGATCAGCCCCAGGTGGCCAGGAGTGCCCAGCTGCAAAGAGGCCTGACTCAAACAAGATGGAAAGTGAGGACAGACAGACAAGGTTGTCCTCTGACCTTCACAGGCCTGCATCTACACTCACACCCAAATGCTCACACACATGAACACATATAGGCATGCCTACTTACACATACACACCATATACACAAACACATTAAGTGTTTTTTAAAAAATAGCTTGGCATAGATACGGTACTGGTCCTGTCATTTGTCAACCACGGGATAATCCTGTTACCAGAAGATACATGGTTCAAAAATCTAACAAAAAATTCAGGTTAATATCACAAGGATAGATATAAAAAATCTTTAATGAAAGTTTTATATGAAATACTTTAAACACTAATACATCATGAGCAAGGGAGGCATATCCCTGGAACTCAAGAATAACAAAACAACTTCAAAATCAGTCAATGATTTGCCATGTGGGAACTAAATAGAAAAAAAAATTGTGTGGTCATCTCAACAGATTCAGAAAAAAAAAACCCACACCAAGTAATCTAGAAATAGAAAGCAATAAATTGTAGTATGTGAAAGAGTTGAAGTTCTGAGCTTGGAAAAAGCAAGGATGTGAAAAGACCATATTTGGAAAGGGTGGTGGAAAGACTGTAGGCACAGGTGGCGTAAGGGAAGTTACAGCAGAATACCATGGACAAACAATCCAGTTTTACAAATGGGCAAAATATTAGGACATTCACTAAGGAACATGCACCGAAACCCCAGCACTTGGGAGACAGACGCAGGAGGATGGCTGCAAAACCAAGGCCAACCTGAGCCGTGTAGTGAGTCCTAGGCCAGCCAGGGCTGCACAGTGAGGCTGTCTCAAAACACAAAGCAGCCAAGATGTTACCAGCGGCAGGTAAATTAAGCTACAATAAGATATGAGCAGATAGATGCTTATTGAAACAGCAAATGAACACTAAGATGGTAAACTTAACAGGTGTCGGGCTGGACCAGAGCAGTGCTAGTCAGGGGAGAAGATGGGACAGAGCCTCCAGAAAACAGTGACTCTATTTTAAATACATCAATAATGTCTTGTACAGTCTGGCAAGCCCACTCCCAGCCTGGCGCCGTGCCAAACTTGTAAGTGCAGTACTCGAGCAAAAGTAGAAGGATCATGAGTTCAAGGTCAGCCTGGGCTACATCAACTTGGTCTCAGCACCGCTTCCTTAGATAAATAAAACTAGGAAAGGGGGCAGCCTTGGCTAAGCCCGAATCTGTCCCAGGCACATCCACTTGGGTCCTCTTAGACGCTCTCAGATTTGTTCACAGCTGAGAAAACTGAAGGCCACAGAACGGCCATAACAGAGAGGCACAGCAGGACCCGCAGATCTGATGGCTGCCCTTGTCCAGCCCTCTATAGCAACTTCACTTGGGCTGAAGGAGACACTGGATTTGACTATGTGTTCACTTCTGTCCCTGCTGCAGCAACAGGAGCGACCCCTGTGTCAAGTCCAGACGACAACAGCAGCAATGCAGAGTGGTTCCTGGGGGGCTGGGGGTCTCACACAGGCTGACAGCAAAGGGGACTCGGGGTACATGCTTACTCTACAACTTGGTCTCCCCATCTTTAAAACGGCATCTTCCGCCCCATGGCTTCAACCCTAACCTAGGTCCTATGTCCCTGCTACCTTTCTTTCTGCCCCAGGGGCCCCTCTACTGCCCCCTCATTCTCTGATGGAGACAAACGGGAGAGAAGGAAACCTCTGTTTTGACTTGCTAGTGGTGCCCATGCCACAAGCTTGGGCTGTGACATTATGAGACTGTGTCAGGTGATCCTGTGCATTGCTGGGTGACCCTGGCATGGTCCTCCCAGGGCCTTGGGTCTCCTCGTTTTGATTCCAGGGCAGCTCTTCCCCCCATTCTCTGTCTCCTTTAGTCCCCACCCACGTTCCCCGAGCAGGGCAGATTGTGGGATGGCTGAGAGATAACGGATGGGAATGGTCCTAAGGAGCTTCAAGTGCCAGACAAATGTGAGGGGCAATAGCAATCTGCTGCTATTTATCACGTGACCTGGTGGGCTGAAGATGCATGTCCAGCCGCAATATTAATGATGTCAGTAAGGACACGGGCAACCCCCTGCCAGGCTCTGTGCATCTGTTTTCATTCAAAAGATCCTCCATGTTTCTCACATTTCTTTGTGAGTTCAATGTCTTACACCCTGATGTACAGATAAACAGGTAAACTGAGGCAGGGAGCTGCTGTGTTTGATTAGCTAAGGACAATGAAACAGGTGTGTGTGGTAGGGTTGGTGGGGGGAGTCTCAGATATGCCAGCACAAGCCTAGAGCTGTTAGTCTTAGACCAGCTGCTGGGTGTAAGTCTTGTCTGTCTGTCTGTCTATCCTTTTAAAAATGTGTACATGTGGAGGCTAGAGATCAACCCTGGCACCATCCATCTTGCTTCTTGAGACAGGGTCTCTCATTGACCTGGAGACCAATGAATAGCCTGGATGGGCTGGTCAGCGGGCCCCAGGGCTGCTTTCACCTACCTTCCCAGCATGGGCAACGCAAGTGTGCACCATCCTCAGCTTTTGATATGGGCTCTGCGGTTGGAACCCTCACGCTCGTGCAGCAGGTGTGCACTGACCGAAAGAAACATCTCTCCAGGCCTAGTCTTTGCCTGTGAGTTCCCATCAGTGTCTGGGTAAACCTAAGGAGCCTTAAACTGGTTGGGCAGAAGGTTCTGGAAGAAGTCACCTTCTCCAGCTGCTGGCTGTGTGGTCCTGGGAGAAGAGTCCCTGCCTCATTTTCCCCATCTTTATGTGGGTTGCCTTGCCACCCTAGTATGGTGACCGGCTTAAGGCCTTCAGTGAAGGGCCAGCTCAGAGCCTGGCATACCAACCTGGCTCCTGAGCTGACCCTAGGGTTCACCTCAGAGTCCACCTCAGGGTCCACCTCAGATCAGAATCCAGTAAGTGGGGTTGGGGGACTGACTTTTTCCTCGTAGGCTGCATTGGAAGGGTCACTGTGGACTCCAATGACGGCATTTCCAAAGCCAAGTGGGCACCTTCCCTTGTGGATGAGTGTGTGCCCCAACTATCTGGCTGGGTGGCCAGTGTGGCAGAGGTCCCTTGCTACATGAAAGGTGACAATTACAGGGCCTGTCCTGTGTTCCCCGACCTCCCAACCCTGTCACAGCTGGTCCTCTTCTCTGCAGCCTCCTGGGCCTGGCTGGCCATGCTGTTCTGAGGAAAGGGACAGTCATATGCCCTTACTGCACATCTGGAGAGGCTGTACCCCTGCTGCCACAACTGGGCACTGTGGCACCCAGCTCTTGAGTTTACCCTCCTCTCATTTCCTGCTACCCTTTTCTGCAAGCTGGGCACACCCCTGCCTCAGCCCTCTGGGGCTTCTTCCTCCATGTTATACCTGGTCTTCAGTGGCCAGCCAGCTCTCAACTCCCGCCCTCCCCTCCATGGCCCTGTACTGACTGGCCTTGGAGGTCATGGATGGTTCCCTCTTCCCTCTGTCTTTTTTCCTCCCACATGCTGCTCCTCCTAACTGGAATGCCCGTGTATTCTCCCTAAGCTCATATAAATGCTACTGTATCTGGGAAGTGTTTCCTGGTCCCCCAGGCGGGCCATCCTGTTCCTACATCATGTTCTTCTTTCCCTGTTCTTTTGCCTCTCTCTATCCCTCTCCAAGCTTGGCCCAACCAAGGATAGTGGAAACTGGACCCCACTTCCACCCATGCCTCTTCCTATTCCTTGGGCATCTTTTAATTTAATCTATTTTTGACCTTTTATTTTATTTGAGACAGGGTCTTAGGTAGCCCAGGCTAACTTCAAATTGGTGTGTAGGTGAGGGTGACCTTGCACTCCTGATTCTCCTGCCTCAACCTCCTAAGTGCTGGGATTGCAGGCATCTACCACCCTGGTCAGAGTACATGGTGCTATGGATCTAGCGGGGCTTCATGTATGTTTGGCAGTGATCAGCCCCTCTGCTTAAGAGTAGTCCAGGCTGGTCCAGAAAGCCTACAGGACTTGCTTTCACCAGGTCCAGCTCACGTGACCCTTGCTCCATCCATAGACACGCAAAAGATCAGAGAAAAGAGGTGGCTTTCCAACATCATGTGATTGATAACCCACAGACTATGGGAACAATTTTGGGTTAAAATTTTTTAATCATCTTTGAGAACAAGGGGAAGAAAATGAACAACCTCAGAAAGTGTGGTAAAAAGGGAGCATCCTTCCCGCTGCAGGGATGCAGTCTGAGAGGGATGCAAAGATTTATGCCTGAAGGCTCTCACCACAGCCTTGTTTATGAGGCCAAAAGCCTGGAAACAGCCCAGAGGGCCGACACAGAGATTGGTTAAATGAATTATGGGACCCCCTATGTGATGGAATACCATACAGCCATTAAAAATGATGGCCCAGTAAAAGAATATTTTAATGACACAGGGAAATGTTCACAAGATATTAAAAAGTAGGCTAGAGCAGCATGGTTTGCGTGCCCGTGACTCTGCTACAACAGTGATTTAAAAAGGGGAGCCCAAGGCCTCTAAGGTTATTTACGATGTTGGCTCACTGCCTCTGAGACATCAGCCTCATTAATTCCTGTTCCCACTTGGCTTAGTAGGAAGCACAAGAATTTAATGTGTGAAGGCCTTTTGGAGTGTGGTCTGGGCCACTTATGAGTTGGGTAGCTTTGGGGCTCTGAGCCTCACCTTTCCTCATCTGTAGGATGGGTGCAACAGTCCTGTGGCATGGTGTTAATGGAAATTAAATGAGAGAGAGAGAGAGAGAGAGAGAGAGAGAGAGAGAGAGAGAGAGAGAGAGAGAGAGAGAGCCCTTCTGAGCTGATTATGGTCCTTGTTCCTTATTGGCCCTCCAGGCAGGACTCTCTCCAAATGGAAGGAGGTGGGGCTCTCTGAGGGAGGTGACCTGCCGGGACCTGTGCAGTAGGCAGACCCTAGCTTAGCTTTCCCCCCAGCCACTCCTCCCCAGCAGCCTCCAGACTCACAAGGGATTAAGACCTGGGCTGTGAGGGTACCGGGGCTGGGCACTGGGATGCCCTGGTGTTCATTCTCTCTCTGTTGGTTTTCTTCTGCTCAGACTGTATTTTAGAGGCTGCGTTCCTCTGTCCACCCTTTCTCCTCCTTTCTCTCCCTTTATCTCTTCCCTTCCTCCCTCCCCCCTCATCCCTCCTTCTTTCTTTCTTCTGTAGGTAGATGGACCTGATAAATCATGAAAGGATATAATGGGTGGGGGGGGGGACTCAAGGAGAAGCTACTGATGCCACCCTGGACCCTTTGCACAGCGTGTGACCACCGCCCAGTCCTGAGACCCGCGCTTACGATTCTGGAGACTTCCAGAGGGAGCCAGAGACATGGCCTGTGGAGAGCCCGATACCTCACAGACAGCTGGACCCTGGGAAGGTGGCAGCCCTTCCACATGACGCCACTTCCTTGTGACTCAGCAGCGTCGGCCACGCCCATGCTGTGCCACATCTCCTCTCGGCCTCCTCCCTCTCTGGCTTCCCTCCCTCCCTCCCTCCCTCGAGGTGTTCCTGTAGACATGTTTCCTCAGTACATCTTGTGCCCTACATCCTTGCCTCAGGCTCTGCTTTCATGGGCCGGGACATGAGACAGGCGGGAACCCTGGTGTGCCTTTTCTAAAGATAGCTCACGAGCACTACACGTGCAGTCTCTGGGCTTAAATAGAACGGCTTTCAAGCATATTATTTTTAGAGAGAGAAACTAGATTGAACGCACCAGGAAGCGTACTACAGACGGGATGGAAAGCAAGGCCTAGAGACATGCTCTTGTATAGGCATAGTGTTTGTTCCCTGGAGAGGCTCCTGGCGGCAAAGACTAGGTCCTACGGTGTATGTGCTGCGCATGAAGATAGCTCCTCCCAAACTCTGCCATGGTGTGCTCCAGCAGAGACCCAGGGGTACTGGCCATATCTGAACCCAGCCTGGAATACCCTTCACCTAGACAGCTCCATGGGGGCCACACCTGGAAGCTTCCCCAAGAGCCCAAAGAGAGCTGTGTGCCCATCAGTCTAGGTGGTACCATGCAGAACCCTCATGATTTAAAATAATTTTATTTAGTGGTGTTGGAGGTTGAACCTAGAGTCTTACATGCAAACCAGCCAGGTGCCTTCCTGTTGACCTACCAACCTGGCTCTATCCTTTTCTGTTAGTGTTGGTGGCCATTGCTTACAATCATGAACTCCAAAGGGCCTGAAGTTGTGATCATTCCCTTAACGAGTAAGGAAACTGATACTCCAGGAAGTTTTGACCCTCTCAGTTCAGGGCATACAGTTGCCTGTAGAGGCAAGTCTGAGTATCCACAGTGTGCAAAAGTGGTCTATCATCAATGGGCTGGGAGGACCAGGCCAGGGATGGACCTGCGCCTGCTGGGACTCTCTCCAGCTACTCTTAGTCAGTGCTCGCCCTGAACTTGTTTCTGTCTGTCGACTGTTCCTGCTAGCTATCCTATTACATTGGTCAACAGTGTGTAGATGTGGGGTGTAGAGAGAGACTCCCTCACCTAGAAAGCAGGTACGAGCAGGGTTTGGTGGGGGAAGTGACTTGGGCAGGCTTACTGAAGACAGAGAAGCCTCAAAATATTGAGTAAGACAGGAGCTAGAAATCAGCTGGGGACTGGGGCAGAAACTCCATAAGTTGTGGGAGTCAGGGGCAGTGGGGGATTCTGGTCAGTCTGGCTCCAGAGCGGGTCTGAGTTTCTGGCAGAATGAGGGGCACACCTGCCTCCCTTGTCTCTTTGTTCCAAGGACTGCAAGCGCTGACCCCCACTGGTGCATCTTCAGACTGTCACAGGCTCTCTGTGCAGCCCCAGCATCTGCCATCCATCACTTGGTAAAAATCCCTGGATTTCTCCAATAGGCAATAGGCACTTTGGTGGGGGGGATTACTTAGTTATGATCCAATTACACATTAATTACATTGGGATGGCTTTGTAAGTGCAGCATTAATTACCTTTGATAGCCCCATATATCATCAGCCTGAGGACGGTCAGGAGATAGGGTGGGTGGAGCCAGAGGGTGGGCCTGAGAAGCCATTAGTAGATCTGGAAGCAGAGGGCCTGGAGGGATGATTTTGGGGGGGGGGTTGTCTCTAGCCACTCTGCTGACTCGCAGGATGGGTGTGATCTTCAGGTCGACCAGTCAAGGACGAGGGTCAAGAATCGCTATTATAAGAAGCCCCTTCTCTATGGCTGCAGAGTTTTGGTCTTGGCACTGGGGAAAGATAAGACTAGTTGTTCACATCATGTTGGGGGAGTGTGAAAGGCGGTGGACTTTAGGAGTCAGGGACAGACAGCTTCCTGATTCCCTAGTACCTCCACTCAAATGGTACAAAGGAAATGGTAAAATTCCTTTAATATATTTAATCTCAAATCATGTGCATCAAAAATATCAGTTCTAAATGAGTCAGTGTAAGAAATATTAGAGAGACTGGGGAGATGGTTCAGTAAGATGCTTGCAATATAAGCATGAGGACCTGAGTTTGATTCCTTCATAACCTAGGCAAAAAGCCGGGCATGGTGGCAGTCGCCTGTAATCCCAGCAGTGGAGAGGCAGAGACTGGAGGATCCCTGGACTCTCTGGTCAGACAATCTAAACTAACTGATGAGCTCTAGACTGTGAGAGATCCTACCTCAAATGCCAAGCTAAGTAACGACAGCTTGCATCAACTAGTGGTCTATACACACACACATACACACACACACACTCATAGAGACACATATGCCTCATACATACACAGACCCACACATACATAGACATGTACACAAACACAGAGAGACATATACATCATACATACACAAACACACACAGGCACACCCAGACACGGACATACACATACACAAGCAGAGACACACATCATATATACACAGATGCACACATGCATAGACACATACATGTACACAGACAAACACACATAGGCATACATACAGACCCAAATCATACATATACAGGTAAATATGCAGACAGGTATGCACATAGGCACACACAAATATTGTACCCATTCAAACACATGTTCATTAAAATAAAGACAGCCCATATTACATCAACTTTAGTGAAACCTTTGAAATCAGGTATGCATTGCTTTGTGTGTGCATAACTTAGGAATGCTGAGAGTGGGAGAAATGTCTTCCCTAGGGAAGAGCACACCGGTTGGCCCTGAAAACATATATGAGTAACATTATGCATATTGGGCATGCTATATTTAGAATTATATATATTTACATACATATGCATCTATACATACATATGTGCATGTAGCAACAATGAATAAAAAAGAGGCCATGAATTTGAAAGACAGCAAGGAGTATATGGGATGGTTTGAAGGAGAAAAGGGAAGGGGGAAAGATCTAATTATAATCTCAAAAGATAAAAGAAGTAACAGACCCCCCCCCATAAAAATTTTAAAGGAGGCTTTTGATTTGGCATACACCTGGGGGGGGGGGTTGACTCATTCCATTCCATTCTGTCTGAACAACTATACCCTGACCTTTCAATTCTGCTTAGTCCAGAACTCCTCCGTACTGCAGGCAAACTTAATCAAGGTACCCTAGGAGAAGGAGTGAGCCTCAGGACCTATGAGAATATTATCTCTAACTCTGTGTGTTTGTGATGATCTTGCAAAGGAAATCTAAAACGTTCTTTCTTGTGAGGAGTCTGGTCCCCTTCATCTGGACCTGCTAGACAACCTGTGACTGAGAGTCAGCGACATTAAGCCAGAAATATTCACACCGTAGAAGTCAGCACATAACACAAAGCAAGGGTCCCCTTCTGGTTCCCAGAGAGGCCCGTGCCGCTGCTAGAGGCCCACAGAATTCTGAATCTACCGTGAAAACCAACAGGACGGCCAGTTTTCCTTTTCTAAGAGTTATTTTATGTGTATGCCTGTGTGTGTCCATGTGTGTATGTGTGGACTATGTACAGGCAGGTACCTGAAGAGGGCATCACATCCTCCAGAACTGACAACTTCCATTGTGAGTTGCAACCTGGGCCCTCTGCTAGCTCAGGAGAGCTCTTGATGGCTGAGCCATCTCTGTAGCCCACAGAGGTCCCCTTTCAAGGCGGGGGCTAGTGCGTGTGCTGTCTGATTTAATTTTTCTCTTGATCTCACTCCAGCACTGGCTAGGAGTTCCTTCTGCTTTCTAATCAGGGGTGAGGGGTTGGGTGGGTAACTTGGGTTAATCTAAATCGTGATTGCCTGCAGGCTGGGAACTTTCTAGGGTTCAGAAGTCTGGACAATAGCCCAACATTTGAGGTGTCCTATGTTTGGTTGGGTGCCCTGCCATTGGTCCTCTGAATGAGACCTTGCCTGCATTATACAATATGTGTTTGTAGACCAGCTCCTCAAACAAACAAGGCTGCTAGATTTCCTGCCTGGCATGCAAAACATGGGTGCAGGAGGTGGACAAAGGGCAGCAGCTATGACCCACATACCTCTCCTCTAAGACACACAAAAAGCTCCCCCTCCATACCTACCTGGAAGAAGAGACCTGGCTCATGCATGCTGCTCACTTGACCTCCACACAGGGTGCACAGAGGCTGCTGAAGTCACTTCTGGTTGAATCCTAGTCACCTGTGCCCACCGCCCTCCCTTTCCAGGGACTCAGTCCATACTTTTATAAAATGAGGCTCATGACTCTCAGAAAATACCCTGAAACTAGTACTTTGGGGGACAGCACCCCAGTAGGCAAAGCAGGAAGAACTTTACTATGTTTCATCTTGCTGGATCCCCAATTCTGCCCTTGTCCTCTCTCATGGATGATCTGAGAGACCATGCCCTTTTCCATATGAGTTGAAAGACCTTCCAGACTGACAGGGTGCTTGTTCTACCAGTATGGTGGGAGTGACCCAACTATAATGGCTATTCTTGGTTGTCAACTGGGCTATAGGTGGAATGAACTACAATCCAGAAATGGAGGGCACATTTGTGACCTGGATCTTGAGACAAGAAGACAACATGCTGTAGCATGAATAATTAAAACCCAGAGACAGATATTAGGGTTCAACCTGAAGATCACAAAAGCAAAGCAGCCAAGCCACTTGAGAGCTCTTACCTCTAAGAAATCCTCAGACTGAAAGAACGAGTTGCTGTCTCATCCTGCCTTGTATTCATCTCTGGTTCTGGGATTAAAGGTGTGTGACCCCTTAGTACTGGGATTAAGTGTATGAGCCACCACCACCTAGATCTGTTTCTGCATTGATCTTGTTTAGCCCAGGGTGGGCTTGAACTCACAGAGATCCATCTGCCTCTGTCTCCCAAATCCTGGGATTAAAGGTGTGTGACACCACCTGGCCTCTAGTAGCTTAGTTTTATTTTCTGATCTTCAGGAAAGTTTTTTTTTGTTTTTTTTTTTGTTTTTTTTTGGTTTTTTCGAGACAGGGTTTCTCTGTGGCTTTGGAGCCTGTCCTGGCATTAGCTCTGTAGACCAGGCTGGTCTCGAACTCACAGAGATCCGCCTGCCTCTGCCTCCCGAGTGCTGGGATTAAAGGCGTGCGCCACCATCGCCCGGCCAGGAAAGTTTTATTTATAAAACATAAGTATTTTATATTGGCTTTTTAATAGCTTTTCTTAAGATATAAGATTCTTATGATTAATATATATACATATACATATATATAATATATTTTTTAAAACTTTTTGTCATGATATTACTGATCATATAGAGTATTAACTAATTCTAGAAAAAGGTTTTATTTACCTTCCTATACATGATTTCAGGTTTGAGTATCAGTTTTCTGCAGTGAACCATGAGCACACTTAACAGCGATTTATGTAGTCTCCATGAGGAGGATGGACCCCACAACAATGATTCCTCCAGGACTATGATAACATCACTAAGCTGAAAAACACAACCTAAAGATCGACTTTTAGACTAAGGGGGCTAGCTGAGAAGATCCAACCTAACAGACTACTCTAGTCAGGACTTGAGACAAGCCCTGCACTTTCCCATTATGCAGAGACTGGACAACAAATGATAGAGCCACCTAACCCAAGATTTGACAATGGACAATTAACTTTTTCTTTTCAGGATTCCCTAAAGATGCTGTCACCCCCAGACAGCAGGAAGTAAATTTAAGAATACAACACCCACATTCCTAAGAGGTGGCATGTGTGGTTTTTAGTTGTTCAGTGGGTTATGGATATTTGTCATTGTTTAGGGGGGTTGGTTATAAGTAATTGGTTTTGGTCAGGAAGAAAGTTGAACAAAGATTAGACTGAATTCTTGTTTTGAAAAGAAAAAAAGGATACAGATATGATAGGATAAAAGGGTAGAATCTAATTTGAGAAGAAAAAAGAGATGATATAAATATAAGATTAAAAGGTAGAAGCAAATGGATCTCTGTGAGTTCAAGGCCATCCTGGGCTACACAAGATCAATGCAGAAACAGATCCAGGTTGTGGTGGCCCACACTTTTAAACTCAGTAGTAGGGAATCACATGCCTTTAATCCCAGCATTAAAGGAGAATAAAAGGAGGGAGGAGACAGAGGTTCGGGGCTCAGTCTGCAGTCACCCAGCCTTGGTAGAGGTTAAGGCTTTTCTTTTTTTTTTTTTTTTTTTTTTT
>NC_022028.1:33757379-33778192 GCF_000317375.1 Microtus ochrogaster | reverse complement strand
ATATATCTATAGATAGATATCTATGTAGAGAGAGAAAGAGAGAGTTTCATTCTGTAAGTTCTGTGACTCTAGGGAACCCTGAGTAACACACGGACCCTTTCCAGACACTCACACCAGGAAGTTAACTAACTTGCTCCAGGCCTCACGCCTCCAGGCAGGACATGCACTTCTCTGGACTCTGCCAGGATATGAAGATCTCTCTGATGTCACTCGAAAGGTCCTTTGCCCTGAATGGCTCCTAGCATTGTGGGGTCTTTCCTGAGAGGAGTATAGAGGATGGAGGCTCTAAGGGTCGTGGTAAAAATGAGAGTAATAAATAGACCACCAGCTCCTTGTTAAGTGTTCCCTCTCTAAATTGGGACCTTATCCTGAAGATGTGGTGCTCAGACAGGATAACCAGCCTTTGCAGTGTTCCGGGAGCGTACTGAGGTGGAGGGAAAGGGAGGAGAGTTTTCTCTTCTCAGACCCCATTGATGCTGTTCTGCCACACTTGGTGCCGCCACACCCATCCCTGCCACTTGATTTGCAGGATGAAAAGCAGCTCTAGGAAGCAACATCTCCCACGCCATCATTTGCCTCCTGTTTGAGGCTGGGCAGGAAGGGGAGTGATCTATTACACCACTCTGTACACAACTGGACTGGGAACCCAGACATCGTCATGGGGGATTACACCCATCAGCTCCCCATCCAGGAAGCCTCCCCAGTGCCCTTCTCCCGACGGCACTGCAGTCACCAAGTCTCCTGCTCTGCAGTCGCCAAACTTTGGTTATATCTGGTTAGAGGCACCCTTCTATTTGGGGGCAAAATCCTTTAGATAGGTTCTTGGCCTCGGATTCTTCCCATAGATTCCTGTCGGAGGGGTCTCTTAGTAGACATACAGAAAACAGACTGGTTAGAGGAGCAAGCCCAGGATGTGGGGCACATATCTGGGGACAGCTTTTGCCAACAGATCACGTACAGACACTTACTGTTTATTCAAGACAGTCTTAGGGCATCACAGAAATGGACTCAATTGATTCCTAACCTCAGTAAGTAGTAGTATTTACCCATTTCTCAGCTGGGGAAAGCGAGGCTCGGGAAAGTTCACTACCTTGCCACACCATGCCACGGTGTGAGGTGTAGACTTACACAGTTCACAGTTAGGACCTGGCTTTGCCACCTGGGCAATTACTCCCATTCTCTGCCTCAGTTTCCCCAGGAGTCAGTTGGGACTATTAATTCCACCCCTGTTCCCAGGAGGAAGGCTTGCTTCTCCCTGGGTTTCTGGGAAGATCAAAGGGGCTAACGGACACGGATGCTCTCGGTAAATCACAGAATGTTCTACAAATGTCAGGCATTAATGCGTGTTGACTCCGAGGCCCTCTCTCACAGCCCCTTTGGTCTTTAGAGGAGGCATTTCTTCTAGAAAACCAATCCCCGTGGATGAGAACTGGCATTTTATAATCCCCTCCAAGCGCAGAAGTGATTTGATGTCCACAAAAGACTTCTTTGGAGAATTCAATGATCTGATTAAAAAAGTAGTTGTGAGGCCAGGTGTCCATCTCTCAAAACACACCGGCCAAAGCCCCATCTTCAGTCGGTCTGTCCCAGAGGGGACCGATTTCCTCCTTTATTCTTAGAAACACATTTCAAAATGCCTAAATAATGGATAGACTTGAAAATGCAGACAGACAGGAACTTGAAAATTAAAATGTCTTTTAATAGCCTGCCTCCCAGAGAGAAGGCTCTGAGCTGGGGTGACAGTTTTGGACTTACTAAAGTAGAACTAGACACCCAGAAAAGTCCTGGACCATGACCCCATTGCCTGTCCCCAAGCAGAGTTAAAAACATTGGCCAAGGCATGCGTAATGGCACAGGCTTGAAATCTCTGTTAGCTGGGAGCCCGAGGCAGGAGGACAGAAAGTTCAAGACCAGTTTGGGCAACTTTGACCTATCTCAAAAAGTAGCGAATGGGCTAGGGGTGTGTAGCTCAGTGGGCCAGTGCTTACCCAGCATTTCACATGGTAATCCAAAGGTTTAATCCCCAGCACCAAATAAACAAAACAGCCATGCAACCAAACAAGAAACCCATCCCATTTGATGGACACATCCCAACTGATTTTAATTATTTTTCTGACAAAAGTATATTTCTATGTCATGTTTTTTAACTTCAACTAATAAATTGATACCTGCACACAATGAATAATTCACAGAATACTCAAGGGAACAGAATGAAAAATGAATTTGGCTCTTCCTCTGGGTCCCATTTTGAACTCAAGTGGGAAGGGGCGAGTCTGGTCTCAAAATGGAGGGCCACAATCCAAAGGAACCAGAACAGCTGAGGAAGCTGTTTATTGGCGGTCTGAGCTTTGAAGCCTCAGATGATAGCTTAAGAGAACATTTTGAGAAATTGGGCACACTTGCAGACTGTGTGGTAAGGAGAGATTCCCCAAACAAAACGTTCCAGGGGCTTGGGTTTTGTGACCTATTCTTGTGTGGAAGAGGAGGATGCTGCAGTATGTTCTTGGCCACAAGAGGTTGAATGGGGCATGTCAGGGAACCAAGGGCTGTTTCTAGAGAGGATTCTGTAGAGCCTGGTGCCCATTTAATGGTGAAGAAAATGTTTGTTGGTGGAGTTAAAGAAGAGGCAGAAGAATAGAATCAGAGAGACAACTTTGAAAGTATGTTAAGATTGAAACCATAGAAGTTATAGAAGCCAGGCAGAGTGGGAACAAGAGAGGATTTGCTTTTGTAACTTTTGATGATCAGACACAGTTGATAACTTGTTGTTCAGAAAAACCACACTGCTAATGGGCATGACTGTGAAGTGAAAAAGGCCCTTCCCAAAGAAGAGATGCAGTCTGCGGGGTCACAGAGAGGTCATGGAGGTGGATCTGGCAATTTTATGGCTTGTGGAGGAAACTTTGGAGGTGGTGAAGGTAATTTTGGTTGTGGTGAAACTTTGGTGGAGGCTATGGTAGTGGAGGTGGTGGCAGCAGAGGTAGTTATGGAGGTGGTGATGGTGGCGAGAACCGTGTGGTCCTGGTTACAGCGGTAGGATCAGGGTATGAAACCAAGTGGTGGCGGTGGAGGAGGATTTGATGGTTACAGAGAAGGAGGAAACTTTGGTGGAGGTAACTATGACGGTGGTGGCAATGATAATGACTTTGGGAATTATAGTGGACAACAGCAATCCAATTATGGCACCATAAAAGGGGACAGTTTTGGTAGAAGAAGCTCAGGCAGTCCCTGTGGTGGTGGCTATGGATCTGGTGGTGGAAGTGGTGGATATGGTAGCCAAAGGTTTTAAAAGAACAGCAGAAAAGGGCTGCGGATCTTAGCAGGAGAGAGCGCAAGGAGTTGTCAGGAAAGCTGCAGGTTACGTTGAGACAGCCATCCTGAACACCTTAGAGGAACTGTAAAAACCTGCCCCAGAAGGAAATGGTGATCCATAGTCAGAAAAGTTCCCGCAGCTTAACCAGGAGGCCCTTCTGCTCAGGACCGCCATAGCCACAGTCTGCAAAAGGTGCAGCTATTGATTAATGCAATGCAGTGTCGATTAGATGGACATTCCTAGCGTCTTTTTCTGTGGTAGCTTCGTCTTTGTCTTTTCAATAAATCAGGTAGTGGTATCAGGAATAAAAACTAAAGGAACTTTTAACTTCAAAAAAAAAAAAAAGAAAAGAAAAATGAATTTGCCTCCCACCCTTGCTTGCCCTGACCACTGCCCCCATCTCTGCCCCCATCCATCGTGTCCCTCTGAAGGGCTCACATTGCTCCTCCCCATAGTCTTTCTGAAGATGGGGAAGGTGCAGCCCCCGCATCACATGGCTTGAAAGGCTCTCAGTGTAGGGAAGCGGCAGAGTCATTTGCCCCACCTGGTGTTACTGGGCAACCAGGTGTTCACTAATAGTATTTAGTAATCACACTCCCAGTCTTTCCTTCAGCACTCGGTGGTGGGCTCCCTGGGCTGCCGATGCGGACATTTGAAAGGGTTTTATACCTCAAGCCGGGTGTGGGGGCACATGTCTGCAATCTAAGCACTTAGGAGGCTGAGTCAGGAAGATCGTCACAGGTTGGAGGCCAGCCTGGGCTACTACCAAAACCCTCTTAATTAAACAAAACCCACGACAACTACATCTCATTGTCCTGCTGTCCTCCACCCTCAGTGTGTCATAACGGCACCAATACAACTCCAAGCGTGATACTTACTCTCATCTGAACTTGCCAATCATGGATTATTTGTGATTTTGATGATTTTTAAAATGTTTTCTAGCTGGGCAGTGGTAGCGCACACCTTTAAAGCCCAGCACTTGGGAAGCAGAAGCAGGTGGATCTCTGTGAGTCAGAGGCCAGCCTGGTCTACAGAGCAAGTTCCAGGATAGCCAGGGTTACGCAAAGAAACACTGTCTGGAAAAAACAAACAAAAAAACAAAACAAAAAGCCCCACAAACAACAAATAAAAACAATAAATAAATAAAAACAAAAAAGTCCCCTGGACTGGCAAGACAGTTCAGTGGGCAGAAACGTCTGCTATGAAAGTCTGACGACCTGCACTTGACCCCCAGAGCTCTGCAAAGGCAGAAAGAGAGAACAGATGTGACAAAGTTGATCTCTGACCGCCACATGTGTGCTGTGGTGCATGTGTACCCTCACCCACAATAGTCAAATAAATAAATTAGATAGAACTTTCTCTTCCAGTTCACAGCTGTGTGAACCTGGAGTTCCCAGCCTAACCATTCCCGGTGTTTGACATGGGCTTTGTCTCCCGTGGGCTACGAATGCCTTGCCTAGTTGGTCATCTGCGATTGGGCTTGCTGCAGTGTTCCCAGGAAGCTATGAGATTTCTGGGCACATTGATGCCTGATCTCAAACGGTTTCTATCTCTTTGTTTGAGAAGCAAACAGGAGACACTGAAATGAAAGAGAAGACAGTAAGACCGATTACTGGCTTAAAGAAAGGCTTCGGTGGTAAGGCTGTGGAGACGGTAAAGGGGCAACTCTGGCCATTCACAGTCTCCCTGGGCTCTACGCAGAGCCCCCTCCCCATCCCCGCTGTGCCTCACCACCACCCCAGTGGCTTGCCCTGTGATTGCACTCAGAGCCTCAAGGCCAGCTCTGGGCTTGTGACATACACTCATTACACAGGGACTTGTCAACTCACCTGCTCACTGGATACCTATTTGAGAGTGGGTGTGGCTGGTGTCACGTACTATTCTGGGTCCTCAGGACCCTGCTGTGAGCAGGCACACGTCCCTGTCCCGGGATGCAAATGACTTGGTGGAGAAGGGGGACTTGTGACTGCCACTGTGGTGCAAGAAAACTGGATTATGTGGCGTTAGGAAGGACTTTAGTGGCTGTTTAGTTGAATTTCATTACGAGCCATAATGGAAACCAAGGCTTGGGACAGGTGAAGGGACTAGCCGAGGTCACAGACCCAGTTGACATAAAGACTGAGTTAGCACTGAGGTCCATGAAGATCAAGGACACCTCCCAGGCACCAATTTTTACATGAGGGCGAACACATGCAAACCACATGACCAAGACAGGTGGAGGTGACAACAGAGCAGAGATGGGGGCAATCCTATCTGGGAGGAACTTTGAGGCCGAGGTTGAGAGGAGACAGAATTTGGAAGCTATTTGCCCACTGACTGTCTTGTTTTTAGGACCTGAGAGGGAGAAAGACAGGATTCAGACATGGCCTGGAGAAAGGAGCTGCCATGTCCCGGGGTCATCAGACATGGTCCCTGAGGACCAGTTCGGCCCAGTACACCCTACCCATGCCACCTCCTACAGTCATAGTGGAATGTGGCCTGTGCGTTTGGCCCTCTTCTGGCCTTTTATACCATAAGAAACCATTATTTTCAGGGACCTTGTCCTTCCTTTCCTCTAGGGATGTTTGGACACAAGTGGCCTTTTTGATCTAAGCTTCTGAGGCACGAAACAGGAGACCCTTACCCCACAGCTTGATTATAGGCTGAGAGACATCCTGCTAAGGCCCCCGGGTCATCAAGGGGCGCCTGGTAGAGAGAGAACTAGACAGACGATCAGCAAGTCTACTGATCAATGGATTCATAAAAATAGTGCTGATGGTGTTTAGGGAGGATGCACAGGGAGGTTCAGACTTTTTTCCAGCAACTGCCTGTGCCCCCTGAGTACCCTACCCAGGGGAGTTATACCGGCCACACCCTCCTGACTTTTATCTTCATTCCTTAGAAGCTGTTCTCACTCTGCTTCCCAGCTTCTTCATCTAAAACCACCAGGCTCCCAGTTAATCCTGTATTCCCCACCTTTGACCTTCAGGTAGTGAAACCCTGATTTTTATGTAGATTTAGATGCTTTTGATCTGGGTGGGGTAGGGGAGGAGTGGGCAGGGGGAGCCTGTTGTGGAGCTCATGGGAGCCAGGCCTGCCATGGGTGACACTCTGGATCTAGGAAGGGGATCACTGCTGCCCCTCTTCTTGGTGGTGGCAACGCTCCAACAATGGTACACCCTGTCACCCATCTCCATCCCAACACAGTTTATTGATGCCTACTCTGATGGCTAATTTTGGTTGTCAATTTGACTACACCTGGGAACGACTAAAACCCAAACATCCCAACATGCTTTTCTTGATTGTATCATCTGAGGTGAAAAGAGCCACCCTAAATCTGGGCCACACTTTCTGGTGGCAGCCTACCAAAAAGGATATGGAAGTGTAACAGGCCCCCAGGCCTTAGCATGACTGCTGCCATGTTAAAAGCACCATTCTGACCTTAAAACCTAGCACGTAGGCCCCAACACCTGCCAAAATGGGAAGAAAGACCTAGTCTAACAAAGACCTAGTCTGTAGGTCCAAAGATGTCTGTAAATGTGCTGCAGGGAGCCAGACAGGACCACCATTGCAAAATGGCACCACATCCTGTCTTGCCGGTTATACTCCATATTTGGCGATGCCTTTGAGAGCTGCCTGTCCCCCACTTCCCGCATTGAATGGGGGTCCCTGGGCCTATCTCGATGCAGTCTGGTGTCAGCTGATGGTGGCAACCAATCACAGGGCAACCCATGTGCCAACTCCATATATAAGCAGCTGCCTTAGTGCTCTTGGGCCCCCTTCGCTTCATGTTATCTCTCAACCAAGTGCACTCCAGTAAAGCGTGATCTGAGAAGAATCCTCGTGTCGTGGTCGTTCTTTCTCGCTGGTCGAGGAGTTCGCCGCAATGTGCTAACCTTGTTTTCTGGCTTCTGTAGTTCTGCTTCTTGCAACTGAAGTGTGACAACCAGGACGTGGCTTTTGTGTATAAAAGACATAGCTATGAGGATCAGGGCTGAATGGTTTGGGCAAGTTTCCCAGGCACTTTCTGGCTGGCAATAAATACTTTCTTTTTGTCTTTAAGAACATCCATGTGAGTGGTCTCTGCTGGGCTTTCCTCAAGACAGAAGAAGGAAACTTTTGGGGTGCTTTTGCCTGCTTTCTCTCACTCTTGCTGGCAAGTTCAGCTGTCCTGCTGCTGGGGAATTCTTTCATTGGTATTAGAACCTACTTCTTTGGGATTCCAACATATTCCGAAGAACAACCAGCATCTGAGACATCCAGCCTTGTGGACTGAACAACTAACCACCAGATTCTTGGACTTTGGTTTGGGTGACAGCCATTGTTGGACTAGCCAGACCTCAACTTGTAAGTCACTCTGATAAATCCTCTTTTTATTTATATGTGTGTATGTATATTCACACACATATATGATATCTATATATGAAAAAATATATTCATTCTATTAGTTCTGTTCCACTAGAGGATTTTGACTGATGTAGTTATCGTGTGTACTATTCATTCCTGGTGACACCCTTGTATTCCTGTCCCCATATAGAGCCTCAGGGGGTTCTGCAATGTGTTCAGGGCTACTCTGAACCACGTTTGGTACCCAAGTCTGTCCACCTCCAAGACCCATCCTCCCTGATATCCCAGTGCCTGCGCAGATGGTTGCTGCTCCATGCCAATCAAAGGCTGCCTTTTAGCAGGGAGTATGCTCTGCCCCCAATGCCTCCCATTTCCTGGGAAGCCCCACCTGAATCTCCTAGGACAAAAATCAGGGCTCTGACTTCTTTACCAGGGATGCCTGGTGTGAAAAGAATGGCTTCTTCAGATTTGAGGGAGCACATATCGTGAGCTTTCTGGGGGCACTCCAGATGGCCTGGGGGTACTCACTGCTGCCCCTTCTAAGCCCAGGAACTTCCAGCGGGACGCAGGTCAGAAAGGAAATGCTCAGCAGCAGGCAGATGATGGGGTGCTCCACTGCCCTCATGCTTGTGTTGACTTTGGACTTCTGATTCTCCTGCCTCGATTCCAAAGTGCTGCAGTTAGAAGCTTGGGCCACTGTGCCTAGTTTACCAGCTGCTAGGGATTGAACCAGGGCTTTGTGTTCAATCCACCTAAGTAGTCTACCGACTGAGTAATGTCGCCAGCCTCTGATCCTGCCTCTGAACACCCCACAATGGGATTCCATGTCAGTGCACATCCAGTCGCCACAGCAGCAATCTTCAAAATCCGGGTCTCCAGCATTGTGTGCTCTGCATTCCCCATGGAGATGGCACCGTGCAGCGTCCACATGGTCTACCGTGTGCCTTCCGAGGATGCTCTGACCTTGCTCTACCCAGCATTTCCTTACTCTAGCTGTGCCTTCCATGTCTTCCCAAGGTCCAAAGCTTTCCTGGGACCGTGACTATGAATCATTCCTTTTATCATGCAGACACCGGGTGTTTACTAAGTCTCTATGCAGAGTGCCCTGTGTGTAGGCTCTCAGTAGACTGCAAAGAGTAAGGACCCATCCTTATCCTTACTAAGATTTTAGCTTTGGGAAAAGGAAGACACGATTGCATGAATATAGACTTGTTTACCCCTGGGTTAGTGCTAGCAAGAATGCCATCATTGCCTGAGGGCCAGTACCATGTAGCACTCACACACTCTCAGAGGTCAGGGGAGGCGGCTCAGGTGCTGCTGAAGGACTGGGAGAGGCTGTCCGGCAAAGTGGCAGCAGGTGTGGGAAGAATGAGAGTTCCAGGTAACTCTGTCCCACGTGGCCTGCACTGCCAGGAGCTTCTGGCTGGTTTTAGCCCCACTTCTGCCATCATGGCGGGAGGGGGGTGGGGAGAAGCTACCCATGTGGCTGATTGGGGGCGTCTGGGGTCTGATGTAACACAACCCCTGGACATGGACAGGAGTTGGCAGGAGGTCTGAAAATGAGGGTGGGAGTGAGGATGGGGGGATGGGCTCTGGACTCTCTTGGTATTGGAAGCCTGGCTCAGACTCAGAGCCTTAGCCTGGCAGGTGAGGAATCGGGTGAAGGAAGAGGCTTGAGAGGCTCAAAAGAAGGAGCTTGTTGTGGAGTGAAAAGGGTTGTTTGTTCTTGTTGTTGTTGCTGCTGTTGTTTGATTGGTTGGTTTGGTTTTTTGAGACAGGCGTTCTCCGTGTAGCCCTGGCTGTCCTGGGACTCACTCTGTAGACCAGGCTGGCCTTGCGCTCACAGAGTTTGCCTGCTGGGATTAAAGGTGTGCACCACCACCGCTTATTGGCCGTGAGAAAGGGCTTGTGGGAAATGAGAAGGGGCTTACAGGAAATGAGATGGGGTGTCGAAAGCAAGGACACAGCTCCTCTATGATTCCTGAGCGACAGAGGCGTCTGGAAAGGGCCTAGCCCATTACGTCCAGGGCAGGGCGAGTCGGCTGGAGAGTTCTGAAGCCAGAGTGTAGGACGGAGGGACAGAGCTGAAACCTCAGCTTGTCGCCTGCTGAAGAAGTCCTCACCCTAGTTGATTGTTTACACTGCGTCCTTCACTCAGAAGCCTACTCCCTTGCCAGGCCTGACTGCATGTCCCTGAACACCAGCAGCCCAGCGGGGTAGGCAGGCCATGGCTCTGGTTAGCGCTTGTCTTGTCTCTTGCAGAGCAAGCATCCACAGCTTGTCTGTGGACACTTCTGATCCCCGCCCCAGCTTCAAGAGCTGAGAGGCTGGAATGGGTTTGTGCAGACATGGTTGTCTGAAAGTTTGCATCCCATTTGCGGTACATGCTCACTGTGTGAGCCACTGAGGATTCCGAAATGTCCTTAGGGTCACCCTGGCTTCTGGAACATTGAGAGAACTAAACACAAAATAACAGGACTCCTGAGTCTGTAGAAAAATGGGCTGCCTGTGTCCATGAATGGCAGAACAGGGGCGTCACCTAGTTTGGGGCTAAGCGGTTCCTTGGAGTGAGACTATATACACTATATACACTATATATATGATAGTCGTACAGGTAAAAACAGCAGTGGGCTGACGCTCATGCACTCTGTAGCGGCAGGACTTTTATAGTCTTTGCTCTTTTCTGCACTGGCATGCTGAGAACCAGATGCAGGATGAGGCTGAAGTCAGGTGCCGGCTCCCTCTGTCAACATCCCGCTGTCTATCCTGGCCCCGAGGACCAGCAGGACACGTGACAGGTTAGGTAAGGGGTATGTGCGTGCGGCACAAACGCCTCTCCTCCTCACCCACAAAGGCTGGTGACCCTAAGCATATTGGTTCCAGCCTTCCTCTGGACGCATCCGCAGATGCGTTCCAGTAGGTTGGACCTCTGAGGTCAGCTTCCTTGTCACCTCTGCCTCTCATACCACAAACAGATGCTTGCTTACGTGACAGAGGCCACGTGCCTGACTTCAGAGTTCCTGTTCTGCATGCCAGCCCTGTCTCTCCCAGCCTTATCACATCAGTCAGAGGCTGAGCAGCTGTAGGACCATGTCCCTTCCTGCAGGGGACGCTCAGTGGTCATCAGGCGGAGCAAGCTCCCCTATTGTTCTCTTGAAAATTGAGTCATCCCACTGGGGCCCAGAAGCTTTCCGGAGCTGTCTGCACCGAGGCCTTTGCCAGACGGCAGCTGGAAGTCGGTTAATATTCATTGAATCTCTCTGGGCGGCTGGGAACCGCCTTTTAATCGCCTCATCTCTGTCTAGCCCTTTATCGAGAAGGAGACTGGCAGGCGAGAACAATCAGTTAACTCATTAGAGAGCAGGGCCTAGGAGGGAACTCGGCTGCTCCTCCCTCCCGTAGAGGGCGGGGCCTCGTGGAGGTGGGGCTTGGATTCCCTCCACCCTCTGCCATGCCTCTGCCAACCAATCTGAACTTTCCCAGAGGCACTTGTGATCCAAATGGACAGGAGCTTGAGACCCACTGAGTTGGGGGATATCTGGGGGACAAGAGAGAGGTCAGGAGACACTGATGTCTGGCTTCCAAATCTCTCGCCTCCCTTGTTCCAGGAGAACGCACTTCAGAGCTGGAATTGAGAGATCATTTTGTCATCCATCCATCCATCCATCCATCCATCCATCCATCCATTTATTTCCACCTATTCAATCATCCATCCAACTCCCCGCTCTCTGTTCCCTATCCATTCACGCTTTCATCTACCTATCAGGCATCCGCTCCCTCCCTGATAGGAACAAGGGAGGGAAATTTTACCTTGGCCAAAACTTTTGACGATTTCAGTCTGTGGAGAGGGGCCGCTGTATGGCAGAGTCAAGTAGCCCACCTCACGGTGGCCAGGAAGCAGAGAAAGATGGTGACCACACTCAGCTTTTATTCAGATCAGGGTCTCAGGCTTTGGGATGGTACAAGCCACGTTCAGTGTGGGCCCCCTCCCTCAGTTAATACTCTCTGGAAACCCCCTCACAGACACACTCGGAGATGTGCCACACCAGTCTCCCAGGTGGTTCCAACTCCAGGGAGGGGAACGAGGGAGATAAACACTCATACAACCCACCCATTCCTCCACCTTCCATCTGCCAGGCCAGGCTCGTGCCCCAAAACTGTCATGTTTCTCAAAAACAAGTTGCTTTCTGTTCTGTCATTAGGTCTTCACAATTCTTGATTCTTACTTGACAAGTGAGAAATGGAGGCATAGAGAGAAGCAAGGGACTTTCTCAAAGACAGACAGGTTGGGTTCTGGGAGACAGCTCAGTGGTTAAGAACATGTTCTTACTAAGTATCTGAGGTCAGTCCCCAGCACTCACACTAGGAGGCTCTCAACTGCCTGTGACTACAGCGGTTACTTACAAAGGATCTGTTGCTCACCTCTGGCTTCTGTAGCACCTGCCCTCATGTGTGTTCCACGGTGACCCACATCCATGTCAGCATGTGGTATCATCAGTTTTTCTCATGGGGCGGTTCTGGTGCAATCTCATTGTGGTTTAATTTGGGGCTCTGTTTGGGGACCCATGTGTCCTTCTGCCTGCCCCTCTTTGCGTTTGTGTGTGTTGTATAGGCCAGAGGTCAACCCCATATGTCCCTCAGGTGCTGTCCACTTAATTTTTTGATACGGTCTCTCATTGGCCTTGGGCCTTACCAACTAGACTAAGATGACCGGTGAGAAAGGCCCAGAGGTCTGCCTGTCTCCACCAGTGTGGAATACCACGTGTGGCTTCTTAATGTGGGTTCTGGGAATCAAACTCAGGTCCTCATGCTTGCTGATCAAGAACGTTTGCTTTCTCATCTAGCCAGTGAGCACCATCCATGTCCTGTGTGGTCCGTGGAACAGTTCTGAGTTAAGAGATCGATGATGGGAGAGGAGAGACCCCCTTAGGGACATCAGCCCTGGAGCCAACAGGGGCTGTGGTGGGCTAGCTGGCCTCACTCCCTCTCTTTGCACTTTGAGTTGTTAGTGTGCTGTGGCAATGTCCCCTGGGGCCCAAACAGGTGTTGACAGTTGCCACGGGCGGCGCATAAACGTGAGCTGGGAAGGGCACACGCCACTCACTCCCTGCTGCTCCAGCAGCTCTTCTGGGCTTCCAGGTCCCTGGGGCTCCGATGCCATGTCTGTCGCTCCATTATCCTGAGCAGCCTCCCCGGATCCCATTACGCCTCTGCTGTTATTATTTATTCATCCGCGGAGCTTCGGCCGGCTCCTAGGCACTTACCTTGATGTCCCTGACAGGGGTCGGGGCCCCACTCAGAGCATATTAATCACCCACCACGCAGCAAGCTGTGTCCCTCAGGAGGGAGGGGATCAAGTTGCTGACAGGGTGGGCCCATCAGCTGCCTGGTCTTCAGAGCCTGATGGGCCGAGATAGCATCCATGCAGAAAGGAAAACTGAGGCTTGGGGAGGGAGGGTCATCCTCAAGGCCCACAGCTTAGTGGTGTGCCTTCCACAACAATATGCACAAGGAGAGTGACAGCATCCCAGGAACAGGACTTTACAGTTTGTATCTATTCTCTCATCTGATGCTTGTAATGACCTTTCAAAACTAGCAGGGGTTTAGAAGCAAATGGATGGATCAATGCAGAGATGGTAGCTAGGTAGATGTCACAGGGATGCGTAGATGCATAGATGGTAGCTAGGAATCTAGGTAGATATCAGATGGATGGTTGCATAGATGGTAGCTAGGTAGCTAGGTAGATATCAGATGGATGGATGGATGCCTAGGTGGTAGCTAAGAACTTATCAAATGTGAGGGTTGGAGAGTTGGCTCAAATTCAGTTTTAGCACTCACATTAGGCAGCTCACAACCACCCTTAGCTCCAGCTCCAGGGGATCTGATGTCCTCTTATGGCCTTGGAGGGCACCTGCACTCAGCTGCACATATGGCCACCCCACATACATTTAATATATTTGAAGATAAAATATGTGTTAAGAACACAGGATGGTGTTATAAGGAGGTGTATCCTAGCTCCCCTCATAGGACTGTCCTGTCTGAGTTGTCAGGAAGGAGAAGGTACTCCCCAACAGAAATGGCAGACAGGCAGATACTCAACAACCACCTGCTGATATCATCCACTGGAACCCAGCCTGGAGTCTGTTAGGTGGCCTTCACTGGATCTAACACCAGATGGGTACAGCAAAGTCAGACCTCCAGAGCGTCAGCCTAGCAAGGCTAGCAGAGGGCAGGGCAGTGACAGGATGTATAAGGAAGACTAGAGGTGCCACTGGAAGCCCTGAGGTGCCTTTGGGGTTCCTGAATGTTGTGGTGGGCAGGCAGGCCTCCGAGTGTGCCTCTGAAGTCAGCATCCCCTCTGGTGTTAGCCTGACCAGCCTCGCCCTCAGCAACTGGTTTGCTGTGTTAAGTTTGGCCAAATTTCTTCACATTTCTAAACCTTAGGCTCCTTCTTGGCAAAATAGGTACCATTATGTCCACCACCTGAGTTTAAAAGATGGTTTGACAGGCACAGAAAGTCCTGGAAGGGTGGTTCCTTTTCCAAGCCATGCTCTCAATCTTGCTTTCCTCCCAGCTTCTGCAGAGTTGGGGCCTGGGCCAGGCTGAGCTTGGTGGCTATTCCCAGGGGAGATGGCAGGGAACAGAGGTGGGGTAAGCTGAAGTTTGTTTTTTTGTGGATCAGGGTCAGCCTGACTGGGAGCAGAGAATGCTACCCTTCAGCCTGGCTGCTAATGGCGGGTGGTACACTTGTTGCTGGGCTGAGGATCTAGGAGGACAGCCTGCAGTTGGAGCTGGAGGGACTGGCTTGGTTCCCATTTGCCCCAAGTAGGGTCCTGAGATGGCAAAGGCCTCTTGCAGGAGAGGGTATGTCAGGTGGACAGTGAGGTGTGTGTTCTCAGTGTGCTAGCAGAACCAGTGTCTGGCTGGAGCCAGGACTGCAGCTGGCACAGTTCTGGGTAATATCACGGAGACCCAGGGAAGTAGGACACTCTGTGCTCCCCTGCTTTTTGATCTTTTTAGACTCAGACTTTCTTTGCCAACTCTGGGACTCTGGATTTGTGAAGACTCAGTTCAAGTAACAGGGAGGAAGCCAGGCACCACCTTAGTGTCCTGCTGGGAAACCCAGGTTGGGAAAGGCAAGGGTCTCACCAAGGCCATCCAGTGCCCATGGCAGGGAGCTATGCAGAGCTGAGGTCCTAATCTGTAGGGACAAACCTTCTGTCAGGAGAGGAAGGAACATAGTTACAGCTAACCTTCTCAGGCCTGATCTGTATATAATGGTCATAGTCAGGGCCATGTGACAGCTATTGCTCTGAACCCTGCTGGAACTCACAGCCTATCCCCCACAGTGTGTTGACCACAACTTTTATCACCATCTTAGTGACCCTTTGAACAGTGCGGGGATGGTAAAGTATCTGAGACCCTCTCCTTTACTCAATCTCCAGCCTGGGCTTAGACCTCCAGGCCTCCCCAGCCCAGACAGTAGAATGCTCACAGTCACAAAGAGCCTGGACCAACAGATGAGGAGGATGGGAGGGCACTCTGCCTGTGCCAGCTAAGCCAGCCCATGACCCTCCTTCTGTGCTCTGCTCTCCTGCACCCACAGAGCAGGTATCCTAGCCTAGGCAGCCCTGGCGCCACCCTCTTGGGCTTGCCAGGTAATTATGTATTAGGAACTAATATTAATAAAGGCTCCAGGAACGAGGTTTTAATTCCAGATCTTGCCACTAGATTATTGTGCATGAGGGAAATATCAGGGCCCCAAACTCTCTCCATCCCTCACCCTTCATCTCTAAGCAACCTGCTGCTTTGATTAATTCTAACTCGATTTTCCCACGTTGGGGAGGGAGAGGGGAGGAAGGCAGAACATGGCAGTTTGGACCAGTCTTTGAGCCTTCTTTGCCACCCCCATCTGAACATTCCAAGTCCCCAGGCATGCAGCTACAACTCTGCCCTGCCCAGTTCCACTCTACTGCCTCCAGAAATGGGGTGCCTCTACTCAGGTCCTCACTCTCTCTCATCCCTCCCTCCCATCCTCCCCATCTGAATTTACCTACGCACCTGAACCCACCCTGGCCTCCAGTGCCTCCGAGTGATCAGTTTCTAGGAACTTTTCCTAATAATGAACCAAGCACTATGAATGTTTGGGTGGGGGAGGGCAGGGAGTTTAAATGTCCATCAAGGGAGGGAGGTTTCATAAATTATGAGACAACAATACACTGGAATGTTGTAGATGTAATGAAATGGAATAATTTACGAGGTGTATCGTGGGAAGAAAAGTATCAAGGTTGAGAACAGCATATGCTGCCTTTTGCATAGAAATATGCCCTCATACATTCTTATTTATACATGGAATATGGGGTTGTCATGGAAACGGAAGGACATAGCTTAGCTGTACAGTAAATGCTCATTTAATGGTTACTTTCACCATTTCACTGACATCTTGACCCCAAAGTTTGTTCCTAATCAAGCAGGACAGTACTCTAAAAGAGATGCGTGTGTGTGTGTGTGTGTGTGTGTGTGTGTGTGTGTGTGTGTGTGTACAACACTTGAGAAGAGCATAGGTTGTGGGGGAGCAAGGAGAGACCTTAGGCTGGCAGAGCCTCAGAGCGGCTCATACTGCAACACTGGCTGGCCGCTACTACGCCACGAGCCACACTACTACTACTCTGCCAGCCTCAGGATCCAGACACAAGCACACAGAGCGAGAGCGAGAGCGAGAGCGAGAGCGAGAGAGAGAGGAAGAGGAAGAGGAAGAGGAAGAGGAAGAGGAAGAGGAAGAGAGAGAGAGCATGCCAGCATGCCATACAGCTCTGACAAAGGGAACACGGTTGCACTTAAACTTCAAGGAGGGGATCTGAAGTACCTCTGCCATCCCTGCAGAGGCAGGATTCTCTTGGCGTATTTGTTCCTTGTGTTGTTGCTGTGTTAAAAAAAATACCTGACAAAAGCAATTTAAGGGATAATTTGAGTCCACAGCTCAAGGGTACCATGGCCAGGCAATGGTGACAGCAGGAGCTTAGGGCATCTGGCTACATTCTATCCAGAATCAGGGAGGAGAGGAGTGTCTGTGCCCAGCTCGTTTTCTTGTTTCTGTTGGGTCCAGGACTCCAGCTTATTTGGATGGGCAGTTCTTCCCTCATCAGTCAAACTAGTCTAGATAATCTCTCAACAGACATCCAAAGATTTGTCTCTCAGGTGATTCTAGAACCTGTCAAGGGGACATTAATCATCATGCTTGGTTAGACAGCTGAGAAGAAACATCTGTCTAACCTGGGCATGGAGTCACTAACAGTATGTGGTCACTAACAGTGTGTGATTACAGATGCAAATTTAAAGACCACCCGCCCTCCAGAAGTCCCTAGAGTGTATGGAAATGCAGAGCCCCCCCCCCCCCCGCTTACAGATTATCCTAGTCGGTTTTAACTGTCTACTTAACACCTCCCAAAGTCATCTGAGAAGGGAGTCACAACTGAGTGATTGTCCAGATCAGACTGATCTGCGGGTGTGTCTGGGGTGGGTACCTTGATGGTTAATTGCTGTAGGAAGGCACAGACCACTGTGAGCGGCACCATCCCTTAAGCAGGCAGTCCTAAATTGTGTAAGAAAGCTAGCTGAGCATAAAGCTGTGACCAGGCCAGGAACCAGTGTTCCTCAATGGTTTCTACTTCAAGGTCCAGCCCTGACTTCCCTGGGCAATGGTCTATGACCTTGAAGTATAAGCCGAACCAACCCTTTGCTGCCTTCAATTGTTTTTGGTTAGTGTTTCATCGCAGCCACGGAAAGAAAACTAGAACACAGATTCAGTTTGACTGGAGCAGGGCCAGAAATCAACACGCTAAAGAAGCAAAACAAAATCAGCTTTCCAGCAGAGTTCTTGTTTGGGGTACAATAGAGCCCCATCCCTCATCTGTCTCTTCCACCAATCACAGCGCGTAGAACACAGGCAGTGCGCTGAGCAGCTAGCTGAGGACCCTGACAGGCAGCAGAAGCAGATGGGCTGGAAGAAAAGGCTGAATGCTGAATTACCATATACACAAAAGACTCAAGACCTAGTATCTCCGCATAACAGTCACAATGCTGAAGATACAGCCCACACTTAGTTCACACATGTGGAGTGGGGGGAGGGGGGAACCAGTGGGAAAGGACAATTTAGTAGGTGTCAACCACAAGTGGGTACAGGTGTTGGAACCATACGATGGAGACGTTTCACACAGCTTCTATGCAAATAGCCAGAGAGTCTTTAAGATATATTTTTTAATTTTTATTTATTATTGTGTGGGAGTGCATGCCATAGCACACCTGTGGAGTTCAGACTTCTCTGGGGAGTTCGTTTTCTCTGCCCCTCCCCTTCCTTATGTGGGCACTAGGGAGTCAAATTCAGGTGTTCAGGGTTGATCAGCAGGCAACTTCAACAGCTGAGCTATCTTGCTGGCCCACGCTCAGACATTCTTGACACACATAGAAGAGTGAACCTCAATGAAAGAGCAAGCTACTTAGGGGGTGGTTTGCTGAGGGCACCCCCAGGGGGTGCTGGTATTGGTATGGGGGGCTTATTTGTTTTGTGTAAGGTAGGGTTCACATGGATTAGAAGATGTTCCCATCAGCCTTAGTCTGTACTCACTAAGTGCCAATAACAGCCCACCCAACCAGTTGGGAGATCCCAAAGGCTCCCAACAGTGCCCAGTGTTTCCCAGGGCACAAAATTTTCCCCCAGTTAAGTAGAATACACAAAGAAAAACCAAACACTGGTTTTGTAAATGAAAACACAGTAGCTAACCGGGTAGTGGCGGCGCATGCCTTTAATCCCAGCACTCCGGAGGCAGAGGCAGGCGGCTCTCTATGAGTTTGAGGCCAGCCTGGTCTACAAGAGCTAGTTCTAGGACAGGCTCCAAAGCTACAGAGAAACTCTGTCTGGGGTGGGGGAGGGAGAAAAAGAGAAAAGAAAACAAAGTAACTAAAATAAAAACTCCCTGAATGTGTCCAGTAAGAGACTAGAGACAGTGGGAAAACATCAGAAATCTTGAAGATTGAGTAAGAAATAATCCAAATTGAGCAACAGAGAGGAAAAACCAGTCAAAAGAATGAATAGGGTTTCCAAGGACTGTGGAACAACTAGAGTTTTTTCCTGTTTGTGTTGTTAGAGTCTCAGAAGGGGCAATAAGGGCTGTTGTGTGGAAAGAAGATTTGAGAAAAGGATGCCTAGGAAGTTCAGAACTTGGTGAAACATATTAGCATACAGATCCAAAATACAGAGTGAACCCCCAAAAGAACAACCCCAAAGGAAGGTGTGAGCAGATGCCAAGGTTGGAAAGTCAGATCTGAGACATGTAGCTAAAGCAGCCGTCCGTCGATGGGGAAATGCATAGCATCAATCCTCTGTTAGACTATAGAGGCGTTTGGATCAATAACCTAGTTTCTAGTTTAAGAAACTGGAGAAAGGCTGGAGAGACGGCCCAGTGGTTAAGAGCATTGGTTGTTCTCGCAGAGGACCTGGGTTCAATTCCAGCACCCACAAGATGGCTCATAATCACCTCTAATGTCAGTCCCAAGGGATCCAGCTCCCTTTTCTGAACTTCATAGGCTCTGCTTGTATATGGTACACATACACACAGAGAAAACACTAATACACATAAAATAACCTAATCTTTTTTTTTAAAGGAAAATAAACTAGAGATATCATGAAGTAAAGGTAAACAACAGGAAAGAGAGGATAAAGGCGAGAGAAATCGATAGCACAAAAACAGAAAGACGGTGGGGAGTTAGTAACCACAGAGGCTGCCTCTCTAAGAAAAGCAGTAAGGCCATGACTTCTGGCTAGAAACAAATGGCCAAATTAGGAGTTAGAGAAAAGACCTTGTGAACTGGAAGCCAGGAACTACGGGGGCAGATGGACCCCTGCACACCGAAAGCATCCTATGGACTTGACAAACATCTCAAAGTCAGAAAACTACTGACGTGTTTAGATGCACTGGGTCAAGCTGAATGACTGGCTGACTGCTGTTGAGCTGGGATGGGAGCCCTCAGATGTTCTGAAACAGAAACGTCTAGGCCCAGGAATTTCATGAGGAAGTTTTAAGACATAAATAATAAGAAATAGTACCAAAATTATATTAAATTCCCAATGTAGGGTTAAGCCAGCCCCTTAGGGGGCGGGCTTGCCTCGGGCGAATGTTTACTTATAAATCGGGTGCGGCGCGCCCCTTTTCTGCTTCCTGTGCTCCGCGGGAACCTTGGTCCTGTAAGTTTATTTCTTCATTAAAGCTGTATATATTCTTTACAATCTGCCTGCATTTATTTACGCTGCTACATCCCAGAAAATAGAAAAGTAGAAAAGGAGGGGAAATACTTCTCACATCCTTATTATTTTGAGACAAGGTCTTTCTAAGTAGTCTAGGCTGACCTTGAACTCCAGATCTTCCAATTTCCACCCTCAAGGGCTGGGGTTATAGGCATGCCCCAGCTCATCCAGCTTCCTGTTTCTTTGGAAGGCCAGAGTTACTTTGAAGCCCAAATCTGATAACCGACATGAGAAAAGAACACAAGACACAAAAGTCTTCGACAGAAATCTAGAGGCACAGTGGATAGAAACACTGTAATCAAGTAGATTTATCTTGGAAGTGCAAGAATGGTTAACCTGCATAAGTCAATCTATCCCATAATATTAACAGATGAAGATGAAACTAAGGATGGTATTGGTAGATATAGAAAAAGTATTTGTCATGGTTCAACATCTGTTCATGATTTTTTTTTTAAAAAAAGATCTCTAGCCAGGGAGATGACTCAGTGGGTAAAGGCTCTGACTGTACCAGCCCAGGGGTCTGAGTTCAAATCCCAGAGCTAGATGCAGCTGGAGAGATGGCTCAGCAGTTAGAAGCACTGGGTTGTTCTTCTGGGGGACCTGTGTTCAATCCCCAGGTTTCACATTAAGAAGAGCTGGAGCTGGGCAGTGGTAGTTCACGCCTTTAATGCCAGCACTTGGGAGGCAGAGGGAGGTGGATCTCTGTGAGTTCGAGGTCAGCCTGGTCTATAGAGTGAGTGCCAGGACAGCCAAAGTTACATAGAGAAACCCTGTCTACAAAAGCTAGTCCCAGGACGACTCCAAAGCTACAGAGAAACCCTGTCTTGAAAAACCAAACAGAAGAAGAAAAGGGGGAGGAAGAGGAGGAGGAGG
>NC_022028.1:33745025-33757279 GCF_000317375.1 Microtus ochrogaster | reverse complement strand
AGGAGGAAGAGGAAGAGGAGGAAGAAGAAGAAGAAGAAGAAGAAGAAGAAGAAGAAGAAGAAGAAGAAGAAGAAGAAGAAGAGCTGGATGCAGTAGTGCACATCTGTCTTCCTAGAGCAATGGGGAGGCAGAGGCAGGAGAATTATCTGAGAGGCCTCCTGCCTCAGAAAAGTGGAAGATGAGACTCTCAAAGGTCATTTCCTGACACACACACACCTGTACACACACAATAAATAAATAAATAAACATTTAAAAATTTTCATCAAACCAGGAAGAGAAAGATCCATAAAAATCCCCTCTCTATATAGGGAGACACTGTCTCAGAATATAAAACCTAACTCCCAGTCCCCCAAAATCCTTATGTCTAGCATCATTTCTGGTGGTAAATGTTGCGGCTGAAGGCCTTGGCCTCAGGTTGAGAACAAGGCAGGTTTATTCACCCCATGGCCTCCTCTGCTTACCCCATGCCCCCTCTGCTCACCCTGAAACTCCCCCTGCTCACCCCATGCTCCCTCTGCTCATCCTGCAATCCCCTCTGCTCACCCACGGCCCCCTCTGCTTACCACATGCTCCCTCTGCTCACCCCATGGCCCTCCATGCTCACCCCACTGCTCCCTCTCAGCACTGGATGGGAGTTCTGGCAAGTATAAAAGGCAAGAAAAAGAAAGAACTTGGTATGGTGACTCAGGCTTGAAATCCCAGCTCTTGGAGACTGAGGCAGGAGAATCACCATGAGTTCTAGTCTAGCTTGGGTTGTAGAGAGACAGCCTATCTCAAAGAAAGAAAAGGGTAAAAAAGGAAGTAGCTTGGTGAAAAGTAACAGTTTTTAGTCTCTAGTATTGCCCAGGTGGAAAACTCTGGGAAAGGCCAGAGAAATTTCTAGAAAGCCTCAGGGAGTGTGATGAGATTGGGTGCCTAGGAGATACACCTCTGTGAGAGTATTTCCATCGAGGATTCACTGGGGTAGAGGGGAGGGAGGAGACCCACATTCAAAGTGAACAGATCATCCTCTTGGCAGCCCAGATATGGAGGTCCCCGGAAGAGCGTCCATGTTGCTATCTGCCCTGTCTTGTTCATTCTGATCCATCCATGCTGCTTTCTTTAGACCCCAGCTTCTTCCTCCTTCCAGCTTGGACTCAACACCAGCAACTCTCCAGGGAGCCTCCAGGCCTTTGGTGAGGGTTGGGACTGCTGAGGGGTCCATCTTCACAGACTGAACAGCTGGTGGGGTCTCAGCTTCTCTAACATACTATGACTGTTGTTGAACTATCCAGCTGAGGTAGTGTAAGCCAATTGAATAAACCTCCTTTATAGCATGTATACATTTTCTTCATTGTTTCTCTAGAGAATCCAGTCTAATAAAGAAGTATCACTATTATAGCTTTAAAAATATCAAATTATTGCATGAAATATAACAAAACATATGGAGGGGCTATATACTTGACACTACAAAATAAGATGAATTTAATCCAAAAAGCTAATGAGTATTTATTAAATGTAAACCTAAATGTGCTTATTAGCTATGACCCAAAAGAATCTATATCAATCTTTACCAAATTAATCAGTACATTCGTGCTGCTTTCATCAAAATATCAGCACAACTTTTATGCAGAGATAAGAGGTTTTGATTTTGTTTCTATTGCTGTGACAAAATGCCCAACAAAAGCTCAATTTCAGATTCCAGTCCATCATTGTGGGGAAGTCAAGGCAGGAACTTGACATAGCTAGGCACATCCCATCTATAGCTAAGACAAACGAATGTGTGCACACCATCCTCGGTTGGTGTTCTTTACTCAAATATAACCAGGACCCAAACTCAGGGAATGACGCTGCCCACAGTGCTCTGGTCCTCTCTTCTTCAGTTGGCACAATCAAGGCATCCACCCCGTGGACAATCCTACAGGCCAGTCCTTCACTGAGACTCTCCTCCTAAGCCGTTCTAAGTAGTGTCAAATTCACAAGGAAAACGAACCACTGCAAAGCTGATCTTGAGTTTATTTCATGCATTTATGATAATGTGTATAAGTGTGTAATTGGGCATGCTCAGAAGAGCGCATGTGTAGTGTGTATACGGGTCAGAGGACAACTTTGTAAAGCCGGTTCTTTCCTTCCACCTTGGTGTGGGCTCTGGATATTGAACTCAGGTCGCCAGGGTTGTATGGCTGGTGCTCTTCTTACCTGTGGAGCCATCTCACCCACCCAGGAAGCTGACGTTAAAATGTATATGGGACAATAGCAGAAGCACAGTCACTGAAGCAATTTTGAAAAGGAAGAAAAAAAGGAGCTCTAGGAGGGGATCCGATTGATTCCAAGTTGTGCTCCAACAATGCAACAATCCAAATAGTGAGACAGGACAGAAGGTGCAGTCATGATGCAGAAGAGGGGGTTAGAACCAGAGCCAAGGCTGGCGGTGGTGGTGCACACCCTTAGCCCAGGAGGACCACAGGGCTGTGTATGTTCTTGACAATAATAATCCCCTGTTTTTGTTATAATTTTCTCTGTGCCAAGACTACCCGAACTACATCCCAAGGAGCTCCCAGAATTCCATGTATGGTAAGAGGAAGTATCTATCTATTGCTGGGTGATGGTGGCACATACTTTTAATCCTAGCATTTGGGAGACAGAGACAGGTGGATCTCTGTGAGTTCAAGGCCAGCCTGGTCTACAAAGTGAGTTCTAGGACAACCAGCACTGTTACACACACAAAACCTGTCTCAAAAAAACAAAACAACAATAACAAAAAATGAAAAATGAAAACAAAACAGAACAAAAAAGAGAATCATCCAAAGAACTCTTAGATACAAAGCCAAGAATTTGTTCTAGAAAAAAAATACAGACTGTGTCAAAATGTAAAGAAACTTTCAAAAGAACAATAACACACACTCTAATCCGACATACTTGGCAAGGAATCTGGATTCTAAATATATGAAAAGTTCTAAAGATTCAACAAGTAAAGCTGGGCACAGCAACATATATCTTTCATCTCAACACTTAAGAAGGTCAGGGAAGGAAACCATCACAAGTTTGAGGCTAGCCAGGGCTACATAGGAAGACCCTGTCTCAAAAAAGGAAAGAGAGAAAACAAAAAAAATCACAAGAACAAATATAAAAAAGGATGAATGAATAAAAAGACACATCCCTTAAGGGGAATAAAGGTGGCAAATAAAGGCATGAAAATAGACTCAATAGACTTGTATCCTTTAATGATTTGAGAAATGCAAATTAAAATGGCACATCTGTCAGAATGACTGACATAATAACAATAATTAGGCAAAACAGGTAGGCCAATTTGTGAGGAGGGTGTGGAACAGTTGGAATTCTTAGACATTTCTGATGAGAATACAGAACAGCACAGTCACTCTGGAAACAAAGTTTGGTATTTCTCTTATAAAGGTAGATATGCAACTACCGTTTGATCCAGCAAGTGAACCCCTTGGCATTTGCTCTGGAGAAATGAAAATTGCTTTTACAGAAATGTCTGTAAATGCTAATGGAAACTCTGTTTCACTGAAATAGAGCAGCCTTGAGCAGTGAACAGAGAAACTGTGGTAGGTCCATACAGCGGACTGCTACTCAGCCAAGAAAAGGATTCAGGGTTGGGAAGGGCATGGAAGTCATTGTGCTGAGTGAAAGAAACCAGTCTCAGAGAGTTCTGTCTGGTAAGACTTCATGTATATGACATTCTCAAAAAGATAAATGATCGTGTTTGAGAACGAATCAGTGGTTGGCATGGCAATGCCATCAGAAAAGGACAGTGTGAGGAGGTTTGGAGTCTTATGGGACTGTCTTTAATCTGATTGTGCTGGTGCCAACACAAATCTACATATATATGTATATATATATATACACACACACACAAACACATATATATATGTCTTTGAGAATTGCAAAATGCTATTTTACAATGTATATGCATTTCAAATTATCAAGCTGTACAACTTAAATACATGCATTTTAAATTGACAATCCTGCTTCAACAAAGCAGAAGAAATTCACAGAACTGCCTACCAGTTTTACTGCCTGATAATTTAAGGATAAATAAATACTAAGAAGCACTCCCCAGGGTGGTGCAGACACCATGGTTTGGTGGCTGCTTTCCTGGGTGCACTCTGCCCTCTTTATCCATGGGTTCTGCAGCCTCATAATCAATAAGCTGTCACAGGAGATATTTGGAACCATAGATTGCGGGAGTTGTTTTGCTTTAGCTATTTTCCCGACAACACCTATTTGTGTGACATTTCAATGCATTAGCTATTAATTAAAATTAATCCAGAGGCGGCTTAAAGTATATAAGAGATGGGATGTGCACAAACACTACATTTTATGGAAGGGACTTGAGTAGCTGGGGATTTCAGTTTCACTTTGGGGTCCTGGAGCCAGTGTTCTCCAGGAAGCCAAGACTTACTAACTTGCTCACCTGTTGCTTAGCAACAAGGTGTTGCCTTTCTGCCCATCATCCCAGGAGCTCCCAAATCAGAGCAGAAGTCCTTTGAAGGTAGGACTTTGGCTCCACCGTGACTCCATAGTTATTCCAGGACTGGCCCACCCCCTTGTTTTTCTCCTCTCTTTCTTCATTACTCTTTCTTTTTGTGCATGTTTGTGTTTATATGGATGTGTGTGTGTGTATACACACTCATGTGCAAGTGGAGGTCAGAAGTCAACCTTAGATGTCACTCTTCAGCCAGACCCTCTTTTTGTTTCCTGAGACAGGGTCACTCACTGGCCTTGAAGCTCACCAACAAGGCTAGGCTGCAGTGCAAGCAAGCCCCCTCACCCCAAACCTTCCAACTGATGCTTGGGACCTGACTCTAAACCTGTGTTCTGAGAATTAAAGTCAGGCCCTTATACTTATGTGACAAACACTTCACCAATGGAGTTATTTTCCAAACCATTTTCTTCTTTCCTCCCTTCCTCCCGTCCTTCCTTCCTCCCTTCCTTTCCTTTTATGGGAGATCTTTCCAGGACTATGGTTATCCAGGAGACCATCCTGGGTCCTGATCTAGGTCCCCTGCCACAGTCTCCTTGATAGGTCATCAGTGGGTAGCTCAGGAACAAGTGCATTGTGAGGCAATAAAAGCCATTAGAGTTTCAAGCTTTGTCACCCCAGAAAAGGTTCAGAAGACTCCATGGTGAACACTGTACATCAATATAAGGTCCAGGACTAGAATCCAGCATAGTGACCTGAACATCCCACAGACCTGGGGCAGGTTTGCACTGTCTATGCCATCAACACCCCCAGGCTTCAGAGTGTGCCTCCATAGCTTCCTCTGTTTCCAAGGAGCTACCTGTGATGCTGCGGTAGCTCTGAATTCTGCTTCAGGATTTTCTCCTAAACTCCAGAACCAGAACACTATGCAGGGGAGCTTGGAGAGTCAAGAGCTCCCAAACCAACCCAGGCTCTCTCTTACCTGACCTAGTTACTTTTCTCACTGTGGTGGCCAAAACCCGACAAGAAATGGCTCTGGAGAGGAAGGGTCTAATTAGACTCATACTTTCAGAAATGCTACAGTCCACCATGGTGGAAAGGCAGCTACAGTGGTGAGTGCAAGGCAGCTGATTACATTGTATCTGTGGTCAAGGCAGCTGGTCACATTGTATCTGTGGTCAAGGCAGTTGATTACATTGTATCTGTGGTCAAGGCAGCTGGTCACATTGTATCTGTGGTCAAGGCAGCTGATTACACTGTATCTGTGGTCAAAGCAGCTGGTCACATTGTATCTGTGGTCATGGCAGGGGGTCACATTGTATCTTCAGTCAAGGCAGCAGGTAATATTGTATCTATCTATGGTCAAGGCAGCTGGTCACATTGTATCTATCTATGGTCAAGGCAGAAAGTCACATTGTATCTATCTATGGTCAAGGCAGCAGGTTACATTGTATCTGTGGTCCACTGCAGCCCAAGTGATGGTGCCTCACAGGCAGGGTGAGTCTTTCTATTCAATGTACCTAATCTAGAAACTTCCTCCTCGACATACCCTGTGGTCTGTCTCCTTGATGGTTTTAGGTCTTAGTGAATTGAACATCATTAGCAGCCATTGCATTTCCCCATCCTTCTTGCCCTCAAGTAAGAACACTGGAGGCTGTCTGGACTCCTCCTGTCTGCCCTTCACAGCCAGCTCTGCTCTGGAAGGGTTCCCCAATGCACATTCTGTTTTATGTATCTTAGTCAGGGCCTGGGCCTCACCCTCCCTGGCCCATCTACCCACCCACTCACTAAGGCATGATCTGATGGCTGTTTTCTGCCCTGGAAGCCCATCTTAGCTCCTTATGGTTTACAGAGAAAGTGGCTGAACGTCTCCATGTGCTCAGTGGGTCCTCTGCTGCCTGACCCAGACTGTAGACCTGGCTTTATCATCTGCCTTGGTGTCTATCTGAATCTGTTGGAGACCAGCACACAAAGTTTCTCCACCAAAATGTCCCCCAAACAGTTCCACTTGGATCCTCAGCCCCATGGCTGCAGGTTGGATGACAGCCTCCCAAAGCTTATCCATGTCCTGCCCTAGCATGGTGAGTGCTGCCTTCTTGGGAGAAAGGGCCTTTGCATTAATGTTAGGGTCTTAAGATGGAGCTGTTTTGATTATCTGGGTACATCCTAAATCTAATAACATAAGTCTTTCTAAGAGTGAGGCAAAGAATGAACATCCTTCTAAGAGGCAGGGTTTGAAGCCACACAGCCACCAGCAAGGAGGCCAGCCATCACCAGATGTCAGAAGGCCAGGGATATATTGTTGCCCAAAGTCCTGGAGGCATGACCTCATTGGAAGCTTTGTCACGGTTCTGCCGTGACATACCTGTCTGCCTTCAAAGGCTCATGTTCCCCGGTAGTAAGACTATTGGAGTTTTTGGACCATGAAGACACTACTTCATCAATGGGTCAAGTCCCAGATGAGCTCATGGCTCAGTGGGCTGCAGGAGGTGGGGCCCAGTTACAGGAGTTGGTTACTGAGGACATGCTGTTTGGGTTTCTATCTTGTTCCTGGGTCTGCCTTCCCTATTTCTTCCTCCTCCCTCTATATGAGCCACTGCTGCACTGTGTGCCCTCTGCTGCGATCCTTGGGGCTGTGAAGCAACAGAACCAAGCGACCTTGGTCTGAAACCTCAAGCACGAGCCCAGCACGTCCATCCTCCCCTCAGTTCATGCTGTTCCGTTACAGTGAGGAACAGTGAATGGCGCAACCTCGCCTTTGACATCTGACCTCTGGAGTCTCAATAGTACAGAGCTCTGCTGCCCTCATCACAGCTTCCACAGGAAACCGTCACCCTCAGGGTTACTTTCTCTGTGACAGCATCACAGCCTTGTGGGCAGACTCCCTCCTCCTCTGGGGTCCCAGCTGTCCCACTGGGAAGCATGAGAGTGGATGTTGAAGGTCACAGTATCAGAACCAGGCTGTCACTCCTGGTATGTGTAGGGACAGCCTGATGTTACTGAGCATGGCACATATTAATCAGAGTTCTCCAGATGAAAAGAACGGATAGAATGCATCTATGACATCAAAAGGGGACTTATCCGAGTGGCTGGCATACAGGCCTCAGGCTGGCTAGTCCAACAATGGCTGTCTCCCAATCTAAAAGCCAAGAAGCCGGTAGGTATTCAGTCCGCAAGACTGGCGGCCTCAGCTGGTCTTCAGTGTGTACTGGAATCCTGAAAAAGTGAAGGAAGGAGTACCTCAGTAGCAGGATGAAGAACTTGACAGTGAGAGTGAGGGCAAGCAGGCAAAGAGCAAAAGTTTCCTTCTCAGTCCTTTTCCGTGGGCTGCCACGGGAAGGTGTGGCCCAGATTTAGTGTGGATCTTCCTGTTTCAAATTATTCCACCAAGAAAATCGTATAGGTGCGCCCAACTGCTTGGGTTTTTTTGGTTCCAGATATAGGTTGAGATCAAGATTAGCTATCACAACATGTTTGTGTCCCTACTTCATAGATAGACATGTGTGTCCTTTGACCCATACCTCATAAAGGACTCTTCCACAAGAACAACAAGAGAAATGCATACAAATTTGTATATCAGCAACAAACCATTGAACAATACCCCTAAAAGCACAATAAGACACATCCCAGTGTCCATTTCTCGAGCACTCTGGAATCATACTCAGTGAACTCTGAAGGAGTTGTGTGTATATAACATAACTGTATCTGGAATAATCAATATGGAGCCAAAACTATTGCATGGGAGGTGTGCAAGGCAATCACAGTGGTCTAGAACACTGACAAAAGTACTGAGTAGTTTGGGGGCACATGCACTTGGGCTATAGCATAGAAAGGCCAATAAAAAATGAGATGGGCCAGTGGCCACCTCTGCAAGAAATGGGAAGACAGCCAGGGAGGATAGTGTACAGACCAACTGGTGCTGGGCTTGCCAAGCATTGACATCCCTGCCATTCCCCAGAGATCCAGGTAAGACACACGGTGGATCTTCTATGGGGACTGTGCTTTCTGTCAGCTCCCAGGAGGGAGGGGGGAGGCAGGGTGTAGAGACCATGGGGACTGACTGAACAGCAAATAGCAGGCTAAGACAAGACACCGAGATAGGGGTTACATAGGGATACTTAACCCTTGCTGTATATCAGAGAGTTACCAAGGATCTCATCAAAGGCATCCCGGTATCCCTGAGATGAGCACCCATGTGATGGGACCCAGGCGGGGGCAGGGTGGGAATTCTCCAGGAAGATTCTCTGTTCCAGCTCTAGACGGGATGGCTGTACACAGAAGCTCATGCGCTTTGCTTCCTAGACGTTTCATGATGCTACCCACGTTTCTCTGTACGTAGGAGGAGCCCACACTCAAGAAAGAAAACAGAAAGAGGGTGTGAGGCAGAAAAGCCGAGCTGAGAGAGAGAAGGGGTTGGAGAAGGAAGAATGGGAAACCAGAGAGGATTCCTAAAAATACTTCCGCCTGTCAGCCAGGAAGCAAGGCTGCTGCTGGGCCTGTCAGCTAGCACAGCAGGTGGTGGATGCTGTTGGTCAGTCTGTCAACCATCTGTCAGCATCTGGGTCAGGCAGGCAGCAGCCCAGGCGGCTAAGCAGTGGTCAGCCTGTCAGCCTCCAGTCACCAGGCGGACTTGGTCTGCCTTCAAGCCGCCAGCAAGTTGGCTCATTAACATGGTGGTCCATGGCCCAGTTTAGTCAAGTTGAGCCACCGCCGCCAGACAGTCCATCCGTCATCCTCAGGCAGCCTACTGACACTCACTGAGAAGACGGGTGTGAGAGGCCTCACTACTAAGTGGCCTGCCTTCAGCCTATGTGCTGGCAAGTCAGTCAGGTGGCTGTTTAGCTGGTCAGTCGCAACGTCCATCAGTGAGAGAGCCAATCAGACAATTACCATGCTCTGTGGTGGAAAGAGGCAGGCAGGAGTCAGTTAGGCCATCCTGCAGTCAGACAACTCACCAAGTCTGTCTAGTGGGATGCAGGGCATCAATCTGCCAGACAATTTAATTGGCCAGTCAGTCCCCACATCTGTGGCTGGCAAGTCAGTCACTCTGCAGGTGCTTCGTTCAGACCCTCACCGTGTCTCTAGACAGCCAGCCAACCCCTAGTCAAACCACCAGTTTCGGCTGTCAGTCCATCCCTAAAGCAGTTCATCAGCCTGTCGGGTAGAGAGCCGAGCCATCAAGGGGCCTGCCAGACAGGCAACCGCAGGACCAACTCGGCCCCAGAACTGAGCTACCTCGTTAAGAACCAGGTCCACTTGTCGGGGAAACTCAGGGTCCATTTCTCTATCATGGCTGTTACTGTTGTGACCTATAACCCCCACAGCTCCAAGAGTGGAAGAGGCCATCAGCAATTCTCTCTCTTTTTTCTCTGGTTCTCTTACGTTCTAGTACTCAGTCTCCCCCTGAGTGAGCTTCCTGCTACAGACTCGGGGTGGAGTTTCCTAGAGGCCACAGTGGGATGACAAGATACTGGTGATGTTTTATGGCCAACCCCCAGGTTAAGAACAGATCCCAGGAGCCCCTCTTTCCTGTCTGGCTTTTGACTCTCCCTTGGTGAGGTCTGTCTGTCTCTCTGTCTGTCCCAGACCCAGGAGTCTGAGCTGCCCCTCTAGCCAAAGAAGATATAACTAAAATCTCTGTGGATTTTGTCAGCTCTGGTTTTTAGCAAAAAGAGTTGGGAGACCCACACGCCACCCTCCCCTGCATCCCCACAGGCGACCCTCCTCTGCATCCCCACACACGACCCTCCCCTGCATCCCCACACGCGCTGCATCCTCACATGCAACCCTCCTGTGCATCCACACACATGACCCTCCCCTGCATCCACACACTTCACAGTACCTGCTGCTTCCCCGCTCCTGCCACAGAGCCTTCTGCTCTAGTCCTCTTCCTCCTCCCCTCAGGCCACAGAAGGGACACTGGAGAGACCTCCCCCATTTGTTGTGGCCTCTGCTAGGAAGGGTCACCCTGCTGAGCTGGTTCTTGGGATTCGATATACCCAGGGCCAGGGAGGCAGACAAAGTGTACTACTCCCTTGGCCTCAGCTCTGCAGCAACAAGCCCACTTTCAGAGCAAGAAGGGAGCTGGATGCTTATGTTCTATACCGGTTCTCCTCAGAGGCAGTCCTCCTAACTCTTTGTGGGTGGCCACATGTCTGTGCTTGCACATCCCTGGTGATGGGGAGCTCACTGTCCCTTGAAAGAGCCATTTCCAATGTGGGACAGCCTTGACTCTTGGAAACCCCCTCCCCCCCCCCAAAGCTACATCTTTAGGTCTTCGTCTTAAGGGTTGGAGCGACCTGGATCGAGCCTTGTGTTTCTTCAGTGTGCTAACTGTGGCCTAGACTTGGGTAGGGTTCGTGGCATTTCTGTGTATTCAGTTCCATGTGAGGGGACAGGCGGCTGCTGAAGAATGGTTGAACGAGCAATGATTTGGGGTTGGGTTGCGTTAGTGTGCACTGTCTGCCTGAGTCCTATGGCTTTAAGTTGGGCTCTTCATTACATCTCTGGCCAGTGGCCTGATGGCCAACTGGAGGTAAGCAGAGACTTATACGGGTGCTTAGAGGTTCCTATTTCCTCTCTTGAAAACAAGACAAAGCCATCCATAAAAGCAAGCCCAGCCTGATGGATTGATGCAAGAGACACAGGGAATGGAACCCAGCTCTTCCCTGCAAGGTCATCCTCTAGCAGCCAATGCCACAAAGGTCTCCAGCTCCCTGCAGGCACGACTGTCAGGACAACGGCTCAAGTCTAGTCCCATCAGCCCGCTGACCTGAAGCCTCACAAGGACTCATGGCTATAGCTTTACTGTGGCTTGTGCAGAGGCTGCTCACCTAACAGTGGCTAGGAGTGATGCTCCTGCCTGTCCGCTCTTCAGGTCTGGCCACAGACCTCAAATGATCTCGGGGTGAGGGGGTGTAGTGAAGCACTCATCTAGAACGCTGGATCTGGTTTTGTAATCTTACCTATTAAGCGGGCTACTTATGTTCTGTTGTTCTTGGTCAGTCATGATGGCGGTTGCAGAAGTACATGGCCAATGGTGAAGAGAACCAGGAGGGACTGGCGCTCAGGGGGTGCAGGATTGGCCTGTGTGGCTGGTGTCCCCGGGCTTGGCTAAGCAGAGGGCATGCAGTCCATTAACCTAGCTCACCTCCTGTTCAGAAGTGAGGCTGGCAGGCGGAGTGACGGGCAGGCCAGAAGCATATTTACAAACATCCCTCTCGCCTTTGCTTCCTCGGGTAAGCCCCATTGGCGGCATATAAATGAGAATCAATAGACCAGTTATTAAACCATAAATATCCCTCCCCTTAAGCTCTTGGCAGGATCTTGAGCTCTCGGTGGAGGGCAGTGGTACTGGAGACCCATTGCTCTGGCCTCTCGATTGACAGGAGCACCAACATGGGTCTGCCAGCCTCAGTGTACCCTCACACTAGCTCCCCAGAATGGAGGGGACACTGTTGTGACCTTGAAGATTAGAAAGATGGCAGATCTGGGCATCAAAAGGACCCTCAGCCTATCACGTTATATTTATAGAAAGGGAGCAGAGTGAACAGGCTCCTGACTGGTCAAGACTAGAATGTCTGAGGGCAGAAAGGGGCTGAGGACTCTCTCCATGCCCTATTCTTTCTGTGCATGGAAAGACAGCCAAGCCCCAACCCCTCCCAAAGGTTGGGGGACACACAGGACATTTACTAGAAAATGACTTGGCTGACTTGAAAAGAAATGTGGCTTCTTCCACTGCCTCCTACTTTTCTTCCCTCCCTTCCTTCCTTCCTTCCTTCCTTCCTTCCTTCCTTCCTTCCTTCCTTCCTTCCTTCCTCCCTCCCTC
>NC_022028.1:33730939-33744925 GCF_000317375.1 Microtus ochrogaster | reverse complement strand
TCTCTCTCTCTCTCTCTCTCTCTCTCTCTCTCTCTCTCTCTCTCACACACACACACACACACACACACACACACACTCGAAGAGAGAGAGAGCAGTCAGGGGCCCTGGTTGGTTTCCTGAATTCCTTGGGTGTACATCTCATGGTGGCTGTGTGTTAGCTGGGCATGGAGGATAAAGATAGTTCATTCTTATTTATCTCACTTTATACAAGAGAAGGGAGTGACAGGCAATCAAGCAGGAAGGACCAGAGTAAAGAAAGACTTAACTGATGGTAGTGACACGAGATGAGATGGTGATGGTGGTGATGAAGATAGTGATGAAGGTGATGGTGGTCATGATGGTGATGGTGATAATGATGATTGCAGTGTTGAGGCCGCTACTGGAGATGATAATGATGGTGGTGATGATGACAATCATGATGGTCATTGTCACTTTCCAAAGGTCTTTCTGTCACTATGCCCTATGCTAGCTACTTTATCCTCTCCCCCTCCATGTTAAATTTGACAATGACCCTATAGGCACCTGGATCTTTTCCCGTATATGAAGGGTGGTGGCAACCAGCTCTTGAGGGAGCCTTCAATGTAGGAGTCTACCGTGGGATCATGGGTAGTCCAGGTTATCAGCAGGGGACTGTCTAAATAGAGTTGCCTTCTGCCTGTTTGTTACCAGACTTCCATTTAGGGTGGGGGACACCCAGAGGAGCAAGATCTTTCTACCCAGGGCCTCCTAGAGAGAGGTGGCAGGATTCAAAATTTCTCACCTAAGTATGGCTCCTCTCCACAGCTCTGGCTCTGCCAGGGGCCTTTGGCTTCTCCAACACTTCTATGGGGGAACCCCTAGTTCTGAGTTTACATGGTGGTATCTAATCATCATGATGGGGACTGCCTCTTCTTGAGATACCTAGAGTGGGCAGAGGAGAGCAGGGACTGCCTCCAAATCTCCCCAGGTGCAAGAGAAGTCTAGATCCTCAGGACCAGGAATTCTCCATCCTTGGTACACGCTGGAATCATGAGGTGCACCTTAGACCACTGAACAAAACTCTGTAGCGGTGAGCCTGGTTCAAGCTTGGACTTGTCAACTCTTAGTATCTGGGTGATTCCACGATGCAGATAGAATCAGAAACACCTGGATTCACACCTCAGGCACCATCACCCCCACACCCAGACATCACATGATCAAGATCGCACAAGTGCCTTTCTCACTATTGGTAACAGCTGACATTGGCTGGGCAGTGCTGGCTCAGTCGTCCAGTATGTTGGGGCCTCTAGGACAGAGGTGTTGCTGGCTCTTGTCACCTTCAGCATCTTCGTATGACTTTTGTGTCGCTATGTCCAAATGTTCAACAGAACAAGTCTCTGAGATCAGTCAGGAAGTTCAGACAGGATGGGCTCTGAAAGAAAGGCCCCTGCCTCATATTCTAGAGAGAATGGCTAACACTGACCCCACCCACCTCCATGCCTCAGTTCTTGACTACACAATGGTTTTGGTTTAGCTTCATAGTCCAGGACTTTGTGTCAACTCTGACCTCTGAGGATAGTGTTTGAGTGTTCTTCATTCAGGACTAAGTATATCTCAGCCAGTAGAGTGATTTCTGTGCAAGCCTGAAACTCTGAGTTCAGATCCTCAGTACCTATGTGCAAAGCCAGGCATGGTGGGACACATCTCGTAACCTTGGTGCTTGGAGCGGGAGTCAGGCACATCTAGGTTTGCTGGCCTGCAGTGCAGAGAGCTCCAGGTTCAGTGAGTAAAGTCTCAGAAGATATATGGGAAAACAACAGAAAAAGAACTCAGCGTCAACCTCCAGCCTCTACATGTGCCCACATGAGCAAGAATACTTACGTGTGTGTGTGCATGCACACACACACACACACACACACACACACACACACACACGCAGAGAAAGAGGCACAGACAGACAGAGAGACAGAGCACTTGAGCAGCCTGTCACCACTCAAAAATAGCAGAAACCTAAAAAACAGGCCTGGTGGGAGATCTTCAGGGTGGACATGGCCTCAAGTGAAGACTGTGAGACTTTGCCTCGTCCTCATTCTAGCTTCGATTTCTGGGTCACAAGATGATGAGCAGCCTGGCTCCACTCTGGTCCCCTCACCAGCTCGTGCTGCTTATCCGTGGGTCTAAAGCACCCTCCAAACTGTGAGCCCAATGAAGCTTTTTTTTCTCTTATGAAGTTGGTAACACCAGGCACTTATTGCAGAGGAGAAACAGGTGACAGGTGACAGCATGCTTCCTGCTGGCTGCATGGTCCTCAGTCTTCCCGGGGTGAGGTAGAGAGCGTGACAGCGCCTCCCTCGTGGGGAGCTGAGGCTCAGATGAGCTGATTTTTGAAGTGCTTCACGAGAGCGGCTGGCACATGGCAGCCACTCAGCTGAGCTGCTATTTTTATCTCCACCCCTCCTGTGGCCTGTTTGCCCGTGGATGCTTGCCAAAGGTGGGCTGTGTTGAACAAGAGTGGCCACTGGTGAGTTTTCTGCCCCAGATCTGAACTCTCTTTCTGGAGCTGGAGAATTTCCACTCAGGCCTGCTGCTGCAGAGGCAGCAAGGGCCGCACTTTCCCAGCCTTCCTTGCACCTCAATGCAAGCTCTGCTGGTTATGTGGGACATGCAGCATGTCATTCGGGCTCTAGGTGGCCTTTCTGGTGGCTGACTCAGTCTAGTGGTGATTGTCCAGGTGAAGCCATTGTGGGCAGCAGTGTGGTTCATAGCCTTGAAGGCAGGAGAGTGGTGGCTTCCTGTGAGCAGTGGCCATGTTCTCCCCACACTGATTTGACCTGTGGTCTGGAAACCAGGATTTGCAATCCCTTCCAGTGATTCTGAGTCCCTAGTACCCACTCAATGGATCCTATTTCAGGTCAACTGGTGTTGGCTTCTGCTACCTATAGAGCCTGCATGATGCAGGAAGGGTGGAGTCTCTGTGGGGCCTGATGGTCTATACAGAGAGGGCTGCACCTTGGGGACCTGATGCTTTATGGAGAGGCATGCAGACCTAGTCAGTCTTGGAGAAACCTCTTCTACAGTGGGCCAAAGTTATTACAGAGACTAGAAATCTCCAAAGTGCAGAGAATAAGGAACTGTTGAATGTGTAGCCCTAAATGGGATGTGGATATCAACCCCGACCCCCAAAATTTAGGGACCATCATGGAAGAGGGGCCAGAAAGAATGCAAGAGCCAGTAGATGGAGAGGAGCCCTGTGGAATGCAGTCTTCCAGACATGGCACGGCTGCTCCATTCACCAGCTCTCTGAAGCTATGGCCACTTGCACAAGATCGTCACAAGGCCAAGTCAACAATAGCAGTCAACACTCCATCAGGCAGCACTTACTGGAATCAGTGAATTACAATATATATAGATATACAGATAGATAGACAGACAGATAGACCTGGTGTTTTAAACAGAGTGAACATAACCCTGTGGACTTAATACCTAGTCCAGGGGAGATGGAGCTTCTACTGGCTTTATACAGATCATGGCAGAGCCTCTCTCCCATCCAGTGCCTACTCTGGCCCTGGATGAATACTGAATAGACTGGGCGGGGACCAAAGTGTTCTGAGCAGGTTAGGGGCGGGGCCCATGGTCAGCCTCTTACTCCATGGAAACTTGCAGAAGATTAAACCCTCCCCTTGACTCTGTGACCCTGGATCAGAGCCCATGGTCTGTGGTTCTTCAACCCCCAGGGGATTCTCACAGGTGTTAGCAGTTGAGAGCTATGCTGGTGTTAGTCATGTTTTGTGCTAGGCTATTGCCTGACCTGAAGCCATGGGTGGGACATCCTTCCTTGGATGTGTCTGACTTGTCTACTGGGTGTGTTGTGCACCTTTTAAAAATAAGTCTGTGCCGGGCGGTGGTGGCGCACGCCTGTAATCCCAGCACTCGGGAGGCAGAGGCAGGCGGATCTCTGTGAGTTTGAGGCCAGCCTGGTCTATCAAGGGAGTTCCAGGACAGGCTCCAAAGCTACAGAGAAACCCTGTCTCGAAAAACCAAAAAAAAAAAAAAAGTCTGTGCATGAATGTGCATAGGCCAGGGGTTGATGTCATGTGTCCTCCTCCACTGTCTCCTACTTTTCTTTTCTTCCCTTCCTTCCTTCCTTCCTTCCTTCCTTCCTTCCTTCCTTCCTTCCTTCCTTCCTTCCTTCCTTCCTTTCTCCTTCCCTTCCTCCCTCCCTCCTCCTTCTCTCTCTCTCTCTGAGATAGGGTCTCACTATGGAGCTCTGATTGGCCTGGAACTCACTCTATATACCAAACTGGCCTCAGACTATAGAGATCCACTTGCCTCTGCCTCCCGAGTGCTAAGATTAAAGGCATAAGCCACCATGCCTGGCCGCCTTATTTTTTTTAGACAGGGACTCTCAATGTACTTAGAGTTCAACTGGCTAGGCTGGTTGGCCAACCAACGAGCTCCAGAGATCTTCCTGTCCCCACACTCACTCTCCAGAGCTCCCCTAAGCCTTGCTTTTTCATGGTTGCTGAAGATTTGAACTAAGTGGATATGCTTGCATGGCAAACACTTTACCTACTAAGCCATATCCACAGATTCCTACTCACTCTTGACAACTCAAGAGGAAATGGGGGCACCCCTGGCTTGCAGTCTGAACTCTCTATCTCAAAGCTCAAGAATATAGATGAACCTAGTGCTGGCACCCACCACCAGAGCCAGTGGATCACGAGGCCCTGTCCCTTCTACCTGGTCCCACATGACATCATGGGTCTTTTCCTCAGGCCCTAGGCCACATCTCTTCCTACGCCATCCAGAAAGAGGCTTTTCTCTAAGAATCCTAGCTGCTCTGGGCAAGGCAGGCTGGCTTGGTTTATTTGCTCCTGTCATTAATTAATTTGGTCAGGACTGAAAGACAGGTCCCTGGAGAAGACCAACGCATTAGAGCGCATTATTCTACCGTTACTCTGGGCTTGCCAGCAAGAGGCATGGGCTCTGTCTGCCGTCAGCCCCACACAATTAATTAACCCACAACCTGTGTTTCCCCTTGGGCCCAAGGGCTCTCTGTTCTGGCATCTAGTGTCCTTCAGGCCTCTTTGTCCCAGTTTTAACTGCGCAGAGGTGCAGAATAAGCCCTCCAGGGTGAGAAGGCCCATACAATAATGTGTAAGATGGGGAATCTTAGCGCAAGGCAAGAGGTGCACGTCCTGGCCAGGCTGACCCCTTGTCCTAACGACCCTCTCACTGAGTAAGTCTTAGGATGCATCAGCCACTGAGCTAAGTGCTTTGAGCACAAGTGTTTCACAAATGTCCCTGGAGACACCATCTTAATTTGCCATATGAAGAAGTCCAGGCTCTGGGAGGCGGGTAAGTGGTTTGTCCGAGGGGCACGCAGTGGGCAGGAGTTGATCTGGGTCTGTCCAGTCCCGAAGGCTGAGTTTCAGCTCCTGAAAATGCTACTCGGGTTGTCTCATGAAGGTGGGGGCTGGCCTAAGGAAGTAGGGAAAGTCTGGGGCACACACTGTGGAATGAAGCAGAGGAAATGGGATACACACACACACACACACACACACACACACACACACACACACGGCCTAGAGGCCCTTGACCCAGTAAGGCATCAGAAGACAGAAGTGACAGTGAGAAAGTCCTCAGTTTCTCCTTTTTGTTCAGTGATTAGGTCTTTAATGGCACAAATTAAAGAGATAGAATGGCTCAGAGGTTCAGGCAACCAAAATGTGGTAACATGACCCAGGGCCTAGCACACTACTTGATTCCAAAGGAACTAAGTAGGTGTCTGTGGTAGCGATGGTGATGATGATGGTGATGATGGTGGTGGTGGTGGTGGTAGTGATGACAATAATGATCATGGAGGAAGAGGAGGAGAAATGACTGATTCTCAGATCAACTTTGCCCTGAGTCCTAAGGAGTGGACCCGTGACTGGCCAGCCGCTCTACTTTGCATATCTAAATATCCTATACAGCCATGGCCCAGGAGAGGCATAGATAGCTAAGCCTCCAGAATGATCCTGTTTGCTCAAGGCTTGGATTATAAGCCTCTCTGGGTCTCCATCTGCCATGCAACCTTGGACAAGCTACCTGTGTTGCCAGTTCCTAATCTTCCTGAACATGACATGGACAATTGACCAAGACCCTAGAGAGACACTTCCACTCTACAGGGATAGCAATAGCCTCTCATAAAAGCTGCCCCTGGCTCTCTGTGTGGCTGACTCAGATGTATCACAGAAGTGGGGGCTGGGTTTCTTGCCTGAGGGTGCTAAGAAGTTAATTAAACTCTCCCGAAGCTATTTATTAAGCGAAGGGTGATGGTGTGTTCAATACCAGCCAAGGCTTGGTGCACAGAATGAGACTTCCTCTAGCTGTGAGTAATGGCTCCTCCCCTCACCAGCATCCTGGTTCTGAAGGATGGTCCTGAGGCAGCTATGGCTCATCTTAATGGCCTGTTGCTGAGTCCCCAGCTCTCATCGCTTCCCACTCAGGGGACTGCCCTCTGTCTGCTGTGTTTCTATCTTCTCCAGATGGGTCTGAGGCCCAGTTAACCTTCTCACAAGCCCCCTTCTCTCTCAGCTTCCAGGGAAAAGCTGAGAGCCACCAAGGGAAAAGTTGAGGGCCACTAAGGCCATGAGATGCGCGCCTGCAACTCTCCTCCTGTTTGCTATCAGCAGTCCTGCTGTGAGGCCGGCTTGGGATCAGTTTGTTGTTGTTGCTTGTTTTAGGGAACAGGGTCCTGTGTAGCCCAGGGCTGTAGCCAAAGATGACCTGCCTCCCCCTCTCACATGGTAGGATGATAGGCATGAGCCACTACATTCATCTTAGGAACAGTTTGGAAGGGCAAAGAAGAAAAGTATGGCTTGGCTTTGACTGGCCTAAGTTTTGCTAGTCTGTCCTAGCTACTAGTCAACTCTATCTCTTGTCACATCCATGTGGCCACCCTGCAGGGTCACCAAGACAGCTGTCTGAGGGTGCTGTCTGGCTGGGCACCTAGCTTGTCTCTTTGGCACCACTGTGGTGGGATCTACCTGACTCCCTCTCGACAGCCCTGTGCTCTAAGTGCTTCAGAAAAAATTGAGGCTGGGGGCTGAGGAGGTGGCTCAGTCAGAACAGTGTGGGTAGCATGGGCATGGAGACCTGAACTCAGTCCCCAGAATCCACATAAAAGCCGGGCATGGTGGTGATGGTGTTTGTAATCCAAGTGCCAAGAAGGCTGAGGCTGGTGGAGCCCTTCAGCACACTGGCCAGCCGGTCAAGCCTAATTGGTAAAGTGTGAGATGCAGACTGAGGAAGATACCTGACATTAACTACCCTCCACACACATGCATGCATGTGTTCACACACACACACACACACACACACACACACACACACACACACACACACACACACAATAAGGAGCATGGATTTGCACCCAGCGACCACCCATCCCTGGTCTTGGATGTCAGCAGCTCTGACTCCTCCTGGCATCTGTCAGGTTGGGTTCCCTCACCCCCTGCTCACTCTGGACCACCCTCGTCTGTCTGTTCATCTCTCCGCAGCCCCCACGCTCATCACTAGGGTCCTGGCCTTCACAGGCAGTTTCTTTACCCCACCCCCAACTTTCACCCAGGGGAGGGCATTGTCACAGCTGAGAAATAGGGAGCTCTGAGCCCTCCCCCAACACCAGGTGGGCCTTGCTTTGTCCCTTTTTGTGACAGTACAAAAAGAGAACAGGCAGAGGATAGATGGGGTCCACGGCTTAGCAGGTGTCTGTCACCGTGCTGGCAGCCAGCGTGGTGTAGGGAAGCGGTGGGAGGGATCCTCGGCAGTCATTCACTACTAGAGCTCAGGACAAGGCACTTTGATTAGGCCCTCAAGATAATCGCTGCACACCTGGGCTGGCGCCCACAGGACTCCCCCCACCTCCCAGCTCCCCTTTGTCTGTCTGGGAAGTCTCCAGCTTCAAAGCCTGAGATTGCAGCTGATAGATTGGGCAGGGGCCAGCCCTGGAACCTGAGAGCCAAGGGAGAGTGGGGAGGAGCCCCAGTACTGTGAGCCAGGTCCCCCTTCCCCTCCCTGGCCCTGCCTACACAGACTTGGGTTGGCCAGTAGCAGGATAGTCACCTCCAGTGGAGGCTGGAGCTGAGCTACCTGTGTGGATGGGGGACAGAACTAATGCTGCCACCTCAGGCTGAGTCTACCTTGTAGATATGGGTTCGGATGTCACACGATGTTGCATGTTGAAATACAGTTCCCTGCTCTGCCTCAAGAAAGGCTCTGTGTATGGGTCAGCTGGATCTGGAGGTATTTAACATCAAGTTGATTGGGGACAGCATCTCTTGTGTCCCCAGACCCAGGATCTGCAGAGCCAAGGTTGCTAGGAGAAACAAATGCCCATGTCACCCAAACTGCTCACAAATTCTCATTATTTTTCTGATAATGAAATGATGAATTGGCTGTGTGTTAGTGGGGCTAAATGTGGGACTCTACTCAGGAGAAGGATGAAAACACCTAGCTTTATTACCAGGAGTGGTCATTTCCAGCTTCCAGTGGAGGTGGGACCCTAGCCTGCCTGGGGTTGAGTCCTCTGCCTCTGAGAGTAACTTTTCATTCTTACGGGGCCCTGTGGAGGTTAGCCAAGCCCAGTGCTTGTGACTTGGGGAAGGCAAAGCTCTGAGTGGGGAAGCCACTGCTTCAGGGTGCCATGGGAAGGCAAAAGATCCAGAATTTGAGTTAGGCCCCTTAGATCTGGTTGATCTGCCCTTCCCTCCCATTCTTTAGGCAGAGCTACCAACTTCTCCGGGTGGCTTGGTTAATTGCTCCTTTTCATTGCCACAGGATTGCATGCATAGAGGGGAGATTTCATGCTGAAATCAGGCCCAGCAAGGTCCTGTCCTCCATGGGTGGCTCTACCCTACTCACCCGTCCAGCCTGCTGAGCCCCATAGGACAACAGCAGTAGGTGCCAAGCATGCTTACCAAGCAGACTCAAGCAAGACTGCCTGCCTCCCATCCTGCTGCCAGCCCTGTAAGAGACCAAGAGTGTCCCCATTTCATTCAGATGAGGGGTGGCAGAGCCAAACAGGCACAGCAATTCTGATTCAGGACTCACTGTGTATCAACTTAGATACCTCGTCAGCCTTCCTGAGCCTCGATGTCCCCAGATGGTAGCAACGGGGACCGAGAGACTCCAGAGACACAAACAACACAAGGCTTCCTTTCGGCATGTCCTCTCCCTCACCCCAAATTCCAAAGACTCCCTAGTTCTCATTCATGCCTGTGGGCCTCCTTTATTCTCCTGGGCAGAGCAAAAGGATGGCAACCTTGGGTGGCCTGGCACCTGCGCTCCAGAGTTGGTGGCCAGCATCATTTATGTCTCACCATGAACTTGTGAGGCAGAGGCCCCAACGTATTCTCCAGAGAGGGAAGCAGAGACCCAGGAAGGATAAAGAGGAACTTAGTAGCCAGGTAGAGTGGAGGCTATGGAGGTCAAGGACATTACTCCTGGTGTCCTCCACCTAAGGGTTTGATCAGTACACAGCACTACTGATAACCTCCCCTTCACTGATATCTCTAGGCCTCAGTTCCAGGGCATATCCTCCTGGCCTGCATGCTACTGGACCAAGTGGCCCTGGTAGGGGTGGAGGTTCTGGGCAGTAAGTCCCCAGACTAGCTCAGGAGCCACCCTCTGCAGCACTGTACCTCTTACAGGCACCCATAAATCTTATCTGTCCCCCCTGTGGGGAGGCCTGGGCATCCAGAGAATGAAAGGTCGGTCCCACTGTCTATCTAGATGGTTCTGCTAGGCCAGGCAATTTTGCTGATGTCACCTCCCTGGAGATATTAAATATTGATAAAGCAATAAATCGCCCTGCACCTTCCCTGGCTCACGTCATAGGGTGGGCTGAGGGAAGACAAGTAGACTGGGGGAGATTCACCGGGGCTGATGGGCATCAATTCTCCTGAAACTCTGGGAATCACCGTCTTGGGCTGGAAGGGACTCAGACAGAGTAGCTGGTCTGTGTCCCTCTGAGCCTGGGTGAGCATGAGCATTCTCTCTGGAAGGTTAGTTCATTACCATGAACAATCACTCCTTTTTAAGAAGTTCTTCTCTGAGTCTGACTATAGTCCATACTGAGCAGGATTCTGTATCGTTTCGTTCCCTCCTTTATTTTGAGTCAAGGTTTTGATGTGTAGACCAGGCTGGACTGAAATGTGTTGGGCTTATAGCTGTGAGCTGCCATGCCTGACAAGCCCCATATCTTGAGAACCAACCAACCCCAGCCCCTCATTTCTGGGAATGGAACATGGGAAGCTGCGCTCAGAGGCCTCATTCTGACCGACTGTTGCCTATCCATCTGCTGTGTGACCGTGGGCTAATTATGACATCTCTGAACCTCAGACTCCTGATCTGCAAAGCAGACAAGTGATCTGTGTTCAGACCCTTCCCAGTACGGGGAGGAGCCTGCATCAGAGCTCTTCAGTAAACCTGGCTCTGAGGAGAGAGTTCTTGGGGAAAGGACTTGCTGGTATAAATTCCTTTGTAAACGGCTTGCTGAACACATAAATGTCCAGGGTAATTACTCCTTCAGGAATCACCAAGCTTCCTTCAAAGGGGGAGGTCCCAAGTTGTTCTTTTTCAGAATGAGATTCTGGTCAGGCGAATTAGAAGTGGTAGGTGACCCCCCCAAACACCCTGACTGAGATTGTTCGTGATCCTTCTTCTCTCTCTTCTTCCCTCCTCCCTCTCTTCTCTCTTCTCCATCCTCCTTCCCCTCCCCTCCATCCTCCCTTCTCCTCTTTTCCTTTTTTCTCTCTACTTTTCACCTGCCCTCCTTTCACCCTCCCTCCCTTCCCTCCTTCCTCCCTCCCCTTCCATCCTTCCTCCTCTCCTTCTGTCCTCCCCCTCATTCCATCCTCCCTCCCCTCCTTCTGTCCTCTTTCTCCTCCTTCATCCCGCCTCTCTCTTTTCTCTCCCTACTCTTCCCCAGGGCTTCCAGTTTTGCTCAGGCTCTTGATTGAAAAGGCCCAGGAGTGGAGAGATTATCAGTTACACAGAATCAATAGGCCCTTTCTTTATATTTTTCAATTAAAAGAACAGACAGAGGAAAGTGAAAAGCTCTCTGTACCCTGGCAGTCAATAGCTGGAGAGCCGAGTCAGGGGTCTGGGCCGCCTGTCAATTGTCTGCCCACTTGACCTGCTCTCATCATCTAGACCAGGGTGATTCCTTTCCTGGCCCCTTGGATTTGTACCTCAGCCTTCCCAACCTTCACCTGTCAAGATTTTGGAATTAAAGGCTCCCTCAGCGATAGGATGAGGGGATGGTCACCGGCTGCCACGATCACACTGGTTCATATGGTTCCATAGATAGATAGAAGACCTAAGGAATTCTGGGGTAACATGCTCACTCACTGTCCAACACAAGAGAGGATGGGCCCAGAAGGCAGCTTGCGGGATGCTGGGTAGACATGCGGAAGCCCTGGGTGTAGAGCTAGCTCATCAAGGCTTGCCCTGTCCCTCTCAAAGACGTCCTCTTCCTGAGATGGAAAGGTGCTGCAGGCTGCAGACGGCCATGTCGTAGGTTCCTTCCCAAGCTGACCACTGCTGGTGTTCCTACAGAAGTGGCCAGGCTGCAGAAGCCCCTCCAGCCCTTCAATGTTTGCACAAGGAAGCCTGAGGCTGATATTGGGAGTCTCCCTCTAATGGTCCCCAACTTATCTGTTAAAGTGGAATCTCTTGAACCCATGGCTCCCTGATTCAGCTTAGTCTAGCCTTCAGGTCTCTCTGGAGGTTTTCCATCTCTGCCTATCGAACATCAGCATGGCAGATAGTCCACTGTGCTCTCTCTACTTTGATGTGGGTTCTCAGGGTCTGAACTTCGGTCCTCGTGCCTGCCGTTTGCACGGAGAGCTTCTATAACTGAGCCAGCTTCCCAGTTCCTCTAAGCCCCAATCTAAATGCTCCCTTCACTTGGAGGCCTCCCTGTGGCTTGGTCTATGCTGCTGCCCACCTCCAGCTCCTATATCTGTTCTCCAGCTGTGCAGAGCATGAGGATGCATCTGTTTGGATCCTAGCAGCAGCTCCATGCCCCGTACACAGTGGCTTCTCAATAAACCCAACAGGAAGACAGGGAAGAACAGAAACAGCCATTGTCCCTCAGGTTCTGGCTTCCGCTCTCCAAGGTCACACCTACCTAGAACTGGTTAAGCATGGGAGAGGATGCAGAAGGGAGGTGGCTCTTAGCTAGGTATGCTCAGATGTGTAGGAGGAGGTGGGAAATGAAAAGGAAGGCACTGGGAGGAGACTACATGGTAAATGTTCTGTCAGTAGGAGGGACTACCCCCATTCCTTCTTTAAAAGTAAAAAACAAAACCAGAACCTCATGTAGCCCAGGTCAGCCTCAGATTCCCTATGCAGTCAAAGATAACCTTGACCCCTTATCTATCTGCTTCTATTTCCTGAGTGCGGAAATTACAGGCACACCTAACTACACCTGGTTTATATGGTGCTGGGGATCAAACCCAGTGCTCAGTGCATACTGGGCAAGTACTCTACCAGTTAGCTATACCCCTGGCCCCTAGATGTACATTTATCTGTCTCCTACTGGGGTTCTCTGTGCCCATGTGCTCTGGGTACTGGGTACTAGTGCCACAGCCTCTTCAAACTCAGAGACTCTGTGCCCATGAAGGGATCATGGGATTGATTGTGGGTAGGTGGAGGCATTCAGCCACACTGGCTGCTAGATAGGAGAAGTGGGTGCTGGTGTTACCTCGAGAGGACCCAGAGTGTGCCAGGGATCAGGCTGCTGGGAGGACAGTGCAGAGCCAACCTAGAGGTCTTCAGTGCTGCCACAGTGAGATCTGGAAGGGATGAAGGACAATGGCTGCTTTGGGAATAGCCCAGACTGGGCAGAGATGTGTTATTGCTGGTGCAGAACCATGAGTCTGAGCTCCAAGAGAGCATGTGAGCCTGAGAGGTAACTGCATTCAGTGGTGCTTAAGTATTAGTGAAGGTGCCTTTGAGTATTGCCTGAGTGGACAGGGGGGTATCATGTAGATTAGGTGCTCATGCACAAGGTCCCTACCATGCTTATGCTTTCCATTGCCAGGATTTGTTGGATTTTAGCGAAGCATTCAATCCTCAATAAGACAGAAAATTAATGTCATGCCCTGGGGACACTGTGTCCAGCCAAGATGTACAAGAGCATGCTGTACTCTGTGGTCACAGAGAGGCAGAGGCGAAGAAGGGCTTTGGTCATAAAGAGGGCTGGCTTCTCTGGGGAGCATTCATGGTGGGAGTCAGTGAATTGCCATATGACGTTGGCTTTGTTGCCAACCCTCTCTGGACTTGCTGCCTTTTCTTGCAGAAGAACGATGCAGAAAAAAAAAAAAAGAACGATGCAGAGAAATGTGGGTGCTAGAGGCAGACCCATAGCAGTGGGCCTTCCACTGTTCCTAGTCCACCCTCATCTTCCCACCCAGGCTGTGGGAAGAGTGATGCATGAGTGGAAACGGGGCTTTTATGGTCACACCCCAGAGTGGGCTGCCAGTTGTGTCACTGGGATCCCTATCTATCCAGAACTGTGTGACCTGTGACTGTCACTTTGCTGAATTCTTGCATCACCTCACAGTGGCCAATTGAAAAGGTGTATCTGGCCCCATTCTGCAGGGGAGGAAACTGAGTGCAGATACCTCAGTAGCCTTCTGGGAATGGGTAGATGCTGAAGAGCCTCTCAGGACTTCTAATCTGCTGGCGTGGTGAAAAGGTCCCACTTTGACTTTGTCTACATGAAGGAGACATGGGGCTGAGGATGGACCAGCCTAGTACCCGGCTGAGAGTACTGATGCTGTCTGTGAGCTGGCCTGGCTCTTATTTGGAGGCAGAACCAGGGAACCAGCATTGATAGGAAGACTGATTACAAGGTGTGGAGAAAGCAGCCTCTGCATGTCTGCCCTCTGAAACTTGGCTGAGTCCAAGTGCCCTGTCTTTCATCAGCCTGGGAACTGGGCCTTGTCCATGGTGCTGGACCAGGTACGGGGGGGG
>NC_022028.1:33680772-33730839 GCF_000317375.1 Microtus ochrogaster | reverse complement strand
GGGGTGGGGGGGGGAGAGATGATAAGCAGCCCTGTAGTGCACTGCTTACCCAGAGCCCAATCCTTTGGGCTCCCTTCCCCCAGGCTAACTGGAGAGCTGGATGCCCCAAATTAAACCTTGTAAGGGATGGTAGCAACTGGAGAGTCTAATTGGCCAGGCCTGGTGTGGTCTGATAAGCGTAGCCCACACCCCAGAGAAGGTGGGTGTGAGGGAGTGAATAGCTGAGATCTGATTGCAGGCTGCCCACCCCTGCTTTGAACTCATCCCTAGAAACCTGTCACTTTGATGGTCATAAGGGCTCTAGTCATGCCCCAGTCTACTGATCTGGAGACGGTCACCCCTTGGTATCCCTGCACAGAGAACCACTTGCCCCCCCCCCATTCCCAGCCCAATCCAGCATACAGCCCTGCCCTTCATCTTGGGGATTTGCTTGGTTGATGCATCCTCATCATTCAGGGTTTTGCCTATGAGACCAAAGAATTCCGGCCACAGGGCCCCTCCCTGCCAGAATAGTGCTGCAGGTGGGCTGGCATTTAGGGAAGTGGGGGCTCTGTGAAGGGATGTCCTCGAGAGGCCCAGAATGAAAAGTCTCTGAGAGTAGGGCAAATACCACTTTCTCAGCAAAGGGTGCTGAAAAGAATGACGTAGCACATGAAGAGTCTGAAGGCAGACTTTGCCCTCCCCACAGAGAGCAACCAAGGGGCTGAGGATTCAGCTCTGCTGGGAGTGCCTGCCTGGAGTATGAGGTCCTCACATTGATCCCCATCGTGGCGTTAACCCTGCAGTCTCCAACACTAGGAAGGCAGAGACAGGAGGATCCTCAGCTACACAGTGAGTTCAAAGCCCACCTGAACTACATAAGAGCCTGCCTCAGGAAACAAAATGGGACTAGGTGTGTAGCTCGGTGGGTAGGGTGTACCTGCCTAACGGGCTGGCTTCAGTCTCCAGCACCACATAAATGAGCACACAGTGGTACCTGCCTGTGATCTGAGCACTCAGGAGGTGGAAGGCAGAAGGGTTAGAAGTTCAGGGTCATCCCTGGCTTTGCAGCAAGTTTGAAGGCAGCCTGGGGCCCAAGAAAGAAAACTCATATGACATTTTGAGTGCCAAAGACATTTTAGACTTGTCACCCAAGGCAGGATCCACGGCAGAAAAAAAAAAGTGATAAACTGGACTTCAAATGAAAAGCTTCCACTCTGTTGTGTGAAACAATGATCCTCACTTCATAATAAGAGTACTAGAGACTCTCGCTGTAGCCAAGGTGAAGCAGTTTACTTTTCAACCTGGAAAAGAATCAGGAATCAACCTAGAGAAAAGGGGGAAAGGCTGGTGTGTTGATCTGGCACGAAACAGTGGTTTTCATAGCCCGAATCCCATTTCTGACTCTCTGAACTCCTCATTGGCAGAGTTCTTGGGGAAGTTCAATCCCCTGATGTCTGGTATAGCCCCCTAATTTTGGTTCAGAGCACAGAGACTTACCTAATGTACATCTTGGGGCTTGAGAGTTCCTCCTTTCCTGATACATGGACTCAGCCATACAGCAGACTGCCTGTAACTCTAGCAGGAACTGAGAGCACTTGGACAAGCAGGCTCCATCCACCAGTTAGGAAGACTAGGGGCTAGTGCCACCTGCTTCTTTGTGATTCTCTAATGAGCTCTGAAGACACCTCGCAGTGAGAATGGGCTGTAAGGATTTATTCCCTGTCTCTGTGAAGACAAGCCAGAGGCTGGTGCAGGGGGATGGGAAACAGCGTCTGGGAGACTGCTACCCTGAATACAGGAGGGATTCTGAGAACTCCAAAGAAAGCAACTCACCCAATTAGAAACAGATAGAAGTCCTAATCTGGAGAAGACCGATGACTGACCACCAGGCTATCCAGAAAAAGGATGGGCAGACCACAGTCCCTAAGGGGACTGCCACTGAAGCCAGCACCCAGAGGCACACCATTGAGAACGATCAGATGGGAACTCTAATAGTAGTGGGCGCCGGTGTGGACAGGGAGCAACAGGACTGTTCATTGGCTGGTGGCAGGAGCACAAAATGGGGCCTCTGCTGTAGAAGACAGTTTAGTAGGCTTTTTTGCTTTGTCTTGTTTTGATAAAGCTGTATTCTCCTATCCCACACCCCAGCAGCTTCATTTTTAACTCCGTGAAGCAAACATTTTCCTGCTCATATAGAAAGATGCAGAGGGATATGCATAGCAGCTTTATTCATAACCGCCCTTAAGTAATCATGATGACCTTTAAGAGGGGAACTGATAACTTTGAGGCATAAAGATAGAAGAACACTATAATGATTTGAATAGGTATGGCCCCATGGATTCGTGTGTTTGGATGCTTAGCCCACAGGGAGTGGCACTATTAGGAAGTGTGGCCTTGTTGGAAGAAGCATGTCACTGTCGGGGAGGACTTTGTGGTCTTATGTGTTCAAGCAACACTCAGGGTGGCCCCAGTTTCCTGCTGCCTGCAGATCAAGATGTAGAACTCTCAGGTACCTCTTTAGCAATGTGTCTTTTTGAGTGACACTATGTCCCATCACGATGATAACAGACTAAACCTCTGAAACTGGAAGTCAGCTCCAGTTAAGTGCTTCTGCTGTAGTCATGGCAATAGAAACCCTAACTAAGACAAATACTATTCAGCCTTAAAAACTAATGAGCTATCAAGCCATGAACAGTCAAAGAAAAAGCGTAAATGAATATTGCTAAGGGGAAGAAAGCGATCTGAAAAGCGAGCTGCCATGATGCCAGCTGTATAATACTTCCTGACAAGGATCTACCATGGGTCACAGGCCATCACATCACAGATCCACACAACAGGACCTGCCCTTGAGGACCTGGATCTAGTGACATCTGCTGGGTTATGGATTTCCACCTCCACTGTCCTTCTTTTAGAAGCTAAAGTCCAATCCACATGCAGTGCAGGCTCACACTTCACCCCCCAAAGTTGTGGACTTGTGTTTGACTCTGCATGGTGATAATAAGCTCCTGGGGGACCCCTTGGAGGCCATGTAAGTGCTTGTCTTCTCTTTAAGTCTTGCCCATTGTATTTAGTGTCCTCCCTGGACTCTGCTCAAAGCCATTTGCACTGTGGGGTCTGCACACACCCGGAATCCCAGCACCCAGGAGGCTATGGCAAGAGGATCCCGAGTTCAAGGTCAGCCTCAGATGACAATTTCCTGCTTAAAAAGGCACCTGGACCTCTTTATCTGGAAGTGAATTGACATCTAGCACCATCAAGTGACCAGATTCCTTGGCCCCTGCAATTGCACAAATCCATGAACGCTCACCTCGCTCTGAGCATCTCAGCCTGGCGTGACCTTCCCACCTCATGGCACTGCAGGGTGGCAGTCTCTATGACTGGCTTTGGTACAATGTGCCCCCATGCCCCTTGGGATGGTGTCTCACTCTGTAGCCCAGGCCAACCTTGAACACCAAGCAATTCTTCTGCCTCAGCCTACCGAATGCTGGAATTGGGGACGTGTACAACCATGCCCAGCTAGACATCTCCCTTTTCATCTACACACAGAGAAAGTTTAGGTCAAAGAATCTTCAAAATCTTCGACAGGTCTTCAAAAATGTCGATGAACCACTTGGGAAATATGAAACCGGTTTAACGGTTTTCCCCAGGCCTTACTCAATTATGAATGTAATATTCTTGACATTTTCCTTTGTTTCTAAGGGGCTCTTGAGCCTAGGGAAGGAGCCCTAGGAACATGGGTGCTGTCACAAAGGCCCACAGGTAGGCACAGTGCCGCCTCCTTAGTGGGGTCCCCGCTTCTGAACTGGATGGAAATAAGTGCAGGCTGGGGAGACATGGCATGTTCTGATGGCTCTATCTGTGTGGAGACTGAACACAGGGTCTAGAGTGCTCTGTGACAAACGCTGGCTCTGTTCCCAAGGCCTATGTGACTGTGGGTAGGTGGCATGCCTCTCAGGGCCTCGGTTGTTTTGTCTGTAGAATGGAGTGCCAGCTCCTTTAAGGGGAGTCTCACGGATACTCAGTGAGTGTTAGTCCTAGGGATGGCTGATTCTGCCAGAATCACCTAGGGGACAAGCCTATGGGCATATGTTTGGCGGGTTCCGGATGGAAAGGTTCACTCCAGGCGTGAGTACCACTACTCCACAGGTGGGGTCGCAGCCCAAATGAAAAGGAAAAATGACCTAGAGAGCAGCACTTACCTCTCTCAACTTCCCAATTGTGACCAACCACTTCACACACCTGCCGCCATGCCTTTCCTGAGGCGATGGACTATACTCTGGAACTGTGGGCCATGGTAACACGCTCCTTCCTTGAGTGGCCTGTGTCGGGTATTTTGATGCAGCAATGAGACAAAGAATTGTTGTAATTACTAACAACCACATCAACAGTAAGACTGGAGCCTCACCATGAGCCAGCCAGAATGCTGTTGGGGTCGTGCTGGGGTCATGTGGAGTTTCTTCATAGGCTGTGCCAACTGGGGCTGCTTCCAAAGGGGATATAGTGGACGAGGGGAGGGGGTTGTAGAATCTTCCATGTTTCATGGAAGTTCTGGGGTCTTCCAGCATCACTTCAGGCTCCCTAACAGTGGCAGATAAAGTCAGACTACTTCTAGGGTCCAGCACCACATAACAGTGGGCAAATTCCTGGTGCTACTCTGTTCTAAGCTTTCCAGAAAGATCTCAGACCTGGAACAGACAGTCTGGATTCTCGCCTTGGCAGTATGACCCTGAGATAGCCATGTACCTTCTCTTGGCCTCTTTCTTTTCTATGAGGAGGGGAGAGGAGCCTGGATTTACTCCTCTCCCAGATTCCCGAACGGTTGGAGGGAGGTGGTCTTTGGGAAGTGTGAAGGAAACACGACATTGGTCCTGAATTGGGTACCAGAGTAAAAGCCTAAGACAGCTCCTTTGTAGCCTGGGCTGCCCTGCCTGCGTGTGCAGTCTCCCCTCCCTGGCCCTTGGCTTTCCTTCTAAGGAGACTGGAGTGTTTACTACAGTGCCTGAGACAGGGTGGCCTCAGTCAGGTCCAAACACATCGACGACCACTCTGGATGATAGCTGAGGACACTTAGAGCAAACCCAAGGCTTCAAGAGCAGCTGGCTGACACACTACACTGTCCATGGTACGCACACATATGTCTTTTGGAACCAGTCCCGATTGCCATGGCCTGTAACCTGCTAACTCAAGGCCTTGGTCCCAGTTGTCCAGACCTCCTAGCCCGGCCTAAACTCTTATACACCTCGAAAACCATCCATCAGGGCCCAGACTTTGTGGCCTAGAGAACAGGCCAATAGGGCTTCATGCCCAGGACCCGGAAAGGGGACAGGGCTGGGGGAGTGACAGGCCAACCTCCTCTGGTCTCCCTGGAGATGTCACAGGCTTAGCAGGGGCTGCTTGACACATGTCGGATAAAATAAGGGAAAATAAATAACAATGTTTATAAGAAGATTAGCAGGAAGGCAGGGAAATTTCTCTGGGGAGCCCTTGGCTGCATCTGGGAGTGACAGCCCCTCGCCTTATCAGAGTCATAATGAGGTGCCAGGATTTGGGGTCATTAAAAATCCTCTCCGGCTGGACTGCTCTCTCTCCATTGCCTTTGATGGAGACCCGGTGACTGCTTGGCCCCTCCCCCACCACCCTCCCACCCCCTCGACAGTCTCCCAATCGCCTGGGTGCGGAGGTGAGATGTTGAGGTCCAACTCGGCGGAAGTAATGCAGCAGGACATCCCAATTTGTGCCTGGGCCCCGCAGGCACAGAGCCTGTCTCCTGGCATGGATTAGCTCTGTTTTATCTGGGCTTCTTCAGAGATGAATTGGGGGTAGGGGGCTCTGCACGACTCCGGGATGAACTGGATAGAGAGGCTCTGCAGCCCTGAAAGGCCATGCTTGGAAACTGAGGTCTGGGAAGGAAGGTGGGTGGAGGTTGCCAAATGTGGGGACAAAATCAAGCTTTAACCTGGGCGGCACACTCTCAGCCCTGCATTGAAGTGTCCGGGCCCGTGTGTTGGGTAGAGGGAGCTGAGTCAAAGAGTGTGGTGGAAACATTGAAGACAGAGAGGATCCCTCACCCAGGGTGGCCTGTGGATAACCTGAGAATTCAGGCCAGCAAGAGGGACAGGTTCAAATGCCAAAGTCCACAAGTGGCTATCTGCCACATACATACCTCCCAAGCGGACACCCTGAGCCCTTACCCTCCCCACTGGTATTACAGAGTAAGTGTTCCACTCCCCTTGTCCCAAAGCTTATCTTCAAGGCACTCAAAGCGCTTGTAGTCTATTGATTTTTTTTTCTCGGGCACTCGCTGGTCCCATGTCCCTTGAGGGATAAGTTGGAGCAAGGAGGAGTATTATTACAGTTCAATTTAGGAAAAGGAGGCCGGCAGCAGCCCTACAGGAAGGCCTTCTCAAGGCATCACTGGTCCGTACCTTGTCTTTACGTTGTGGGGGGATCCAGTCCCACCCTGGAAAGCCTGGGATTGGCAGTCTAGTGAGATTGGATTCATTTTCTAATTGCCCCTCAGCCAAGCACCTCTGTTCAGGAAGCAACCTAAATACAATTGCCCGCTGCTGCACCTGACTACTTAGAATGGTCTTGAGGTCTCTTTCAGCCAACAAAGGCCCTCTGCTTAAAGCCATGGTCATCCCCATGTCTCGGCCACACTGAAGAAGGAAAGGGACAGCTCTGTCTACAAGCAGGAAAGGCTGGGTGAGGGGTCAGGCCTACCCACCGCAGTTGTTCCCCTTCTGCCTCTGCAATTTCAACTTCTCCCTCAGCTGCTTCTGTTGGAAGGGCCCTTACATCACAGGGTGGCTTGGCTCAGTGTCCCTCTGGAGCCGGGTCATGGAGCAGTCGAGCGGAAGGAGTACAACTGATCCCAGCTCCGGGCTAAAGCCAGCTTTCCGACTGCCTCCTCTACTCCAGGAACCCCCGCCACCACCAGGAAGGGCTGTGAAGGACTGTCTCCTTGTGGTACTGCTGGCCCTCATAGTGCCTTTGTGCTCTGGGTAGGTACAGATCCCTGTTTGCTCCAGTCACTGTGGAACTTTGAAATCTGAAGTTCAGACAGAATCTAAGAAGAGAGAGACCACTCTGGACAAGACTGTGCCTTGGGTTCTTTCCATCGATACTTTGTGGCCTCGCCATGACAATCCAAAGCATGGTTGGGCATCAGATCGGCACCTAAGTCACTGTGCAGCTGCAGCAGTAGTCCAGTTCCAGGAAGAGCCTCTTACCTAGGCCCAGCAAAGTGTTCGAATCCAGGAGTCTTAAACCTGGGTCTCAGATGTGGGGCAGGAGGGACTCCTCAGGGTCAGAACAGTCAAGGGTTCTAGCAGGATCCTGGGATCTACAGCTGCACTTGAGCTGGATGCTGGGGCTGAGTATCCGGTCCCATCACAGACCAGGTCGGGTGTCCAGTACAAGACAGAGCCCATGGATTCACTGGGCTGTAGACTCTATGGCTTTAGGATGGAGTTTTCTCTTTGCAGCTGTTCACCCAATGCCTGGGGTCCCAATGTCCTCGGACAGATTGCCCAGCTTTCTGTTCTGCTTCTGGGCTCTATGCCGGCTCCCGTGGCCATGAAGGGTTTCTGTGTCAGACTCACTGGCGGTGACAGAAGAACAGATTTAGCACGTAATTTATTTCTGAAAAACAGTCGATTCAAGGCCATCCCTAGCATGCTGTCTCTCTCAATTGCTTGCCTCCAATGCTAACGCAGGAGCCCCTGATAATAGCAATAATAAATAATAGTATTTATGGGGTGCATCCTAGGTGCCAGGCACTGCTGAGCACTCTATTTGCGGCACCCCGCTGGAAGCCAGGAACACTGTTGCCCCAACTCTTCAGATGGAAGCGCCGATTCTTAGAGTCATCACTTCTCTTGGGCTGGTTTGCACCTGGCTCCGGAGGACTGTATTCCACTTGGCTATAGTGTGAAGCTTGCCCAAGCCCTCGGAACTATTTCTGCTATCATCTCCTGAGGCTAGCCTGTGCTTCACTGGGAGGTACAGTGGGTCTTGCCTTTGGACATGTGTAGCTGCAGTCTGGTCAGTGTTACGGAAGACCTTTTATCCTCAGAGCCTGTCCCGTGGGGGGGGGGGCTCCCATGTTGTTTCTTCCCTGGTGGCTGGGCAATGAGTCACTTCCTGCTCTGTGGGACTTTTGATGTCTGCCCAGGAGAGGCCAGATGACAAGTTCTATTCTACTGGAAGATCCTGAACTCATTAGCTTATACAACATCCTAGCTGGCAGGGCAGAGGTGGGTGGAGTGGACCCAGAAGCTCATGTGAGAAGGCCTGGACATTGCTCCGGTCACCTCCAGCCAGAGCTCAAAAGCTCTTTGATCTTTCAGGAGCCCCTGGGAATTACTGTTTTGATTGTCAAGAGAGGGGTAGAGTAGGGGGCTGAGACTACCTCCTTGCAGGGCAGACAGAGGATCCCGGACCCATCTCTGAGGTCAGGGAGGGAAGACGGGAAAGAAAAGAGCTAGCTCCAGGAAGCATTTGTTTTTCCTCTGTAGGCAAATGAGCTGGGGAGGGAAAATAAGTCACCGCTGGAGAGCAGCATGATTAATGACCAAGGAAATGAGTGGCCAGCAAGACCGGGGCTGGGGGAAGCAGGACAATGGAGCCTGAACAGGCAAAGCTGAACACTGGGGGTGGGGGTGGGGGTGTGCTTGCCTGTGTGGTGGGTTGAGGCTGAAGGAGGAGGGACATGTCCTACTGAGCAGAAGCTTCCAGTGCAGAGCAGAGACTGACTGATGAAAACAGAAGCTCAGATGATGGAGGTTAAGCGGAGCAGGCAGGAGGGTCTGCAGGGGACCAGGGCATGAGTGCCTGCTCCTCCCGAGCAGATATCAACCATGGCTCCTCCTCTCATGTGCCCCCCCCCCGCGGTCATGTGCTCCTAGGACAAAGGGAAGGATGGGACCACCCCATAGCTCCTAAGGTCTCTGGCTTTCTCTTCTCACCTGGCATTGTCCCACCCAGCACAATCAAGTTAGCCCAACCCTCCCCTTCCCCCACCTGTGACCTGTCCCTTCCCATATAGATATGCTCATAGGTCGTATTAAATGGGGACGTGTGGTACTAAATAAGACCCCTTGTCAGAGGAAATGCGTGAATGCCAGAGTGTCCAGGGTTACAACTCAGCTAATCTGCTCTCAATTCCAACCCTGCTCTGCTCCCAGTGATGGTATCTATACCCCCTGAAGGCCAGGACTCACAGTTGTGAGCTTACAAATAAGAGTCAGAGAAGGGCTATGCCTGGTCCCCAGCCACCTAGTGTGTATCTGTGCTGAATTGACAGGGACTCCTAATTCTTGTCAAGCATCCTTGTATATTTTAGACTGAAGGCTGACCAGATGCTTGACCCTCCCTCTACCTCCATGAGAGAGCCTCCTATGGCCCTGAGAAGTCCTTCTCAAGCCTTGGTGATAGCATCTGTCTATTGGGAACCTTGTATGAGCTCCACTGGCTGCATTCTTATCCTCCAAAATAGCCATCCCACATCCCCCAGGCACAGTGGAGTCTTCTCCAAGTCCAAAAGGTCCCCTGATCCACGCAGGATTAAATCCGGTAGCTCCTCTCTCCCTCAACCTCATGCAAGCTCCTCTCCATGTGATGATGGGGTATGGGCTAAGAACAGGCTGGCTTCTTCTAACTCTGCTGGGTTTTCTGTGTCTACCACCCCAGGGGGTTCTTAGATCAGGCCCTGTGGCTTCTTTCCTTGACCCATGAGGCACAGAACTGAGAACTTAAAACCTGTTTTTTGAGGCTCAGAGTCCAAGAAGGGAGGCCACTCTGGACATTTCTGGCTATGCCTTAAACTCTTTCCGTAGACACTCTGTGGTCCCGTCTGTAACATTCAAAGACTCAAACCACTGCAGGCCTTGGGCTCCAAGGCTGCTCACCTGGAGAGCCAAAATTTGACATGGGATCTAGTCCTCTTACAGAACTGGTACAAACCCCATCTCCATCTTCTTCCTCCCTTCCAGGCTTCCCACAATCTTGAGAGAAACAAAGAAAGCGAGGCACAGATTGGTAAAAGAACTCACAGAGGGCAGGCTGCACAGCTGTAAGGGACAATCTGTAAACAGAGTCTGCATTCTTAGCTGTCCCTAATGCATTCCACCACCACAAGATGACCCTCCTCTCCAAGCTGTCAATCAACACCCCTCCTACTTCCAGGGCTCAGGCTCCCTGTGCAGAGAGATACCATGGCCTCCAGCAGCACTCCCAGTGGGCACATCCTGTCAGAGCCTTGTCTCCTGGTCCCCCCAGCCTCCCCTCAGGGGGAGGAGGGTGGCTCACGTGCCTGCTGGCCCCTCTGGCCGCTTTTGCTGCCGAGGGTTCAGCTCTGGCTCCCAGCACCCCAGCTTTAGGTCGGCTCCATTCCAAGTCCTTTTATTAATTCCCTCACTGCTGCGAGAGCACTTTAATTAGCCTGGCCGATTTATCTATATAAATACAAACGGATGGCGGATGGTGCTCTGCAGTGGGGCGGGGGAAGAGAAAGGGGAGCTGGACCAGCGGGTTGCCTAGGGCAGAGGAAGTAACAACCGAGCCTTCCCAGCAACCAAAAATATGACTTTAATATCGTGCGCACGTGTGCGGGCTGGCATGTTCTGGAGAGCGCTGTCGCTCTGTGGTGGGGACATGGCTTCAGAGCTGAGCTCTTCTGCTCTCCCCAAAAGCCCTTGTCTTCAGAGCTGAGCTCTTCTGCTCTCCCCGAAAGCCCTGAGCCCCCCACTGGCCGAGCCCCCCTCTCCCCACTTACGGTGGCAAGGGAACAAGTAGCCATGTTCAAAAACTGCCTCTGTGTGTCTGATGAACTGGGCTCTGTTTCATTTTCCTAAGCCTTGTATGCAGGAGGCAGGATGCAGTGGGAAGCATCCCAAGCCAGGGCATAGACCTAGGTCCCTACTCTGCTGCCTCCTGACTATGTGAACTGGATCAGTCTAAGCCCTACTCTCGGGGCTCACTTTCCCCATGAGGGGCCTTCCAGTCCAGCCCTACAGGGCTCTAAGAACCCTGGAGAACAAAGAGGGAAAGCTCAAGTTATTGGCCTGGGTTTTGACATGTTCAGAGGAGCTAATTGGCTGGGGCGGACTCACCTGAGAGATGTCTTGGATGTGAACTCAGATTTCTCCTGAACCTCCTGAGGCTTCCTTGGCCCTAGATAGGAGAGAATGGTGTGGGTCAAGAGCCTGACATCCCAAGGAAGAGCAGCTGTTCTAACCTCCAAACAGTGAGGCGCCTTTCCAGTCTCCCAGGGTGGAGGGGGACATGTGCCCTTCCCCCAATCACAGGGACCGGATGGCGCTAAAACACCCCTGTCCCAGTGAGTATGTCTCAGATCAAACACACTCCCCTACCAAGCTGTTCCTGTCACCCTGGTTAGGGTAGCTTCCCTGTCCACATTCCAAGGTCCCTGGATTTCCATTGTCTTTAAAGTACCCTTGTGCCTCTGGGGCATCTCTGCCAGGGTCTGAAAGGTGACATCTGCTTCCTCCAGCTGGAACAGACACTGCTCAGCAGTTCTTTGCTATAGCCTGGTGCCTGGTACCCTAGAGAGGTTCTAAATGAGAAGCCATGTGGATGGGTCCCTGAGAAGATGGCCACCATGGAGCCTGCAGTAAAGGCTGGCCAGTTGACTGACAGCTGGAGCATCTTAGGAAACAACTGGGCTTGTTAGAGCCAGAGATCGGGGACTGGTGCCTCCTGTTTGTCAACCCAGTGGTCCATTGAGTCGTAAGCCAATGGGGGAGCCAGATGAGGTCAGTCTGAGGAGGAAGGGTGGGTCAGATGTGACTTTGTGACAATGGAGAAATGAAGGTTACAGGAAGAAGCAGAGGGGAACAGGAAAGATGTGAGGGACCGTCACTCATCAGCAGGATGGGTCCATCAAGGTGTCATTCCAGGGCCAGCTCATCTTTCCTGTCATCTCTCAGCATAGTAATGTCAGGAAAGCCCCTCCATCCCAGCCTGAGGCCTCTACCTGGAAACCCAGGCTGCCAGAGCTCACTCACCCTTGCCCTTCATTGTGCCTGGGCCGGAAGAGGAGGCCTGCAGAGAGATAGGGATTTGCCCAAGGTCATAAAGCAGAAGTGGCCAGTCCCCAGGTGTCCCAGCACCCTGAGAAAGGGTCTCCCCACACCCTGCCCAATTCAAGCATGACGCATCGGCATGCCAACAGCAGCCCTGCTCTTCCGCAACCCAGCAGAGCCCCGCCTGGGTGTCACATCTATTTCTGCATTTGCTGTCCAGGGCCTGGGGTCTGAGTGTCAGAACCTAAAAATAAAAAGACAGATTGTCCTCATTGGCTGTAATTACCGCCTAAAAAGACCTAGTGTGGAGAAAGAATGAGAAGGGAAAAAAATTCCCAAGGCTGAGCATCAGTCACAGGCAGAGAGATGCCAGGAAGGAGGGAACTGGGCACGTCACAGGAGCCTCCTGTCCTCAATGCCCCCAACTCACTGAGAAAGCAGGACCTGCCACAGTCACTGGTCTCTTTGAATTAAAGACAGCCGAACCCATGTGGGGAGCCATGGGCCATTCAGCTTTCCTGGCTGTAACCATCCCAAAAGCCTAGCCTTGCCTTGTAACTCAGTTTTATTATCTGTGCAGTAACACTAGCTGCTTTGGTAACAGATAGGTACTGCTGCCTCCTGTATGCACGTGGCCTTACCAGAAGCAAGAGGGGCAAGTCCTCTGTCTCTGAAAGGTACCATCAGGAGGAAGTGGAGAGGTGAAGTGTTGTTGGGAGGGTGTTGCAGCTCATGTGACTAGGGGAAGCTCCACAGATGAGCGAGAGTGGGGTGGGGTGGGGACAACCCATGCTCTGGAGAAAGTGAGTGTGCAAGGAAGGAAAACACCTGTGTCTGGGACCCTGGAGGCAAGCAGGGCAGTTTGGCCAGGACTCTGGGGTCAGATCCTACAGAGCCTCCTCTTGTTAAGAAACTAAATTAGATCCTAAAAAAATGATGGAAAGCCACTGGAAGGGTTAAGAAGGGGACCATGTGAGACTTGGGGTACCTGCCTAACATGTGTGAGGCTGTGGATTCAATCCCCAGAACTGCACAAACCAAGTTTGGTGGTACATGCTTATAAACGGGGAGCAGGAGGGTCATTCAAGGTCATCTGCTGCCTCTTGGCAAGTTTGAGGCCAGTTTGAACTAAACAAACAAACAAGAAAACAAACAAGCAAATAAATAAGGACCAAAGGAAAGAATGGGGGTGTCATATGGCCCAACTGTAGTTTTACAGTGGCATCTCTGACCATTATGTGACTAGAAAGAATATTCTCACAGCCAAGAGATCATAGGAGTGATGTCGTGATGGGAGAGAGAAAGATGGTACCATGGGTAGACCCCTGGTGTCCAGACTGAGTCATGGGGTGGGTGGGCTGAGGCAAGGTTGGTTTCTTGTGTAGTGGGTGTGTGGAGGGTTCTGCTTTGACTATGGTGACTTCAGCCACCTCTGTGGTCCCATGTTAGGTGAAGACACAGGGTAGGTGCAGGCTACCCTTATATTCTTAGGCTTTCTCTGCGTTGGGAGGAACGGTGACTCTCATTTGGCAGAAGCCAGACTCCAGGTCTTAGATTGGGATCTTTTCCTGAGCTGGTAGCAACCAGCGCCATCCCCTCTCTGGATGCTGAGCAGCGGCAGTGAGGCACTTGTGACCTCCAGTTGGTCACAAGGGGTGACAACTGACATTCACTGTGCTCTGGAGAGCTGAGATGCAGTGCTGGGAGCTTATGCATGGTAAATACATTTCCAACATGACGCTTCCAGTCTGATATGAGATCACTGGGATGTAGGCCGAAGAGCCCTGTGCTGTCAAAACGAACTTAGAGCCAGCTCCACAGACTGGATGGTAAACAACCAGCAAGGGCTTTCCTCTAACACCACGGGACTAAGTGAGATGGCAGAAAAGAGGAGGGGTTGTTTCTGTCATTAAGTGCACCCCTCCCTGCCCCCCGACATTGAATGCAGATCACCAGGCCCTTCTCTGCTTTGGGTTCCCATTCTGTGTATGAGAGGATGCTCTGTCTGTCTGTCTGTCTGTTTGTCTGTCTGTCTGTCTGTCTGTCTTTCTCCGGATGGAGGCAGGATTCAGCAATGGGATGAGGAGAAGCCCGGAGAGGCAGTCCCCACTACTGTTACAGTGTGAGTCCCCACCCCTGGAATTATGCCAGGTGGGAGGGCTGGGACTGGGTCCTCTATAAGCTGCTTAAAGCTCTTGTTGTGGCTCTAGCTCAGGAAGATCATACAATTTCCTCACCTCCGGCCCTCACCTCCCCAGCCACGCAGTCCCACCCAGCTTGCTTGTACAGCCAGGCAAAGATCAAGGCTTCCTCTCTGGGCTTGCACTCCCATGCCTAAGCCCTTGCTGCTGGCCAGGCACTGTCAAGAAAGGCATGTTCTTAGAGCCACTGACATTTATCAGCTCGCGCCAGCACAGATCTGTTGCTCTAGGCTGTCTCCTCTTGTGTTGTAGTTTCCCCAGCAGTGCCAACCTGTCCTCAGCAGATCCCTGAGGCTTTCACAGCTAAGGATAACCTTAGCGTGTCTTAGGGCAGACACTGCGGCCTGGAACCCATGACTGCTATTGTTCAGACAAGTTCCCCAAGTGAGACACCAAGTTAGGTAATAATGGCAGCAACAGTGGCCACCTCACCCGACCCTGGTGCATTTAGCAAGCTCTTTGCACACAGCGTCTCATTTAATGTCCCTGGAACCCACCCTGTTATTAGCCCTGTGCTGCAGAAGAATTGGGGTACCTGGAGGTTGCGTCTCTGGGTGCAGCTACAGTCAGTAAGCAATTCTCTGGGTTCTGAGCCACATCTGCTGGCTTCTGTGATCATTGTCACCTGCTGCCAGGGCCCTGGGAGCCTGAAGCAGGGGCCTCATTTTCATTCTCAGTACACACTGTCTGGAAGAAACTGCCCCATGCCAGCCTTGCTACCAGGCTTTGGGCTTACAGCAGTGACTCAGACTCTATGTCCCTAGGGTCTTGGGGGCATTAGAGTCCTGGGGCCAAGACTCTGTAGGTTGGCAGTTAAAGAAGGAAGGCTGGGAGCCACTCAGCTCCCATTAGCTCACTGGTTAACCTTTAACTTGTCCCTCCATGGGTCCTCCCCCCTGTTTCCCTCCCAAGCCTGGCCACCAAGGCTGAGCTAATGGGGCTGATGGCTGGGACGAGGGCTCGTTAAGTGTTCCGTGTGCAAGAGGCCCCATTAAAGCCATTATCTGTGGGCTGGGCAGAAGTCACTTTGCAAGTGGACTTGGAGTGACCGCAGATGGGCACCCCACCGAGGCCCTGTGGTTACAGGAGAAGAACAGCCCCTCACCCCACAACCTAACTCTCACCTTAAGGCCTGCCCTCCCTGACATGTCTCAGGTCAACCTCCCAACTACGGTCCCACCAAGCCAGCCCTCCCGCCAAGTGTCCAGCTTGCCTTGTCCATTCACTAATGTGCTCTAATGGGCCTGTTTAGCAGCTCTGTCTGGACTGTCACCTTGGCAGCTAATTGCGGATGCTCCTACAGCTCCAGCTGCAATCAGGGCCTGCAAGAGCCTCTGCAGCTGGGAGGGGCTGTCCCAGGCCTCTTGCTGCAGACCAGAACAATGGGGCCTCTTTAAGAGCAGGCAACCTAGGCCCTTTGAACAGAGACCCCTGAACCTGAAAGTTTAGGATAAATAGAGTCTCCAGTGGGACATCAGCCCTGGTTTCAGAGAACCCGAGGGCCAGGCCTCTAGGCAGGGTGTGGACTATGGATTCATGGCCGCTCTGTATTCATCCCGACCATGCAGTCCCGCAAGGACAGTGAGGAGTGAAGGAGACCCAGCCGGAGTGACTGAGTTAGGGAGGGCAGACAGGACCCATAGCTTCAACTCCCATGTTCGGAGGATAAGTAGATCTATTTACCTGAAGGTCACTCAGGAACCTCAAAGTTCCCTTTTCCCAAGTGACCACATCTTCTCTTCATGCAGAGTTTGCAACTTCGTGTTCCAGCCCTCTGGTCACTCAGGATCCCCTTCCCTAAGTCAGGTCCTTAGGAGTGCGCCCTTGAAGGGGATGTTGGGACCCCCCTGGTTATCATGACAGGCACACATTTTCTTAGCTACCCACTGCTGCACTGGTATGCGGTACTACCACAGCCCCAAACACGCAGCCGAGACACCCACAGACTCAAGCTGCGGCACTGGAGACACCTACAGACTCAAGCACACTCCTGGCTGGGGTCCTCACCCCCTTCGCATCAATGTCTGCTGCCGCCTCCCCAGCCTCCCCCGACTCTCATTCACTCTCAATCCACATAACGCGCCGAGCTAGAGACATCTCTCCCGAGTGTCAGCCCTGTGTGTCACTCACTCATCTGAGCACCCTCACCCCCAGACGGCTGACTGGGGATGAAGTTCAAATCCCTTCCTTAGCTTGGAAGGTGCCACAGTCTCCTCCTCACCTCTTTCTGCTTCCGACTCCAGGCACCAACCCCACAGCACATCCCTTTCCAATGGTTGGGCCATGCCTTCTCACACCCCCAGACCTTTGCACGTGCTATTTCCTTTCCTTTGAAGGCTTGGGCATTGGGGCTCAGCTGAGATTCTGACACACAGAACAAGGAGCAAGTCAGAACTGATAGTGACTTCTCGGCTCCATGAACTGTGCATGTAGATAAGAATGCAAGAGCGATGACAGACAGGGTTCGGGCAGTGCCCATCCCAGTTGTGAGGATGTGGCCTCTGTGTATCCTTTGCCCCAGGTCAGAAACTCTGAGTCCTGATCCATCTGAACCACCAGGCAAGCTGGTGCAGTGGTCTGAAGGTGACGCCCAAGTTCCTTCCCCCTCGTGAAGGGAGATAGGCAGCCACCAGGGGTACCACGAATTCCCTAGGCAGTATTCTCCAAGCACCCTTTATCCATCGCTACCCAGTGTCTACATTCTGAGGTAAATATCACCCAACCTAAAGGCTGGATTCTCTGGTCTACAGCAGAATCAAGTCCATGCCCTTCTCGCTGACAGTCCAGCCAGGACTCTGACCCCTGAATCACATCTTTAGACCTTAGTAGACAAAGACAAAGGACTACCCTAAGCAAGTCATGTGGCCACAGAGTCCCTGTTCCCAGCTGAACTTTAGCAGAATGGCTCTCCCTGTATCTTGGCTGGTCCGTTTGGCTACCCCTCTCTCTGCATGTTCCTCTGAAACAGATCCTGGCTTCTCGTGTATTAATTATTAATTAATAAAGCTACATTAAGCTTTGCCAGCCCCTTGGCTCCTTCGTCATTCTCCCTGGGGTTGGCCTGCAGCGGGGACCACAGGAGCTGGAGCAGAGTCCCGCCCTGCAGACAACCCAGTTGCATGAAGCCTGAACTGACACACACTTTAGTCATTGTCTTGGCAGAGGCCCAGGGAGGGGACAGTGTTTGAGATCCTGTCTAGTTATTCCCAAGACATGTGGTCTTCAATTGGCCAAGTGGCTCTTAACTGTCTTCTTCCTACCTTAAATGTAGCAGAGATACACACCAATGTGCTACCACGAGCCAGCAGAGCTCAAGCGAGTCTCCCAAGGTCACAAGCCAGTGAGCTGAAAAGCAGAGGTTGTATCCTGATTGATACCTCCGAACTGCCTGGACCCATCAGTCCAGTCTCCCAGTTCTGTTTATGATAAACCGGGTAGGAAACCATTTCACTGCCTTCCATTGGATGCTCTTTTCCCGAGAGCTGCAGTGGCCTAAGCTGGCTCTGAGAAGGTCTGCAGGGAGAAGCCCATGCCACCTAGCTGACTAGAATGCCCCCAATCATTTTATGGTGAAACTGTCAGGGCTGAGGTCTGCAGACCCTGGGTCTCACTGGACTCAACAGAATCTGTGGCCAGCTGAGCTGAGACTCTTGATGTCATTCCCTATAAACAGGTATAGTGGGAATTGTGACTCTGGAGGTGGTCTCAGGAAAAGCTGGGCTCCCTTGCTTTGGAACTTGAGGAAGTAAACCACCTTGACAAGCAAGGTAGCAGGTAGAAAGTGCTAGAGCTTGCAAGCCCCAAATCCTGGAGTTTCACTCACTGCGTGCTTTACCAGCCATAGGAGACCTGATATTCTAGTGTGTGAGGCCTCCTAGCTCTCTACTCCTCCACATTGTCTTGCATATTTCCCATTTTAAAATATTTATTTTAATTTTATGTGTTTGTGCCTGCATGTGTGCTGTGCACCCTATGTGTGCCTGGTGCCTGTGATGGCCGATGAGTGTACTAGATCTCCTGGAATTGGAGTTACAGGTGGTTGTGAGCTGCCATGTGGATGCTGGGAACGGAATACAGATCCTCTGGAAGAACAGCCAGTGCTCTTAACCACGAATCCAACCTCCTTAATTCCTGTTTTTATAGCCAAGGAAACTGAGGCTCAGAAAGATTTGTGTTTTCTGTTTTGGTTACTTACCCAATGTTGTCTTTGGAACCTCAGTCAGCCTGGCTTCAAAGCCTCCATTGTTTTCTTGGTTTGGGATTTTTGAGACAGGATTTGATCTCAGCCTCCTGAGTGTGCTCTTGGGATTACAGGTGTGAACCATCACACCCAGCTTCAAAGCTCACAAAGCCATGGTGGTATATCCCTCCTGGTAAATCAGTGTATCTCAGGGGTCTCAACTTCTTTTGTCAATGAACCAATAAGGCTGCATTTTTCTGAGCTTATTCTGTAGAAAGATCCTGCCCAGAATGGCATACGATATTAATAAATAAGAGATTGCTTTTATCCTTGGCCAGGGGTGTCCAACTCTTGAAAGCAGGAGGAAGCCTTACACTTGCCTCCTCTGACAAAATGGATTGAGCTTCTTGGGTAGCATTCTTAGGGGTCTTGGGAATGTGGATACAGGTGGATCCAGGGGTGATGAAAATTACTGTCTCTTGCTTTGAGCTCCTTTGAGGCAGCCTCAAGTGAAGGTTGGCTCCAAAATATTCTAAATCACTCCTCGGGGCAGATTGCAGTAAATCTCATCAGAATACACTGCTTGTAATGGCTTGTAAATTGTGGTTCATAATTCAGCCAGTACCTGGGTCGCAGGCTGGTTCACTGTTTCTTGTTCTCCTCCCTGCAGCTCACACAAGTCCCTGGTAAAGCAATAAATTGGGAATAAGGGGCACCCTGCTAACTAAATTTCACTTCTCAGCTTTAAGATCTCATGCTGGGTGTTAAGTTCACACAAATATCTTAAAGTCTCTCCCCCTCCATACATACATATGAATGTGTATATATATATATATACATATATACATATATATATATATCACCCTGCCGTTAATGCAATTTCCTCAGGATTAAAAAACCCGTTGTCATCAAGAACTTCATTTCTCTAGCCCAATATTGCTTTTAGCGGGGTAAGTCTCCATCCTTGCCAGCAACCCTCTTCCCAGCATAGTCCTTACCAAGGCTTAGCACAGGAGTCCTCTGTGGGTAAGTACAGGGCTAATATTAGCTTTGAGAAGCAACCCTTCCTGGTGCTTAGAACCTCAGGAAGGTGGGTCACTGGGAGGAGGCCTCCTAGGTGTCCCAAATGTAAACTCTTAGCACGGCCCCTCAGAGGTGTCCCTGCAGTAATGTCCAAGTAGGGCACTAGGACTAGAGAGAGAGAGGGAGCTGTCGTGGGGACGATCAGAGAGCTGTTGCTGACCTGGTCATGTGCTAGCTGCCAACTCCAGATCCTCTTGTCTGGAGGCTCCTTGGCTCCTGCATCGGGTACTTTGTGTATTTTGCTATCAAATCAGATCCCCAAATCATGTGGTCTAGCTTTGTAACCTGGATCAAATGGAAAATGGTCTGGCCTCTCCGAACCTCCATTGTCTCAAGTGGTAAAGAGGAAACACCTGACATAGAGGCCCTGTGAGTATGGGGGTTTCTTTGTAGTATGCTAGGCCTGAGGTCTGGCCTTAGAGGAGGAGGGACAGAGCCTATAGGACAGAGACCCTAGTGGTCTAGAGCAGATGTCTCATGGCCTGGGGAAGAGATACTGGGTCCTGCTTGGGTCCACCAGCAGCACCTGACACAAGATGATGCCTGTGTGCATGGTGAGAATCCGTCACTTCGGTCCTTTCTGTGTACCATTTTTATGTTGAGGGTGAATGAAGCATCTCCTAATTATTCAGAGGGCCCAGGGAGGACTGGAAAGCCACTGGTGGTGGCTGAAGAGGTGGGGTAGAGGGTAGCTTCCAGATCTGTGGGTCAAAGGGGTACACTGTGCTGTAGCAGATAGACCCTGGCCCATGCAGGCAGGACCCCAGCATCAGAACAGAGCTAGAGAGTTAGTCTTCAAAGCTGGAGACAGGGATGTGGAGTAGGATATGGTCCACAAAATAGAAGAGGGACTCCAGGCAGTGCTGGACCTGGGACTTCTGTTCCTACTTCTAAAGAATAAACAGCCTAACAACACACATCTTTAATCCCAACACTCAGAGGATAGAGACTGTGAGTTCAAGTCCAGCCTGGTCTACAGAGTGCATTCCAGGGCAACCAGATGTACATAGTGAGCCCCTGTCTCAAAAGCAAGCAAACTAACAAACAGAAACAACACAGTCTTAGCAGTGTCCCCTTTTGAGCCCCAGTTTCTTCATCTGGCAGTGGAATAGTTGAGGACTAGGGGCCAAACTCAGAAAACACAGCAAAGGGCTCCTACAGCCAGAGTAGGGGAGTGGCAGTCAGCCCAGGAGACCATCAGAGTGCAGGACTCAGGCTCAACTGTGAACCCCACTGAGTGGGGACTACTCTGTTTTTCCAGAAGAGATTTGGTGCCTTTGGGGTGGTGTCCAAGGTCCTCAAGAAGACCTCCCAGCCCTTGCACTTTCAAGGCGGGCCACCCCGGTCCCTAGTTACTAACTTATTTGGGTGAGTGGAATCCCAAAGGGCTTCTGTTGAGAAGCGAGCAGTGAGGGCAGAGGCACTGGCCTCTGTGTAAGGGCTTAGTGATATCATCTGGCTATAAGACCCTCAGTCCATATCACCATCATTATCATTTTTTAAAGAATCTCCTTTTCTCTCTGACAGGGTCTTCTGTAGCTTATACTGGCCTTGAATTTATGTTATAGCCTAGGATGACCTTGAACTCCTTGATCCTCCTGCCTCCACCACCTAAATGCTAGAATTTCTGGTGTGTGCTACCATGCCAGGCTCATGCACCGCTGGGAGTGGGACCCAGGGCTTCATGCATGCTTTGGCAAGCACTCTGTCGGCTGAGCTGCATGCTGAGCCTGAGATCTGCTCTTTGGAAGGCTGTTTCCACCAGTCCCGCCTGATGGGTGAGAAAATGCATAATAGAAAGTCGGGCCCCTGCTCAGGCCCACACAGCAGTGTCTGTGTCTCTCTGAGCCTTTAACCTCTCCTCCGAGTTCCCCCACCCATGCCTTCCGTCTCCCTCTGAGCTGTGACAAGGAGAAAAGTCTCCCCACCAGCAGCTTAGTAAATAATACTCATTCATTGACTCACTTCTCCTTTGTTACAGACAGGGAAACTGAGGCATGGGACAAATTTTCTGGGTGAGGCCCGTGTCCTGCGCGCACCTATGCTCAACATTTCCACTCTTGTATCCTGCCTCTCCAGCTCTGCCTCCTTGCTCACTGGAAAAAGTACGGACCAACAATCTGGGGACAGATAATCTGCTATGGAAACAGTGTCTGTGGCTCTAATGATGGAGGAGACCAAACTGGATTTAAAGCAGAATTAATTGCATGACCCCTCATCCACGCCCTCTATCTTGCCGTTGCCAGGTCCCTAACCAGGGGAGATGAAGAGTCAGTGCATCTTCTAGCCCACTGAACATGCATCCCCCACCCCAGGGGCCGTCTCGCCCCCCCCCCCCCGCTCCCAGGCTCTAATCCCTTTAAACGTTTCAAAGAACACAGACAATGGCTCTGGGGTGTATGTGCCCCTCCTGTGCCCACCTCAGCAGAGCGAATGAAAGCAGATTGGGGAACTCTAGGGGGCGGTGGGAGGGAGGTCACACCCCATAGGACATGCTCTGTAGGAAGCAGGCAGGCTGGAGAGAGTGGGAACTATGCTGGGAAACAGAAGGGGACTGGAAGATGACAGACAGGTCAACAGATCCAGAAATGTCAGCCTGGGGAGAAGCAGGGACGGGGTTTGCTGACAAGGTCTGAGGATGAGCACCTTAAAGGACAGGAAAACGAGGTCCTCGAGCAGGCACAGTCCAGGCAGATGTTAGAGTCAACCCAGACCAAAAGGTGAACGATGCTCTCTGAAGAAGTAGCAGCTGCCAGGCATGCTGGCACATGGCTACAAGCTCATCAGTTAGGAGGTGGTGGTAGGAGGGTCAAGGAGTTCAAGATTATAAAAGAAGTGGAATATCCTGTGCTTCTTGGCAGCTGTTTCTGCATTAACTGAACTTTCCTTTTCTTGCTTCCACTGGACCGGCCCGCTTATGACTTGGGAACTGAGCATTGTTTGGTCTACCCTCTGTTAGGGCTGACTTCTTACCTTGAATGTCCTTGACTGTGTGGATCCATTTCTGTTGGGCATCTAAGGTTCCCAAATGTCCTCTTGCACCTGGCCTGCCTCCCCCACCCGTGTCACCCACCCAGCTCCATCAGGCTTGAAGGTTTATTATCTTTGAACGTGGACCCGTCTCCTGCCCACAGCCTCCGTTCATTCTCTTATTTGTTACCTACCCCCTATAGGCACGTGTGTATCCAAGACCCTGGTCCTTGATGGTCCACCTCTGGCCTCTGCACCCCAGGTTCTCTGTTCCTCTCTAGCCTCATCACCCTGGCTCCCTTCACACTTTCTGCTGCTCCCTGCCTCCCCTTGATTCTGCTCCTTTCGGGGACATCTCATGATCCTACATCCCTGAAACATGTCTGGGACTGATTTGTTCTGTGTCCCCATGGTGAGGGCACACTGTACGAGCTGATAGAGGTTGAAGGGGACCCTGCGTGTGCAGAGCCATGAGCAGGTCAGGGAGGGCATATGAGTAGGGAGCTGTTCCAGGGTAACCCTGTGTTTCCAGGGCCAGCAGACTTCTGCTGTGAGCCTCTACCTTTGTCTCCTCTCAAGTCTTCCTGGTCCTTGTCACTAGCTCTAACTTTTCATGCTGACCAGCCTGGCCTATTGTGTCCCCATCTATCATATCCAGAATTCTGTCCTTTCCACAGATATTCCATATCTGAACAGTTATTTCCATACTGTACCCAGAAGAGTCCCTCAACCCACACCTTAAACTCTGACCCCCAGTTGGAACCTTCCATTCTTCAGGAGCCCCTTGGAGCCTTTGTCCCACCCCAGCGCCTTGCTCTTGATTTAGTACCCTTCCTTCTCACTCTGGAGCTACGTGCCCACTCCACTGCATCAGCAACCTCTCTCTCCACACAAGTCACATGAATCTGGCTACTGCGCTTACCCAGAGGCCTCTACATCTCAAATCCAGAGCACTTGGAATGCTACAACCCCTAGAACAGGAACCCTAGAAATCTCAAATCCCCAGGGTCTGTCACCTCCCACCAGTGTGTGTGTGTGCACGCACGTGTGTGTGTGTATCCTCCAACCTTCCTTCTTCCCCTCCTCCCCCTAGGAAAAGGCTTCTTGGGCTCAGAGTTGCAGAGCCTGGGAGAAGGAGATACCCACAGGGAGAAAGTAGGACTCACGCCCAGGTTGGTGGGGAGTGACTTCTCTCTACATGAAATATATGTTTGCTTAATTTCTGAATTCTGAGCATGGTTCATGGAGCATTTCAGGCAGGTCACAGTCTGGGAGGATGCTGGGAGACATTAGCTTCTGTGCACTGGAGGAGAAGAAAGAGAAAGCAGGATCTGAGAGCTGGTAGTGGGAAGGAGAAAGCTTCCAGCCTGTGACCAGCCTGGGTGTCTTACCCTCCCTGGTCACAAGCTCCTATGGGGAAAATGGAGTCATGTTCTTGTCCGTGAGAAGCACAGGCTCAGCTCTTCTTACTCAGAGAAGGAAGCCACAGCAATTAGGGCAGGGCGTGGACTTTGGAAGGCAAGGGATAGAAGTGAGTGGCTGCTTTCATTGCTTCCATGTGTGCTGAAGAAACAAATGTGATTTGTTTGTTTGTTCTCTTTTGTTTGTTTGAGAAATCGTGGGCCCGGGAGAAGCTCCCAGAACCACCTTGGGGAATTATCTCTGAATGAAGCCCCACTTGAGGAACCTAAGTCTTCCTGCCAGTGCTGTGGCTAACAGGTTCCTATGGACCCCGAATATCTAGTGCAGTGAGTCTGGGATAGAAAGATGAGGCTTCAATAGCCCCAGAGAAGAAGGTTCCCTGGGACTGAGAATAAGGGAGGAGTGGAGACGGTCACACAGCACACCTGGAGAAGGAGCAAGCATGGCCCGTTGGCAAGATGCCTTGTTAAAGAACTTGGCCTTGGCACTTGAGCACCATGGGAGCCCTCCAGCCTACACAGAGGGCCAATTTCCAGGCATAACTAGAAGGCAGGGAGACCCATTAGGAGCTGAAGTGCCATGTGGCACAGAGATGAGGACCTGACCAAAGACCACGAGGAGGGGTGGTGTGATCACGGCACAGCTCTGGACTGGCCTTGGCTGTGGGGAGACAATGAGGAAGAATTGAAGATGACACGGAGGCTTTTAGCACAGGTGACTGAGTAAAAGAACAAATTCAGCATTTCATTAAAAGATATGAATGGAAACTGCCACGTTCCACACTGGCCAAGCTTGTGCAGCCTCCCCATGGGGTCTCAACACCACTCACACAGCCGTATAGCATTGCTTGGACAGAGTGCAGAATGGGTGGGGGCTCAGTCATCCCCCAATGCCCAGGAGGAAGATATAGTTCTTTAGAAACTTGATGGATAGCCAGCCGTGGTGGTGTACACCTTTAATCCCAGCAACAGGGAGGGAGAAGCAGGTGAAGCTCTGTGAATTCAAGGCCAGCCAGATCTACAAAGTGAGTTCCAGGATAGCCGGGGCTACAGAAACCCTGTCTCAGAAGAGAAAAGAAAAAACAGAAAAAAAAGAAAGAAAATAAATTTGATGTAATTGCTAAAAAGTTAAGAGTCATGGTGAGAGGCAGGATTTTTTTTTTCTTCTACCATAGGTTAAAATAAAACCTTCATTATAACCTTGAACAGTGAAGGAGGGTGTGGTGGCACAGGTCTGCAAGCCCAACCCTGGGCAGTGGAGGCAGGAAGAGCGGCAGTTCAAGACTTTCCTCATCTACACTGGGAGTTGGAGGCCAGCCTGAGCTACAAGAAACCATTTCTCAAAACAAGCAAAAATAATAAGAGAAACCGCCTCTCCTGGGAAAAATGTCAGGACCACGGACAGCGACATGCAGAGCAAGCAGGCAGTGTCAGCCGTGGGAACTTGACCCAGCACACATTGGTGGTGTGATTGAGCTGAGATAGTTGTCCTGGTCATCTAGGTGGGCCATAAATGTAGTCATATGTATCTTCAAAATGGGGAGAGAAAGGGAGATTTCACTTGGGTGGTAGAGGAGAAGGCCACTGTGGGGCAGGGACTGGAGAGATGGAAGTCACAAGCCAAGCGATGCTTGTCACCAAAATCTGAATGACCAGGAGAATATCCACCCCTTGGGTGTCTGAGGGTGGTCTTGCCAATCCCAGGGTCTCAGCCCAGTGGTACCAACTGTGGAACTGTGAGAGGATAAACCTCTGTTGCTTTAGTGATGTTTGATTGTAGCCATAGGAGCGAGTTAGCACAGGCTTGCATGGGAAAATGATTGCTGGTTTGAGGACAGGGAAGTCACTGAGAGCCTGCGAGGATAGATGTGAGGAACAGAGGAAGGACTTGGGATCAGACTGGGGTTTTCTGATTGAAGTGTGTGGATGGCAACTTGGCTTACCGACATGGAAAATGGGTTTCATGGAGAAGAATTCAAAGCCCCATGCTGACCACATTAGGCAGGCGAGGAACATTCAGCATCGTTGCTGCCAAGAACAGCTCAGCCAGATGAAATTCAATGCCAAGTGCCCCTGCAGGACCTTGTGAAGGCCACAGGGACAAGGCCTCCTGGTTAAGCATGGAATAGTAACTAAATAGGATGCCCCAGCCCCTCTCCAAGGGTTCTGAGCCCGAGGCCTGCTGAGCGAGCACACACGTGTTCAGAGATCCCTTCTTGAGCCAACACTAGCATAGATCCTGCCAGGGGTGTCCCCAGGCAGTCCAGAAATAGCAGCCAGTGCCAGGATTTTGCAGTGAATGCCAGGCCAGTTAACTTGGTGCACGGAATGCAGAAATGTGTGCCAGAAGAGAGACTGTATCTGCCCAGGGAATTAACAAACAAGTGACATCAGGAGGGAAGGGAATGTGGAGTGGGTGGCTACACGCATCAAGGAGTCATGTAGCATGGTGGGGAGCCAGAGGACTGAGAGTTAAATCCACACAGGCTGTCTGCTGATAACGAGCGCTCTCAGTGACAGGAGTGACAGCCACTGCCCATGCCCATTGGGGGCCTGTCAGCTCTAGAGCCCAGAACTAGGCTGGAACTTGATTTAGCCTAGTCCTTCCTCCCAGAAGAAGCTAGAATGGCAATGCACCCCATGCTTCTGCCATCCCCATGTGCCTAGTTTAGACAGGGGGTTGGTTGTCCTTGGAACCATCTTTGAGGGTTCTAGGAGGTTCAGGTGTCCCTGATGCAGAGACTGCAAAGCCCCAGGGATGTGCACTCTGGAGCAGGCTCTTGAGCATTCATTTCTGGTGTCTGCTGTTCCCTCCACCTGGCACATCTGGATGGGACCTCCTCCCTTGCTCTCACCTGCCCTCTAGAACTGCTAAGGAGAGAATGGGAAAGGGGTCCAAAGGGAAGAAGATCACTATGAGGAGGTCTAGCTCTGAGCCAGAAGCCTAGGAGGCCAGGATGTGCAAAACACAGGGCATGGAAAGGAAGCAGGAGGGGAGGGGATGACTTCTCCTGAGCAGCAAGATCTAAAGGAAAGAATGCTAGACTGTTGGGGAACTGCGGACCACCAGACCCTTAATTTCCTGTAAACAACTTGTTTACATAGTGTGAAGACTGTGGATTGGAACCGGTGTAGTTGTACACTAGACCAGAGGGGGAAAGCCCTCTTCAGTGAGTGACTTCCCTTTCTGAGATTTAGTGTTTGCAGCTAATCAGGAGCGAGGAGAATCTGCTGGCTACCTCCATGCAGAGGAAAGGAGGGCATGAAATCACTCTGCTCCTTTCCATGCCCTTTCCTTCCTCTCCCCTTTCCATATATACTGACTAGTCTTTTTTTTTTATTAAGTTTTTTTTTTTTTACATCCTGACCACAGTTTCCCCTCTCTCCTCTCTTCCAAGTTCCCCATCTCTCCTCTGTCCTCCTCCCCATCCACTCCAACTATGTGTCTCTCCAGAAAAGGGCAGGGCCTCCCATGGATATCAACCAAACATGGCATATCAAGTTGCAATAAGACTAGGTACCTCCCTTGTATTAAGGCTGGGTGAGGCAACACAGTATGAAGAAAAGCGTCCCAAAAGCAGGCAAAAGAGTCAGAGACAGCCCACTCCCACTGTTAAGAGTCCCACAAGAAGACCAAGCTACACACTTGCAACATATATGTAGATTGCCCAGTTCCATGCAGGCTCCCTGGTTATCACTTCAGTGTCTGTAAGCCCGTGTGATCCCAGGTTAATTGATTCCATGGGTCATTTTCTTGGACCGTTCTTGACCCCTCTGGCTCCGAAAGTCCTTCTTCCCCGTCTTCCACAGAATTCTCCTCCCCACCATACTGGCTAGTTTTATGTCAACTTGACACAAACTAGTGTCATCATAGAGAAGAGAAACTATAAGATATAGCTGCAGGCAAGCCTGTAGGTCATTTTCTTAATTAGGAATTGATGAGGGAGGACCCAGCCCATTGTGGGTGGTGCCATCCCTGGGTAGGTGTTCTATAAGAAAACAGGTTGAGCAAGCCATGGGGAACAAGCCAGTAAGCAGCTCCCTACTCCATGGCCTCTGCATCAGTCTTGCCTCCTGGTTCCTGCCCTGTTTGAGTTCCTGTCCTCAGTTTCTTCAGTGATAAACAGTGATGTGTAAATGTAAAGTCAAATAAACCCTTTCTTCCTCAAGTTGTTTGTGGTCACGGTGTTTCAGCACAGCAACAGTAATCCTAAAGAGGGTACCATCTATCCATCCATTCATTCTTCCTTCTATCCCTTTCATCCATCCGTCCACCCACCATCCATCCACCCATCTATCCACCCACCCATCCATCCATTCACTCATCCTCCCACCCACCATCCATCTATCCACCCACCTATCCATCCACCCACCCATCTAGCCTCCCATCCATTTATCCATCCATCCACCCTCCCATCTATCCATTCACCCATGCACCCATCCACCCACCCTCCTATCCATCCATCCACCATCCATCCATCCATCCATCCATCCATCCATCCATCCATCCATCCATCCTCACTCACTTACCCAGCCTAAGGACCTGAGCCTGGCAGGGAAGCTAGGAGGTAGCCAAGCCTGTTATACTGGCCAGTAGTTTTAATTTTGTGTGAAGCCCATCTTATTAGCTCTTTCTTTTATGGTTTGTGCTTCTTTAAAAATCAGAGATAAAATCTCCATTGAACTCCAAGTTGCGATGATTTATTTTGCTTTATTGTGGGAGTTCAGAGTTTTAGCATGCATGTTTTGGTTTATGGTGCACCTGAACTTGTGCGTGTGTGGAATGAGGTAAGGCTTGGGGTTGCTCTGTGATGTGTGACAGGGGATAAGGCTTGAAATTGGTCTGTGATGTATATGTATATGTGTGTGCGCATGTGCGTGTGTGTGTGTGTGTGTGTGTGTGTGTGTGTGTGGTAAGGCTTGGGATTGGTCTGTGATACTTACTAACTTGTACGCGTGGTGTGAGGTAAGGCTTGGGGTCTGTTTGCTTTTCCCTGTGAACACCCAGTTCCTCGGGGTCTTTTATGAAGATTATTTTTCACATATAGCCTTAGTTCTCTTGTCTTTGAGTCCTTTTAGGCCAGTCAGCAGCTTTGTGTTCTATGAACTTCCTATTTGGTCCTTCGGGTTAAATATTGAAAATTGTGCCAACACTACACTGTTGTTCATATATCTTATTAGTAAATCTTGAAATTTGGTATAAGATCTGAGGTATTTTTCTTTTCTCAGAATTAGTCTACTTGAAATCCTTTGTGCTTCCATGTTTATTTCTGAGCAAGTGTGTTGGTTTCCACGTGCTGGGCTTTGGTGGCAAAGCCTCTGAGTCTGCACAGTTAAAATTTCTGATTCATGGACTCGGCATGACTCTCTGTTTACTGAGATCAGTTTTTAATTGCTGTGAGTAATAATTTAGAGTTTAAGTATACAGGAAATACACGCATTTTTATTACTTCTATTCCAAACTATTTCCTGAATTTCCTGCCATTATAAATGCTATTCCTAAATTTGCATTTCCAATTATTCATTTCCAGGGCATAGAAATACAATTGATTTTTTTTTTTTTGGTATTAGCCTTGAATCTTGTTACCATGCCAACCTCACTAATCAATCCTAGTGGCTTTTTTCTGTTGATCCATTTGGATTTTCTTTATAGGCAGATGATAAATTTATAAGAGAGGGGGAGGAAGAGAGAGAGGAAAAGGGAGACAGAGAGAGGGAGGTATCACCTGTGATACCTTTTCTTTTCGACCTGTGAGGCTTTATTTCTTTTTCTTGTCTGTTTGGACCAACCTGCGCCTCTCTCATATTGTTTACTAGAAGAAATCTTCACCTTATTTTCAATCTCGGGTGGAAACTGAGTTTTCTGCCATGGAGTTGTGATATTAATTCTCTGGTTTCAGAGATGCCCTTACCAGGGACTGGGAGCTTCCTTCTAGTCTTAGTTTATGATGTGTCTGGGGTTTTTTTGGGGGGAGGGTTGCTTTAAATCATGAAGGAGTGAGCAATTTTCTCTGATGCCAGTGTGTGTGTGTGTGTATGTATGTGTGTATGTGTGTATTTGTGTGTGTATGTGTGTGTATGTATGTGTATGTGTATGTGTATATGTGTGTATGTATGTGTGTATGTATATGTATGTGTATGTATGTGTGTGTATTTGTGTGTATGTGTGTATATGTATGTATGTGTGAGTGTGTATGTATGTGTGTATGTGTGTATATGTGTGTATGTGTATGTATGTGTGTATATGTGTATGTGTGTATGTGTATGTGTGTATATGTGTGTATGTGTGTATGTATGTGTGTATGTGTGTATTTGTGTGTGTATGTGTGTGTATGTGTGTATTTGTGTGTGTATGTGTGTGTATGTATGTGTGTATGTGTATATGTGTGTATGTGTATGTGTATATGTGTGTATATGTGTATGTATGTGTATGTATGTATGTGTGTATTTGTGTGTATGTGTGTCTATGTATGTATGTGTGAGTGTGTATGTATGTGTGTATGTGTGTGTATGTGTGTATGCATGTGTGTGTATGTGTGTATGTGTATGTACGTGTGTATGTGTGTATGTATGTGTGTATGTGTGTATTTGTGTGTGTATGTGTATGTATGTGTGTGTATTTGTGTGTGTATGTGTGTGTATGTGTATGTATGTGTGTGTATTTGTGTGTGTATGTGTGTGTATGTGTGTATTTGTGTGTGTATGCAGGTGGGTGCCACTGTGTGCACATGTGGAGGCCAGAGAAAGGCATTCTCTTCTATCACTCCCTGTCTTATTCTTGGAGGCAGGGTCTCTCCCTGACCCAGGAATTCATGCGATTTTGTTGCAGCTAGGTTGACAGCCAGCATCCTGTCTCTGCTATTCCCCTGCCACAGAACTGAGGTCACAGACACATGCAAGACCACACTCATCTTGTTACATGGGTGCTGAGACCTGAACTCGGGTCCTCACGACTATGCATCAAGCCTTCTTCACTACTGAGTTCTCCCTTCAGTTCCTCTAATGCCTCTTCGATGTCTTTCCCCCCTGTTTTTGCTTATTAAAATAGTAAGTTGTATTGAATTCTGAATGTCAAGCAACCATGCATTCTAAAAGAAACTCCTCTTAGTCATGAATTAATTTTCTCACATGTTCTCAGGTTTGGTTTATTATATCCTGCTGAGCTACTGTGTTCCTTGTTGTCATGGGCACCAGAGCTTCCCTTTCTTATCAAGACCTCCGTTTGGGTGTCGGGGTACTGTTTGTCCCATGAAAAGGGTTAAGACGTTTTTCCTCCCCCTCTGTGACTGAAGCATTTCCATAGGTTTGGTTCTGGCCATAAATGTTTTATATGATTAACCACCGAAAGCCATCTAAAGCTGGACATCTTCTTTCTGGAAATGTCTTAAAGTGCAGGATCAATTTTTTAAAGCACAGCTCTGGGGATGATCTCAGCAGGAAAAGGTGCTGGGTCCCTGGGACTCACACTGTGGAAGGAAAGGCCTGACTCCCAACAGTCATCCTCCAGCTCCACATGTGCACCGTGGCATGTATGTGCACACACACATGCATATACTTTTAAATGTAATTAAAAAGAAAAGAATTCCTAAATGTGGACTCTAAAGTCAGAAACAAAACAAATATGCTAGCCTTTGCTGCTTCTTTTCAATAGCGTACTGGATTCTAGCCAGAGGAATGAGGCTGATAATGATGATGATGATGATGATGATGATGATGATGATGATGACGACGATGAAAGGCAGCCATATTAGAAAGTAAGGTGTAAGGTCATTTCTTGTAGCACAATTAACAAAAACCCAGAAATAGAAATTGGGGTTCAGCCTGAAGATCAAAAAAGCAAAACATCCAGTCACTGGCTCTTACCTCTACTTCAGTCTAAACTGACGATCCTGCCTCCAGGAATCTCAGAGTGAGATCTGTCTCCTCCCATTTTATAATCTTCTCTAGGGCTGGAATTAAAGGTGTGCACCACTACAGCCTGGTTTCTATGGCAAACTAGTGTGGCTACTGGGATTAAAAGTGCATATCACCACTACAGTCTGGTTTCTATGGCAAACTAGTGTGGCTACTGGGATTAAAAGTGCATATCACCACTGCCTGGTCTGTAAGACTGATCAGTGCAGCTATTTTACCCTCTGAACTTCAGGAAAGCTTTACTTATTTAAAATGCAAATGAAATATCACTACAACTTCTGTTTTCAAATAAAACAATATATTAAGAAAACAAAGAATACACACACATAATTAAAGCTAATAAGCAGTGTTAGGAAAGATATATAATCTGAGATTCACTTATACAAATTGACAGTGCTTCTGCATGTTAGCAACAGGTTAGCAAAAATGAAATAAACAATTATGTATATGTATAATAGTATCAAAACCACAGTTCTTAGAAATGACTTTAATCAAAGAAGAGAGGTATTTGTACACATACATCACATACATACACACATGAAGATGCTAGGGCACTGTGTTTAAAAATTCTAAAGGTAAAGGGCTGAATAAATGGAAAGGTATTCCATGTTCATGGACTTGAATGCTCAGTGTTGTTGAAAGGGCAGAACTTCCCAGAGTGGACACTGCTTCTAAAAGTCATTTAGAGCCAGGCGGTGGTGGCACACATCTTTAATCCTAGGGAGGCAGAGACAGGTGGATCTCTGTGAGTTTGAGGCCAACCTGGTCTACAGCGTGAGTTCCAGGACTGCCAAGGTTACATAGAGAAACTCCATCTTGAAAAACCAAAAATAAAGAGGCAGATAATTTTTATATTATTTATTTTTGAAGACTTATTTTTATTTTTAATTCTGTGTTCGCATGTGTATGTACACATACATGTAGACACGTGCCTGCAGAAGCCAGAAGAGGGTGTCAGATCCCGCACAGCTGGAGATAGAGGTGGTAATGGGCACCTGAGGTGGTTCCTGGGAACCTAGCTCAAATTCTCTGCAAGAACAGCAAGGACTCTTTAACCATTGAGCTCTCATCTCTCCAACCCCTCAATCTTCTAAACATGAAAAGGTTTTCAGCAGACATTTCTCCAAAGTCACAAGTGGCTGGAAGGCACATAAGATACTCAGTGTTGTTGGTCACTGGGAAATACAAATGAAAACCAATTGAGATGCCACTTCACACCTAAGATAGCTACAAAATACAGAAGTAAAGGAAGATACAAAGAAACTGATTTTTTTTTTAAAAGATAGGTCTCACTGTGTAGTCCTGAATGTCTAGATGGCCTGGAATTTACTAGATAGACCAAGCTGGCCTTGAAATCATGAAGATTTGCACACCTCTGTCTCTTGAGAACTGTGATTAAAGGCATTTGTACCACCAAACCAGGAAGGAACTGAAATTCTTATTTCTTGCTGATAAGAATGCAAAATGGTGTGACTTTGGAATACAACTTGTCAGGTTCTCAAAAAAGTTAAACAGAGGTACCATGTGACACAGAAATTCTACTCTTAGGTACAAAAGCAAGAAAAGTAAAACATAGGCTTATTCTTGTTAAGAGTGTTGGCAGCAGCATTGTTCACAATGATCAAAACATAGAAAACCTCAAATGTTTCTTGAATAATGAGTGAACAAATGTGATATATCCATGCAAAAGAATACTATTTGGACATCAACAAGAACAGGCTATGAACATATAGGTTAATCTTGGAAAAAACTATACTAAATGAAAGAAGACAGACAAAAAAAATGCCACTTATGTTTAGTTTGTTTTTTGAGGCAGGGTTTCTCTGTGTAGCCTTGGCTGTCCTGGAACTCTGTAGACCAGGCCAGCCTTGAACTCACAGAGATCCACCTGCCTCTGTCTCCCTAGTGCTGAGATTAAAGGTGTGCACCACTACTGCCCGGATCATGATTCTATTCCTATAGAATGTGTCACATGTCCCTGGGACAGAGTGTAGTCTAGTGGGGTGGGGTGTTAAAGGAAGGAGGGAATTGGAAACGACAGCTAACAAAACTGGATTTCTCTTTACGGTAACAGAAATATTGAGATTGGGTAGAATTTGTAGGGGCATGATCTTGAGTGTGCTTCACAACATTGAAATGTACATTTTAAGGTGGTGAATTTTATACTATATGGAAATTTATTAAATTCATAAATAATAGAAATAGAAAATAGACAGAACTGTTCTGAATTTTATTTTTTCTGAAGCAAAGAAGAAGCAGAACAGTTGCACTCATTCATTGCGATTCTTTGCCCATCTTCATCTGAGTCAATAAACTTTCTCGCTGAAGCTTCTGCTGAGCAGACTTTGAGCCTCCCTCAGTCTCCAACTTAATCATTTCTGTCATTCCTCTTGGTCTTCTCCTCATCCGTATATCTAGATTTTAATTTTGTTGATACTTTCAAAGAATCAGATTTTGTTCTTTCCTCCCCTCCCCTCCCCTTCTCTCCCCTCCTCTCCCTTTCCTTTCTCTCTCCCCTTCTTTTCCTCCCCTCTCCTCTTCTTTCCTCTCGCCCTTCCTCTCCCCTCCCACATCCCCTCTGTCATCTTTCCGCATTGAAACGTTATCCTTTTAGCTCTTATTCTCTTCCTGTTTACCATTGACTCAGCATCTCTACATTTTTGAGGTGAAATTGACACAGCTGACTTGAGGCATCTCTCTAAAGCAGTTATTGAGTGTTACCCACTTCCTCCTCGACCCTGTGGCACGGTCCCCTCCCATCTTGCCTGCAGGTATTTCTGTGCACCGTTTGTGTGTGAGCCGCCATGTGGGTTCCGGAAATTGAACCTGGGGCCTGTGGAAGGAAGAGCAGCAAGTGCTCTCGAATGCTGAGCCATCTTCTCCCCCCCCCACCTCCCCGCACCTGCTCTCACCTCCTCAAGGTCTGTCTGCGTGCTCTCTCAGCGCAGAGACCTGCTTTCCCCATGGCTTTCCCCTCTCGCCCATCGCTTATTTGGGAGTAGGGCATTTAATCACCAATCACTTGAGGGACTTTGTAGCTATCTCTCTGTTATTGATTTCCACTTCATTATGTCATGTTCACAGAATATACTCTCTGTGATTTTGGTCTCCCCGGTTTTGTTTTATGGTCCGGAATGTGCTGTTCGGGAGAACGTTTTCAGCCTTAAAGAGAGCATGCGCTCTACTGGTGTTGGCTGTCAAGCTCCATAAATGTCAATTAGGTCAAGTTGATGGGTGCTATTGTCGGAATCTTCTCTGTTCTCACTGATTTTCTGAGTGAAGTGCTGTGATTTCCAACAATCACCATAGATTTGTCTCCTTGCTTTCCTGTCTCTATCTTTAGCTGCGCCGTTAGGCTTGGAAGCGCTAGTGTTCTGGGCATACATATTTAGGACTGTGATGGCTTCTTGATTAAGTGGCCTATTTATCAGTGTGAAGCCTCTCCCCCCTCCTCTCTCCAGCCCTAGTCCCATTCTTGGTTCTGAAGTTGACTCTCTGTGGCATGGCCGCACTGTCATTCTTTGGGTTAAGGTTCATACTGTAAATATTTGCCCATCTCTTGATGTTTGGGTTGGGAGTCTAGCCTTGCCTCCAAGCTGAGCCTTCTCCCCAGACCCTGCCTCTTCTCTGCCAATCTTGCTGTATCTTCAGGTGGGAAACAAGGTTCTTTTGGGCAACATAGAGCTGGGATTTGCCTTTCGTTCCTAAGGATTCTACCTTGTTATTGGAATATTCATATCTTTTCCAGCTTCATGTAATTATTTATATCACGGGTTGATTTTATATTTCATATATATCTACAGAGAGAATGTATAGGAAGAGGGGAAGAGAGAGAACAGGAGCTTGTACGCTGAGGTGCATGTGTGGAGGTCTGAGGACATCCTCGGGGGCTGGGCCTTGGCTTCCATCTTGTTTGAGGAGTCTCATCACAGATGAGCATGCCAGGCCCACTGGCTCAGGAGCATCCTGGGATTTTCCTATCTCTGCCTCCCAACTCACAACAGAAACACTGAATTGCAGACATATGCTAACCTCTAACTTTACATGGGTTCTGGGAATCTGAATTCATGTCCTCGTGCTTGAGTGGTAAGTGCATTATCCACTGAGCCATCTCCTTAGCCCTGACACCACTGATTGAAATTTACCATTTCATGACTTTTTGATTCCTGTGTGTGTAGTTTTATGGTTGGTTGGTTGGTTGTTTTTGATTTTTGTTTTTTGGTGGGTTTTTTTTTTTTGCCATTGTTCCCCTTATTAGTTTGGCTTTTTCTGTTCAAGTTTTTCTTAGTTGCTCCAGTATTTTCAAAAATTAAGGTTCAAAGGAATCAGCTTTTCCCATATAATTGAGTTGCATCATCATTGGGGTGGGTAAGGGAAATATTTATAAGAATATAGAGAAACCCAGACTCAGTAAGGCAAAGGTCACAGTGTCTACCTTGTGGGGAGCAGTCAGCCAGCATAGCTGGCAGGGACATGCAAACCACTGTCATTCCTATGTCCCTAGAGGTTAAAAAAGTTAAGTAAAGATGGGAATTGTTGTTTGTTTTCCACAGCCCAAGTTCCCCTTTCCGCAAAGGGCACACTGGGTTACAGCCCAGCAACCCCAAGCACGGTGGGGTTAATTTGATCATCTCCACAAAGGCCCTGTTACTGTGGCTGGGGGTATATCTTGGTTGGTGGAGGACCTGTGTAGCGTGTTTGACACGCTGGTTTGATTCCTAGCACCACATAAGCCAGGCCCAGCAGGGCACACCTGTAATCCCAACACTCAGGAGGTGGAAACAAGAAGCAATGAAGTTCAAGATCATCTCCAGAGATGGCTCAGTGGTTAAGAACACTTGCTGCTCTTGCAGAGGACATACAGACAGACAGACAAAACACCCACAGACCTAGATACACATAAACACATACATAAAATAAATAAATGAACATTTAAAAAAAATTTTAAACCAGATCATCTTCAGCCACATAGTGAGTTTGAGACCAACCTATAATACATGAGAGCCTGTTTCAAAAAATAAAATAAAGGGCCTATTTCCTTCTAAGGCCCTACGGGGTCAGAGTTGCAACATATCTGGTGAGGGGTACAATTCAATGTGCTAATGACAGAATTGCATCTGTGGCCTTTCCCCTCAATAAACCAGACACCAAGAATAGCAGGTAAATTCTCACAGAACACGGGGCATGCTCTGAAATATTCAATACAATTGAAAAAAAATCAAGACCACAATGGTGATTTAAATAAGAACAGCCCCCACAGGATCATATATTTGACTGCTTAATCATCAGGGATTGGCACTACTTGAGAAGGATTAGGAGGTGTGGCCTTGTTGGAGAAAGTGGGTCATTGGGAGTGGGCTTTGAGGTTTCAGAAGCCCAAGTCAGGCTCAGTGTCTTTCTTCCGGCTGCCTGCAGATCTGAATGTAGAACTCTCAACCACTTTTCCAGTACCATGTCTGCTGGGTCCTGCCATGCTTTCCTCTATAACAGAGGTTCTCAACCTTCCTAATGCTGTGACTCTTCACTGGTGATGGGGAACTCCTTCAGCCAATGACCTTTAGGAGGCTGGACCAGGTTGGGGTGTGACCTTTTGGGTACCCAGAGAAAACGGCCAGCCCACCCAGCTCTCTCTCTCTTGTTCCACACCTGGAGGTTGGACTTCTTGTTCCTGTTCCGTGAGTTTTCTGCTTACAATAAAGAATAATAACTGGAAACTTTTGGAGTTAGCTTGGGATTATTCAACTTCATCCTCACCTTCTTTTATGTGTTCAGCTACACATTGCCACTTCATACCTGTAAATTTGCTGCTGCTATGAATCATGATATAAATATCTGATATGCATATGGTCTTAGGCGACCATGTGATAGGGTTATTTGATCCCAAAGGGGTCGCAACCCACAGGTTGAGAACCACTGCTCTGTGATGCAAAAACATGGCATCCAAGTGAAGAGTGTCAACCTGAATGGAGTCTCACAACAGCAAAAGGACACTGGAACAAAGCAAGACAGTCTAAATCATCGTGGGTTTCAGTGGACTGTAACGCATCGATATTATCCGCGAGCTAATTGTAGTGACCTGTGTCGTGTGAGGTGTTAATAGCGAGACAGATGGTGCCAGGTTATGGGAACTCTGCGCTGCTCAATTTTTCTTTAAATTTAAAACTGTTCCAAAAATATAGGCTATTTGGGATAAGAAGAGAGTTTGACAGTATTTGATAGCATATCAGAATTCATGGGCTGCTACTACTCAGCTTGGGGACGCATGCAGCAATAAACACTTACAGCGGAGGAAGAGCGCACGCTCAAATCAATACCTTCAAGCTACCACTTTGAGAAAGCAGAAAAAGGAGAGCAAATAAAAGTAGGCAGAGGGGGGAAAGGTATTAAAGTGGAAATCTACGAAACCAACAGAAAAACAATAGGAAAAGTCGATGGAGCCAGAAGTTGATTCTTTCAGGAGATCAATGAAACTGCTCAGCTCCAGCAAGACTAGGGGAAGGAAAGAGGGTACCCAAAACACGGCCGAGATCAGTTATCAGAGCAGAGTCATCCCAAATTCTAGACATGGAAAGGATAATATGGGACAGTATGAAGAGATTTTATGCTAATAGCTTCCACAAGTGAGGTGAAATGGACAAATGCCCTCTATGACCCCAGGCGCCAGAGAGGTGGCCCAGACAGGAATGCATACCGCTCCTGCAGAAGCCCTGAGCTTGGTTTCCAACGCCCAAGGCAGGTGGCTCACAACCAACTGTAACTCCGGCTCCAAGAGATCTGATGCCCTCTTTTGGTGTCTGTGAAATTGCACACAGGGACTAGGACACACACACACACACACACACACACACACACACACACACACACACCTACACTACACATAATTTTAAAAATAGAAAATAAAAAATTTTTAAACATCACCTGAGGATAGATAGCTCTCTGGGGCATCCTATGGTCCTGAAACAACGTGAGGTCCTGCCCGCTGAGAAAGCACCAGGCTCCATTGCTCTGCTATTGAGTCCTACCAAGCAGCTATGGGGAAAATAAGACCAGCTCAACCAAAACCCTCCCAGAAATCAGAAGAGGGCACATTTCTCATTGAATTACCCTGATTCCAAACTCAAAGCCAGCCAAAGTGTTTTTGCTGTCCCACTGTTTTCTTTGGGTCTGGTTTTCTTTCTGTTTCTTCTGATTCGGGGGGGGGGGGCATGGGATTCTCAGATCTGCACGGGTACAATTTCACCTAAGTTGCAAAGATTTTAAGCATGACTTGTTGAAAATGTTTCCCTTTTCTTGCGGCTCTTACGATTTAAAATGCCCTAGCGCCGTGTGTTTTTCTGCATCCTCACCCCCCCCTTCGTAGTTTTTACTGTTATTCCTTCAAGGTCACAGCCTTCTCCCCACCCCTCTTCTTCCTCACCATACTATCTAATCTTGGCTAGTCGTAACTGAAATATTTTTAATCTCAGATCCTAGATTTTTTAAGTCTATACTTTCTTTTTATAGCTTCACTTTTTTTCTGTTTGGCATGCTCGTGTTTTATTCTTCCTCCTTACTCACAGTAGAAGTATTTTGGCATCCCCCATCTGCAAATTCCATCATTTTGGCCATCCCTGGTCCATTTCTACCCATCCACCTTTCAGCTGGAATGGTCCCTCTTTTCCTGCTTCTTTATGGGACTCAGGCCTTGAGAAGATCTGGGTGTTAGTCTAAGCACAGTTCATGTACTACTTTGCATAGAAAAGGTACTTCTATTTCTTTATTTTACTTTATTTTATTTTTTCTTTATTTTTTTTATTTTTTAAACAGGGTTTCTCTATATAGCCCTGGCTGTTCTGCAATTCACTACATAGAGCAGGTTAACCTCGAACTTAGAGATCCGCCTCTCCCTCCCATGTGCAGGGATCCAAGGCGTGCCTCACCATGCTCAGTTTGAAAAGGCTACTTTTCAAATATAATTAAGTTTGCTAATCATTTGGCCTTAAAAGAGAGTGATTAGACCAAGTTATATGGGGCAAGGAAGAATGATTCCACCAGTCTCTAGAAGTAAAGGTATCAGGGGCCAGAGAGATGGCTCAACAGTTCAGGGCTCTTGCTGCTCTTGTAGAGGACCTGGGTTAAGTTCCCAGCATCTGCACGGCAGCTCGCAGTCAACTGCAGCTTCAGGTGTAAGAAATTCAGTGCCCTCTTCTGGACTCCGTGGACACAGGTAGTGCACAGAAACTCACGGATGCACACACATAAGCATAAATAATATAAATAAATCTTTATTAAAAATAGAAATGTTGTGGAGGAAAGTCAGGAGATTTTTCAATTTGCGATGAACTGATGTAACATTGGTGCTTTGAAGTTGGAGGGGACATGGTGACAGGAAATGGAGGCGACCCCAAGGAACTGTGAACAGTCCTGGCCGGCAGTAACCATGGAAATAAGGACCTCGGTGCTAAGGCATTAAAAACTGAGGCTGAGCTTAGGAGATGAGCCAGCGATGTGGCTGAGAACTCACAAACGAATGCCCCCAACTTCCACCTCCTGAAACTAGAAGCAATGAGCCCAGCAGGGCAAGGCTATGCCCAGGAATCTTTCTGTAAGACCAGAAGTTAGTGTTCCCTGGAGCTGCTAGCTTTGTGGTAATTTCTTAAGTCGGTAATCAAGAACTAAAATGCCTGGTGCATTTGGATGCTAGTGGTTGAAAACTGTTCCCTTTTGGATGCTGAACATTTGTGTATAGAATCCAAAGTTTGATCCTGTTAAGTGGGTCCCTTCAATATGTTTTCAAGCATGGGTCCAGAGTGTCTTAAGTCAGCCCTACCACCAAGGTGACAGCCTTCTAGAGACTGTATGTTTTTTTCTGTTCTGGTGGAGGTTGGCAGGGACAACCCCCAGCTCTGTGGAGCTCTGGTGCTTGCTGCCTATTCTTTTTCTGATGGCCTATGACTTTCTTTTATACTCGCTCAGGTCAGTTACTAGTCAGAGTTCCAAGAGGACCCTTCTCAGGACACAGCCGTGCTCATTCACTGCCCACACATTCCAGCCACCTCCTCTCTCTGCGCTGTGATCTGCAGCCTCAACTCCGAGAGGAGAATACATAGAGCATATTCAATATTGAAATGAAGGTCCAAAGCCAGGCTATTTCAGGGTCCGACCCAGACCCCAGCTATTTAAAAGGCTCACTTGGTGACACTCAGTTTCCATGAGGGATGAGAACCATTGCCCAGGAAATCTATAACAAAAAAAAAAAAAATGCTTACTTGAGGATGGGGTGATGGTTCAGCTAGTACTTGCACAGAGGGTATGAGCTCAGGTCTCTAGCGCCTACATACAAAGTCAGACATGACATGTGCTAGGGATCCATGGGGCGTGCTGGAGATGAGAGGATCCCTGGGGCTCACTGGCCATCAGTAAACTACAGATTCAGTGAGACATCTAAACAAGATGGAGAGTGGGGATAATACCTGGTCTCCCCATACAGCTACACACAAACACACACACAAGCATTTTGGAGAGTGAGGATAATACCTGGTCTCCCCATACAACTACACACATGCACACACACACACAAATGTGTTGGAGAGTGGGGATAATACCTGGTCTTCCCATACAACTACACACATATATATACACACACACACAAGTATGTTCTCTCACACACAGAGTGCTTATTCTCAGAAGAAACTTACTATTTTCTAGGTACACGAGTGTGCCAGGCATTCTCTATCAGTTGTGAACAGCACAAGACTTGGGGAATTAGCCATCCACCCCAAGAACAGCCTACAAGTCTCCATGCATTGTACTATTCCTGTGTCCCCCTTGATGGTGAAATGGCACCTGGGTTGTCTTGACCTGTCTTGACTCACGGGCAGGAGACAGTGGACAGCAGTTGGGCTCAGTCCTCACTGTCAAGCTCAGAACCCTATTTTTTTAATTTATTTATTTATTACGATTTCTATCTCTTCCCCGCCACTGCCTCCCATTTCCCTCCCCCTCCCCCAATCAAGTCCCCCTCCCTCGTCAGCCCAAAGAGCAATCAGGGTTCCCTGTCCTGTGGGAAGTCCAAGGACCACACACCTCCATCCAGGTCTAGTAAGGTGAGCATCCAAACTGCCTAGGCTTCCCCAAAGCCAGTACATGCAGTAGGATCAAAAACCCATTGCCACTGTTCTTGAGTTCTCAGTAGTCCTCATTGTCCGCTATGTTCAGCGAGTCCGGTTTTATCCCAAGCTTTTTGAGACCCAGGCCAGCTGGCCTTGGTGAGTTCCCGATAGAACATCCCCATTGTCTCAGTGTGTGGGTGCACCCCTCGCAATCCTGAGTTCCTTGCTCGTGCTCCCTCTCCTTCTGCTCCTGATTTGGACCTTGAGATTTCTGTCCAGTGCTCCAATGTGGGTCTCTGTCTCTGTCTCCTTTCATCGCCTGATGAAGATTAATATTCAGGAAGATGCCTATATGTTTTTCTTTGGGTTCTCTTTATTTAGCTTCTCTAGGATCACTAATTATAGGCTCAATGTCCTTTGTTTATGGCTAGAAACCAAATATGAGTGAGTACATCCCATGTTCTTCTTTTTGGGTCTGGCTTACCTCACTCAGGATAGTGTTTTCTATTTCCATCCATTTGCATGCAAAATTCAAGAAGTCCTTGTTTTTTACTGCTGAGTAGTACTCAAATATGTATATATTCCATACCTTCTTCATCCATTCTTCCACTGAAGGGCATCTAGGTTGTTTCCAGGTTCAGCACCCTATTTCATTCCCCCTTCTTACTCCTTCTAGAAGCTTCTAAGACCATGGCGGGCCTATGGATCCCACTGTCATCCCGAGCAAGGGACTGTTCTCCACTGACAGGCAAGGTGCAGCTAGGACTACTGGGAGCAGCAGAATGGCAAGAACGATAGCTTCCCTGGGTCCCCAGCCCTGCTCAGATGTCACCAGCACCTAGAAGGATAGACTTCTCTGAGGGGTCTCAGAGAAGCCATAGAATTGGTGAATTCATAGACATGCTTTGCCCGCATGTCTATGAATTTTTAGTGTGTGTCCGCATTTGCACATGTAAGTACTAGTGTGTGTGTGTGTGTGTGTGTGTGTGTGTGTGTGTGTGTACGTACGCACACACGCAGTCACTAGCCAGAGGTCAATCTCAGGGGCCTTCCTGAGACAAGGTCTGTCATTGAGATCCAGGGAGCACCATTTTTGGGCTAGACTGGCTGGTCAGTGAGCCTCAGATAGCCCCCTATCTATCTCCCTCTCCACAACACTGGGATTACAAGTGTGGACTGCCATGCAGAGGGCTTTTTTTTGTTGTATTTTTTTAAAGGTATGTTGAGGTCCCCAGGTCCCCATATTTGCTCAGCAGGCTTTTTACCAACTTAACCATGTCCCCAGTTCACTAATGCTTCTTCATACAGATCTGTGGGTGGATACCCAGAGAAGCTTCAGAGCTATCCCAAGGATATTGAGAGATATGGGAGGTGGACCGATGTCAAGCTTTCCAGCACCCACCTCTCCTGGGACCCAGAGGACCTCCAGCCCTCTGCTAGTGCAAGCTCAGTCAGGAAGTGACTGCGAAGATCCTGGCCCAGACCCCTCAGCAAGTTATAGCAGAGCCGAGGGATCCACAGGCAGGGCTGCTGCTCAGGACAGGGAAAGGCTGCTTCATATTGGCTCACCCTCCCTTCCAGGGACTATGATTGAGGCGTGTGGTTCCCTTGGAAACAGTACTCCTTGTCTCCTGGGGTCAGAATCACTTAATCTGTAGTTACTGCAATTTTGATGCTAGTGGGGGGGGAGACCCCAGATACCTTCCACATCTCTACACCACCCGCCACACTCATCATCACCGTTTCCTGAAGCATGCAGATCATCCCTCCTTGTTCTCACATTCAGCTTTCCTAAGTGTGTTCGTGCGCGCATGCACATACACACACACACACACACACACACACACAACTTTCCCCAGAGCTCAGATAGCTGCTAATGACTCTGTTTTCTAGCCCCCAACTGGAAAGGAACAATCACGTCCCTACCAATTACCTCCTCTCAGTGCCCGAGGTTTCCCAACCACCAGAACCAGAACACCCTCGCTTTTCAAAGGCTACATTACAATCACATTAGGAGTGGGAAGGAGGAAACTGGCCAGGCAATCCATTTTCTTTGTGCTCTTCCTTTTAAGTGACTTCGATGTGTTCGGGGAAAATCGAGGGTGTGCTGGAGCATGACATTGGACAGGATAGTGGTTTAAATACTCAGCGCTCTATCCGTCACTGTCCCACACCGTTCCTGAACTAGAAGCCCCTGGAAGAGGGGCTGCCACCTGTCCGATTCCCTGTCTTGACTCCCTTCTACAGTGGAGTCCGGTAGGTTTGTGGGGAATAAAAGAAGCCCTGGATCTCAAGAAGACAGGGATGAGCACCACCCCCAGGGCAGAGATGGCAAGAGCCCCGCAGCTCTGCTCTCATTCTGACCATGGAAACAGCTGGCACGGATGTGGGAAAGGAAAGGCTAAGCATCAGTGAGGACCCAGGCACAGGGTGGGAGATGACACAGCCAGTGCCAGGAAGCAGATGTTGAAGTGGATCCACGGTTTGAGGCCATGCCAGGAAACTCAGAGAAAACATTTCATCGGAACAGTAAATCATACACAAAGGCAACGAAGGGGCTTCTGGCCACACTAGGAGCCTGGAGTCCCTGGAAGACTCACAGTAGCAGAGATTAGGAGGGAAAGAGAAAGGTAGAACCCTTGGGTTCTGTCTAGAGTCCTTGTCCATCATAGAACAGTTTGATGGACCTCCCCAGTCGGTGAGGACAATGATAGACATGGTCAGCTCTTCAAAATGATGGAACAAATGCATGTTCCCGTAGGAAAATCAAGACTGGAGATGTGTGCAGTGGTACGCTGCCCTCAGTCTCACCTGACTGGGGAAAGGCGTGACACAGGCGTCGGCAGGTCAGAGTGCTTTTCGGGTCCTTCATCCTTTTGTGTCAGGAGGGAAGGGATGTGTGTGGGGTGAATGAACATGTGGGAACACAGGTCTGACCAAGGGCCAGAGGACATCCTCAATCACCAGTCTTCAGGCACTATCCACCTTCTTACAAAATCAGGTCTCTCATTAGCTTGGAACTCACCAAGTAGGCTAGGCTGGTCAGCCAATGAGCCCCAGGGATCTGCTTGTCTCCACCTCCCCCACAGTGAGGTTAGAAACGTGGGCCACCTTGAGTGCTGGGGAATCTAACTCAAGTCCCCCTGCTTGCAAGGCAAGCACTTTACTGACTGAGTTATCCCCTACAAGCCCCTGCTTTGTTCTGTCTAATGGCTGAATAGTAGCAATGCCTTAATCTGTGTCTCCGCAATCATGCAAGGAATAGGCCATAGCATGTTTCTGAGTTACGAGTTCGAATCCCTAAAGGCGAATGCACATGTGTTTCAGCTCTTGATGTATGTTATTAAATATCCCTCAAATATATTGCAGCAATTTACAGATTTTAACAGCCACGTAGGCAAGCTTTTCCCATATCTTTGTCAGCATTGGGTTTCATCACTTTAATTTTTGCTAATCGCATGATCTACCGATGTAATCTCATTATTGTTTTGCATTACTCATGAGAGAGGGAGCATATTTTTTATGCTCATTGGCCTTTTGTGTTTCCCGACTCTAAAAACTACCCATTCATTTCCTTGACTCATTTCTCTTGCTTTGCATGTCTTTTTCTAACTGGTTTGCAAAAACCTGTTTGTACCAAATAGACACAAATGGATCTCCTGACATATTTGTGGCAGACAATTTTGTAAGTGGCTGTTTCACTTTGGAGAAGAATTTTTCTAATAGACACATTTAGAAGGAGTCAAAAACTTGGTTGTTTTTTTTTTAAATGTTTTCTGGACAGCTAGTTACTTTAAACGACTTTGTCTTCGAACATGAATGAGTTATCTCGGAAGCTTCTGAAAGAACTAGCAGATATGTTTGAGGAGCCTTAGACAGCTGTTTCTGAAGAGCTGTGACAGCCACAGGAGGGGCAGGAGGACATTCATACCAGTCCCTGTTTTCCTATGACAAGGATGGATTTCAGCAACGCCACGCTGGATTTATGCTAATGTCAAGTAGAATTGTAGGCATGGTCACGCGTCACACCAGAACTGCAGGAAAGTGATGACAAGCCTATACCGTCCTGCCTCCATTTTGCTAGGATCCCCAAACTTCCGGGTCAGCCAATCTTATTATGAGAGCTTGGGTTGCTTCTTAGCCACCTGTGCCCTATGACTGCTGTAGGAAAGACTGTCTCCCAGGGAACTTCGGAATCCCGCAGAGCATTAGCGTCCATCCGTACATCTGGAGCCGGTGAAGCTTTTCTTCCAGCTTGTACTTTTCCTTGGTCCGAGGCTCCATACCTAACTTGCCAGCACCATCATCTTCCTTATTCTTCCACACATTGTCAAAAGTTTTATGTCCAGAGTCACTAAACTTCGTGTTCCTCACCAGAACAAGGCCTTCAGATACTTCCAATCATGGGCTCTCGGTGTTCATCATGCTAGCCAGGGAGTCTTTGGCAGCTGTAGGTGCCAGCAAATTGGAAAGCCTGTTCCAGTACTTTAAAAATTCATCCTTACAATTTGGTTTCCCTAGAACCACTCCTGGCACTACAATCTGTATTAGTCAGAGTTCTCTAAAGAAGTAACTGATAGAATGAATATATATATATATATATATATATATATATATATATATATATATATATATATATATATACTGTGTATATTTATTATACATTATATATATATGAGACTTATTAGTCTTACAGGCTATGGTCCAAGTCTAATACAAGGCTGTATCACAATGGAAGGACTGGGATCTGGTAGTTGTTCAGCCGATGGGGCTGGATGTCTGGAGTCTTAACGGATACTCTGGGGACCCTGCTCTGTGCAGGCCCCTGGCAGGCTGAATGACTGTATCAAAAGAGATCTAATAATAAGTCAGTACCAACCTGGATGGTCTCTGGAGACTCCCTAGCTTTCCCTGAACTTGACCGCATCTCGTTCAATTCTTTTTATCAGCACACAGATGGCCACTTAACAGCTCCGCGGAGGACACGAGGCTGGTGGGAAGGCCGATACCATGGCAGGTCGGAACTGAGATAGGAGAAAACACAGACAGCTTGAGACAGGGTACGGAGGGGAGATGTGAGATCTGGCGGTTTGCTGAGAGAGAGTGTGAGTCAGGAGAGCTTGGGGGAGATGCAAGCTAAAAGCGGCAGTTTATACAGAAAAAGACATGCCAACTCAAGATGTGCCTCGCTGCCAAGAAAAGTCTCGGGTCCCCAGAGAGAGAGAGCTCTGCTGTGTTCGGCACAGTGCTTGTCAGGAGAAATGGTTCCAAAAGGAGGCTGTGTTCTCAGAGAAGCCCTGGGGGCAGGAAGGGGCGCAGGATGCTGGACCCTACCTGTGGCAGGGTCAGGCCCATGAACAGAAAGCAGACAAGTGATTTGGGCTCTAGCTGACTAGGTGAGACCTAGCTAGCATAGCTGTAAAGAAAAAACCCGAGGCTCTCAAAGAAGAATGTTCTAATGAGGGGGTTCCCAGTGGGTGGGAGGGGCAGTGAGGCTAGATACAGCCTGACCACCTCCACCCCAGGGGCCCTCTACTATAGCTTTGGAATCTGTGGTTCTGAGAGTCATGCTCAAGGTCATATATATCTTCCAGGAAGAGATGATACTTGCTGAGCTCTCACAGGACCCTAACCCAACTCCCAATGTCCTGTTCCTTCCTGTGTCCCTTGATTGGGTAAGACCGAGAAAGCACCCAGAGACCACCAGCCACAACTGCCTTCTTGGCACGGGCTTAGAAATAGAGCCCAGGTTGGATAAAGAGGTGGGGGCAGTGAGAATCTCAAGTGGACACACCAAATGACAGAAAAAGGCCTGACGCTCGGCCCTGGGTCACTGCTTCCCACATCCACACCCCCTCTCCCTTCCCCATATGAGGCTAGCCCACACAGAAAGAACATCATTTGTGGAAACCCATGGTCCCCCCAGTCAGATGCCTTCTCAACCTGAGGAGAGGACTTGGCCAAATCCTCTGGGAGCTGTCTCTGACCCAACCACAGTGTGTTGTATCTGTGTGAGGATGTCTGATCCCCTGGAACTGGAGTTATAGTTGTTATAGTTATAGCTAACTACCATGTGGTTGCTGGGAACTGAACCCGGGTCCTCTTGCAAGAGCAGCCAGTGCACTTAACCGCTGAGCCATCCTTCCCATCCCCGGCCTCACATCTTGATATCAGAAGATTGAGTATCCCTCACACTTCCTTGGACGGTCTGTTGTCCCTTCTACACACAGATCCTGCCCCCATTCTCCCCATCTGTGCTCTCAAGCACCTTTGACCTCCTGACTCCATCCTTGGGGTCCCAAAGGCATCCCAAGGCCTGTTACTAATCTAATCAGAGAAGTCTTAGTACCCGGAGCTGGGATGCATCCTCAATCGTGAGCAACTAGGGGACAAGCCCAGCAGAGACTGGGACAGGGGGGCCTGGGGGGATAGGACTGGGAAGGGCGCTGAGTTTTTCAAATTTTATCTTATCTATTTGTGTAGGGGGTGGTTATACACATGTAGAGGTGAGAAAACAACCTTTAAGAATAATTTTTCTCCTTCTGTAGGTTCTGGGGGTTGAACTCAAGTCATCGGGCTTGTCAGCAAATGTATTCCCTTGCTAAGTTGTTCTGCTCACTCTGGAGCCTTCTTTTCCATCCTGGGATCCCCTTTCCAGAGTGAAGAGGTCAAGCCATGTGACATGCCCAGGGTGACGGGATCCTCACAGCCAGAGAGACTCGTCTGTCTGTCTGTCTGTCTGTTGTTCCTCCCCAACAACTCTGGGCTTCTAGAATCTTCCACCTCACAAACTCTCCTGAAGCACCATCAGTTCAATTATGTTTACCAGGCTGCTTCCTGCCCTGCACTCAGTCTGTCCCAGCACACACTGCACTCAGCCACTTCCCACCACTGAGTCACTTCCTGGCACGCTAAGCAACTGAGTTCTCCATCAGGACCCAGTAGCCTGGCCTTCCCTGTCTCTCCCCACCCTGGGGGCACCTGCTTCCTACCCCACTTCTGTTCTTCCTCTGTCACTGTCCCCTAAGCTCAGGGTCCACTCACAGCTCAGGAGTCACTTCCCAGTGGCCCTGCCCCATCCATTTGCCAGGGGACAAAGCAGGGATTCTGAATGACTTCCTGAATCTGGTGCCTCAGGCTTTTGTTGTCAATTCTACCTAGAGTAAAGATATTCTCAGGTGATCTCTGCACATTATACCTATTGTTTTATAAACTTCTGCCATCCCCAAATCCAAATATGTCGTCCATGTGTTTCAAGTGACTGTAAGATGTCACGTTCAAATTGGACAAGAAAGAACTCCCCCTGCCCCACTTCCATCAGCAGCCCCCACGGGTCACATCCTTTGGATACCAGGCTCTTGCTTCCTAGACCTGGACCAACCTGGTGGACCTATAGAGAACACCTTCAAAGGTACCCATTTTCCCTGTAGACATGGACTCACCTCCCAGCAGACACAGAATAGGGAAACTGAGGCCAGAGAGCAGCGTGCTTAAAGACAAATTAATAACTCATGGCAGAGTTAGACCTTGAGGTGCCGCACTCCAAATGTGAAATTAGGATGTAGTTACAGACCCAGAAGAATGGGGTGTAAGAGAGGGAATGTGTGCTTCCAGTAGTTAGGATGCAGATGCACGGCTCCTGGGTGCCTTGCCATGTCTATGTATTTCACTGGATGAAACACTAGGGTATCATGAGCATCTCCCAACAAAAAGCTGGAGGGTGTTGCATGGCCCTTGGTAGCTTTATTTATGAGTCTATACCCACGTAAATTTTAAGTGATTCTTTAAAATACCTTGAATGCAGTAGCTTGAAAGACAGATGTATTTCTTACATCTGGAGGCTGGAAGTTCAACATGGAGGTGCCAAATGAGAGCCTTGTCTTGGTTTTGGTCAGCTGCCTTCTTACCAGATCCTCGCCTGGCTTTCCCTTGGTGTGTGTGTGTATATATAAGTGTTGAGCTCTGTGGCATTCACTTTCATAAGAACTATAGTTCTATGGTCACATTTTCTGACCCTGTGTCACCCCAATTTCTTCCTCTGGGGGCCTGCCTGCAAAAGCAGCTACTCTGTGCCTCAGTCTACAACTGGGGAAAACATTAAGAAAAACAATTGTATAATGCTGTATGTGTGTGTGTATGAGAGTGTGTGTGTGTGTGTGTGTGTGTGTGTGTGTGAGA
>NC_022028.1:33671004-33680672 GCF_000317375.1 Microtus ochrogaster | reverse complement strand
AGAGAGAGAGAGAGAGAGAGAGAGAGAGAGAGAGAGAGAGAGAGAGAGAGAGAGAATGAAGTCTTTTACCAACTACTTCAATTATTCTAGGGTTGGTTTATCTCTTACGATAACAATATATATGTTACAAGTTTTAAGACTCTTTTTTAAACATACATAGTGTGTCTATGCAGGAGTAAGTTCTGTCTACCATATGGTCCTGGGATTGAACTCAACTCCCCATGCTTGGTGGCAAGCAATTTACTTGCTGAGCCATCTCGACAGCCTAGTTTGTCAACGTTTAAGAATAAAAACCACATTCATCTAAAAGAAGTGGGAAGGAGACAGCAGAATGGTCCCTTAACAGCCCCACCTGCCATTCCTGACCACCTCCATCCTGGACTCGGAGTTTCGCAGAAGTCACAGGCATCTGTTGGATGTGTGACCAGGCAGCCAAACTTTGGATATTTCCACACAGCCACAAGCTGCAAACACAAGATGTCGAGCTGTGCTGGAAAAACCTGCCTCCCCTATCTGAAGTGTTGTCATCCCAGACTGTCCCCTGTCGGCTTATTGTATCTAGAATCAGGATGAGGAAGAACTCCCTCCCGCTTAGAGCTCTACAGGTCTGGGATGGATCTTATTGACACATGGCAGGCCCTTCTGCCATTCAAGGAGAAGGAGGATGTCTCTGGTCTGCCTGCTTGCTTGTGGGTATTCATTTTCCCTCCCACCCACCCTCCCTTCCTTCCTCCCTCCCTCTCTTCTTTCTTCCCTCTCTCCCTCTTCTCCTCCCTCTCTTCTTCCTTCCCTCTCTCCTCCCCCTCCTTCCCTCCCTCCCTCTCTCCCCAGGTTTGGCAGAACAAACCAATTCATGCTAGGTCCGCCCACTCTCTCAAGTCACAGCCAGCAACAGGTAGATTTTCGCAACAGCCTCTTCCAGGGACATGAAGGGAAAGCAATGTCCCCTCCACCCAAGGTTTCAGACTTCAGGACACTGAGAGATGAGCCATCCACAGTCCCTGTTCTCCTCTACAGAAGAGGAATCAGATGCCCAAAGAGGGACTAGCCGTTTGCTGTGATAACCACCCGACAGTCCCCAACCCTGTCCTTAAGTACCCAATCCCTGCTCGGTCATAAACTGCCCCAGAGCTCTGGGAAGAACACCAGGAGAGCTTGGGACAAGCAAGGCAATTCCTGTGGCTGTCCCTCCCTCCCCCACTCCCAGCAGCTGTGAGCAAGCTTGGCAGCTGGAGTCCTAGGGAGCAATGAATCCATCACTGGGGTCAAACACGGGGCCTGGGGTATGTGTTAAAACAAGAAAACCAATCATAGCCGAAAATGAAAGGCAGCGGAGGTGTGAAGTGAGGAAGAAGGCTGCCAGACAGGCACTGGCTGCTGCCCAGCTGCCTCCAGGTCTTTGTAGACCTGGCCATGGTGTCCAGGTCCTCTGGGAAGCAGGTAGCTGGTGAGTGTCATAAGTCTGACTCTCCCACCCTAAAGAACGGGACCAGCTCAAGGCTCCAATGACAAGGAGATGCCCCAGTCACAAGATGCATTAGTTTATCGACTCTGAAGCATCTGTGTTGGGGTCAGTGCTCATCCTGGTAGTAATCTAGGGCATCAGACCCAAGGAACAGGTTTCAAAGCCCCCTCCTTGGCACGGCTGGTATGGGAAACTCAGGGAACAGTGTTCTAATACTCACAAGGGGCACGCTCTGGGCCTGGCTGTGCAGAGGCTGGACCGCCAGAGCTCCATGCATGGCTGAAGGGAAGGCGATCACACAGGGCAGCTAGGATACAGCCTAGCAGGGAAAGACTGACGGCATCCTGGAAAGTCTGGGGCACAAAGGACAACTATGAGCACAGATGTCACCCACAGCAAAGATGAACAGGGGAAACTAAACACAAAGAACATACACGGTGCCAAGAGGCTTCACGCCAAGCACAAACCCGGGGGTCCACTAAGAATAGGGGGCATCAGGGATCTCTGATGCTCATGGAGCCAGCAGGGTATTTGTCTTAACCTTGCACAACTCAGACCTCCCAATGAGGGAGCTGAGCCTGGTGGACCCATCATGACCAACAAGGTGAATGGTGGGGCTCAGAGGGAGAGAGAGGCCAGCCCAGGCTGAATACCACTCTGCCTGTCTTCATCCAGCTACCTATGCTGACAAGCACAATTGCTCCACTGGCCTCAGACTCCCAGCAAAGCCCTGGAGAGCTGGGGGTGGCCGCTCTATTAACACACAAACCGGTAGCCCTGCAGCTGCTGACACTGGGGTTAATTAAATCTATCTCCCCATCAATTCTCATTCAAGTACTATTGACGGCCATTAGACGGGTGACAGAGTGACAGGGAAACAGTAATAGACTTGTCTTAACTCTCACGGTGCGCAGTGCACGGAGAGGACCCACCTTCCTGCCGAGTTCCCCTACCTTCCCCAGGGAGAGCGGCAGCTATGCATGCCAGACTACTCCCCACCGCGCGCCTGCTAGTCAGAAGCCAGACTCATGCACCTTTGTTCTTTTTGCAAATTTTTCTTGGGTATTTGTTCAGTGCCAAGTCCGATGGGCAGAGAAATACTTGGCAGGACTTGAGCTCTTCCTCTCTGCTCTCAAACAGGCCTTTTCTCTCCCAAACCAAACTCATCCAAGGCTGCCTCTTCCCCGAGCCTCAGCCTAGCCCTGACAGTCTTTGCTACACAGGGCCCGGTGGATGGAAGATTAGTCTGCCTACATACATTCACAGCCTAAGCCTCAGACTCTGTCATTATGTAACTTCACCTGGACAAAGGGATTTTGCAGAACGTGGTTAAAGATCATGGATAGACAGATTGTTCTGGATCACCCAGAAGGGCCTAATTTTTGGGATCACTCAGTCCTGAGAGAGGACAGTCAGAAATGTGAAGGAGGCAGCCAGAGTCACGCATGTAGCGTGAGATTTGATATTCCAGAGGGGATTATGAGCCCTGCTGTTCAGAAAGCCACTGGGAAAGGCAAGGAAACAGGGGATGAGATGGCTACTCCGCTGCCATGTCTCTTTTGCTACATACTGCTCATTTGGCTTAGAGTGATACTGACAAGCTGCAGAGCCACCTCCGGCCAAAGTCCTTCTGTCTGTTCTCTGCTGAGGTCTTCATGCCCATCAGTGACCTCCATTGAAGCCTAACACTCCTGTCTTCAGCTCCATCTCATCCTCTACTCCAAGCTTTGGCTTAAGTAGCAGTAGACTATTGTTATGAAGAACCTTCTCCAGATGTTCTGGAAAAACCCAATAGTCTCTCACTGTCGCCAAAGCTTGAGGCCTGCTTAGCCCCACTTATACCTTTACTTGGTTCTGAAGAACACGCATGGGTTGGAGACAGGAAGCCTAAGCCAGTACCTCACTCTTGGGTCTGGCCATGTAGACGGGTAGCTTTCCTCCTCAGCAGCAGCCTCCGTTCTCCCGACATCCACTTATTCTCTCTTTGGGCATAACAGTAACAAAAAGACACCCTCTGGTTGCGAGCTAAGACTAACCACCACATGGGGCCCTCTTTGTCCCTGTCCTTGGTCTTCCCTGAACAATTCAGTTGAGAACCCATCTCCTGGGGCACAGGAACTACCCAAGTTCACATCACTAGAAGGATGCCTGTCGCTCACAACTGAAGCTCCTTTTCTCTGCCCGCACAGAGGGCTTCATCCAATCTCCTTGACAGACAGGGGACAGCCCAAAGACTGCTGCCTTTCTTATGAGAAAGACTGGATACCTGAGAAGTCAGCCTCTTCTTGAAGAGAAGTCCCTAGGTCTGGATCATCACAGGACAGTGCTACCAGCAAGGTGACAGTCATGGAGCTAAGGCAGTTTAGAGGCAACATCGTCAGAGCCCAGGCACCAGAGCATAGACAAAAGGATGTCAATCCATCCACAGAGCTCACGGCCTCCTGAGAAGAGCAAAGATGTCCCTGGTATCATGCCTCAGGGAAAATGAGAGTCAGGGCTGAAAGTACCAGAACACAAAAAGGAAACCAAGGCGTAGTCCCAGGACCAGCACACCTATCAGGGGTAGGCACCGCAGCTGTAAACCTACAGAGAAGGGGGAGAAGGAAGGAGAGACAGCAGAGGACATTGAATCACCTGTCCCTGAGTGTACTTGTGGTGATAGAATTGTGAGAAAACATGGTCCTGGGCCCCATGGGTGCAGCCAGAGGTCCCGCAGCATTGCTGCTTCTAACTAGAACTTTAACTGGGCCATCCAGCACTGAGTGAAAAAAAACTTCTAGAGCAATGGTTCTCAACCTGTGGGCCACGACCCCTGTGCGGTTGAATGGCCCTTTTATAGGGGCCGCCTAAAGCCACTTGTAAATCAGATATTTACATTACAATTCATAACAGTAGCAAATTACAGTTATGAAGTAACAATGAAAATAATTTTACAGTTGGGGGGGTCACCACAGCATGGGGAGCTGTATTAAAGGGTCGCAGCATGAGAAAGGTTGAGAACCACTGCTCAAGGGCAAAGCTGACTAAATAGCATGACCTTAGCAATCACTGGTTCCAACACAGTGGACCCAAGGGCAGCTGTGTGGAGCCAAAAGCCCCATTGTGCTACCAGGTGCCCCCTCCACCCCTCCCACCCCCCCTCCCACTGCCACCAACATCCAGGCACCCCTGAGCCCTGGTTCATAGGGAGAGGACACCTGCCAGTCCTGCTTAGGATTTCTCTAGCTTGTTTCTCTGTTATAATAGCCCAGGGCTGTCACACACCACTGTGATCAGTCACTCATTACCTCCAGCTCCCTAAAGACAAGCGCTAAGCTCTTTATACCTCCAGGCTATAGCAGATAGAGTTACTACAGCAGATGGATTCCAGGAGTTCTTGCTCAGGTTGAGGAGATGAACAGACTCATAAGTGACATATTCAGTGGTAATAGTCCTGAGGTGTCTGGGACAGTGCACAGGGCTTCCTCAGTGGCCTTGACTGTTGAGTGCAGATAGAGTAGGGGAGGGGCCAGAGCAGTACCAAGAAATAACTACAGCTAAATAGCAGAACAAATGTGTGTCTTCTGTGCACACACGGGCCCCAGTGCCACCTCTGCAGGGAGAGCACATGGGAGAGTCACAGCAGCACTCACTGCCTTGAGTCAGAAGTGACATGGCTTCTACCCACAGGGAGTCGAGGGTTGTGGGTGAGACAATAGTGCAGGGGGACTGGAAAACCGGAGGCTGAGTACTGTTAGCATCGAGGTACCCAAACGCTTGTCACAGGCACCATGTGTTAGATCAGAAACAACAGCCTTCCACACAGACCAGTCCTGAGCAAAGTCGGCTCTTAGGGACCTGCCAAGGACAGCAAAGGTCATGTTCACAGCAGCTGTCAACCGTCTAGGGATACCACGATAGCAGAACCTTCTGGAAGTCTTTAGTTTTCATGAGCAGCCTCCAATACTTCCTCTTTGGACCCTGCTCGTTGACACCAGGATGAGACCTATCGGTGTGTGTGCCTAACTGGTCTATGAAGAAGACCCACCTCATTGGCCTCCAATATGGAAGTCACCTATCCCAAAACATCAGCACTTAAAGCTAGTGTCTAGAAGCAGCCTGGGATCCCACAGGCAGAACCCAGCCCGACAGAGAACCCCTGCAACCCTTCCCATGAGATTTGACCTCCCAAGCCATGTTGACCCACTGCTGTCCTTTACAGTTTCCGTATGGCATGTGGACCACGTCCCCCCATCCTCCCTGTGTTTACTGAGAATCCATGCTACCATGTGGACTTCCCACCTAGCTAGAGGATGAGAACCAGCAGTCTGCTCGGAACACAACCTGTTGCAAAGCGCTTGTCTCTGCCTGGGGAATCCTGTGGGAATCAGCCAAGGAGAATATAAATGCCAGAACTAGTGGAGAGTTCTTTAAAAGAGAGCCTACAGGTGTCAGCTGGGTCCGTGGAGCAGGCTCTGAGCCCTGCTGAGTTCAGGGGTCTAGTTGACACATTTGGAAAGAGAGAACCTTAATGGAACAGTTACTTCTACCAGATCGGCCTATGGGCATGTCTGTGGGGTATTTCTTTTTTTTTTTTTTTTTTGGTTTTTCGAGACAGGGTTTCTCTGTGGTTTTGGAGCCTGTCCTGGAACTAGCTCTTGTAGACCAGGCTGGTCTCAAACTCACAGAGATCTGCCTGCCTCTGTCTCCCGAGTGCTGGGATTAAAGGCGTGCGCCACCACCGCCCGGCTGTGGGGTATTTCTTGATTGTTAATTGATGGAGGAGGGCCCGTCCCACTGTGGGTGGTGCCAGCCCTAAGCAGATGGGCCCAGTCTGTATAAGAAATCTAGCTAAGTATGAGCCAGAGTGTGCCAGGCAGCAGCAATCCACCAAGATTTCTGCTTCAAATTCCTGCTGGAGCTCTTACATTGACTTCCCTCAGTGATTGAACCATGACCTGGATGTATAAGTCAGAAAAAGCCTTGTCTTCTCAAAGTTGCTTTTGGTCAGAGAGTTTCATCACATCAACAATGATGAGACTACAGCAAAGATGTCTACATGGAGAACAGATAGTGTGTTTGCTAGTAGAACAATCCCAAAGGAATAGAGAGGAAGTGTGCCCTAGTCATGGTCAGCCAGACTTCCGACACACCAGGCCGGCTGGCAGGAAGTCTACTTAGATGGGCCTGCACAGGACTGGAAAATATATCCTTTCTTAATCTGGTTATGGTCTGGGATTTCTAGAAGGTATAAGCCTGTAGCAGAGATATGCGTAAACCAAGACCCAATCTTCACACTCCTGCCTAGGGATTTTCCTAGTGTGGATGCCTTGACCCAGCTACTGTCTAGCACCCACACCCTGTCCCTTTTTGGTGACACATTCCTGTGTGGGTCCTCCTTTCTTCAGAATTCCTTCAGCTTTCTGCAGGAATGACACTCTTACTCTAGGGAAGGTGCCAAAATCCCAGGCAGGGAAGTTCAGATCATGTCACCTGTGGACAAGAACACAGCACACCGAAGAGGTCGCCAGCTAGGATTATGCTGTGACCCAGTAGCTTTTATTCTAGAAATGAGAGTTGATTTCAGGAAATCAATATGTCTTCATTTACATATGTAAATGAAAAAGTCGTTCTAATGACCCCCTGTTTAGGAACTAGTAGATTTAGCAAACTAGGAAAAGGCATTCTGTAAGGTTTTTAAGGCATTAAAGTCTAATAAGAGAATTAGTTTAAGACCATAAAATACTTGAAGTCTTGGTTATTGCCATATTACTTTCTAAAGTCAGTGTAATCTCAAATTCTTTTATTTAAATATTAATTTACTCTAAAACCCTATGGAGAAAGGGGTCTACGAATAGCTAAGTCAACCTCAAAGCAGCGTGAGGGGAACGTGTCCTGTCAGAAGGGGCCCGAGACAAAGCTGATGAGGGCTAAGTACAAGGACATACACAAAACAAAGCAGCAAAGCCCGGATGCACCAGTAAAAAAACAGTGGTTACAAATCTTGATCCAAGGCCACACTTGTCTAAGTAGGGCAGGGAAACAAGCTCATCTGCCACAAACCGGCTCAGGGGAGCCACTCAGACCATGGGAGAAGCAGGGCCTTGGTAACAGGAAGGCACAAGTTTGGCAAATGACAGACAGACACAAAACACTAGAGAGTGGTTGGAATCTGCTGCGATTTTACAGAATTCATATTTTCATTATATAGTATTCAAACAAAGAACAAATCAGAAGGCCATGTATCATTGGCTGGCACAGTATGAAAGCTTAAGTCACATCAACGATATTTAAGAAAAGTACATTATCAGGAATAGGTGTTAGACATAAAGCATCCTTAGAAGAGGAAATCTTGTCCTTGGGAATGTAAACCTCAAACAAGTGGTTTCATCTTATGAATAGAAAGTTTCTGTCTCATTATCGCTATCATGGCCTTTCCTCTTCCTAACCCTTTATTTCATCTAGTGACCAAATATACCTAATCAGTTCTCTGCACCTGTTGAAATATACTTTTTAGTACCTTCTTATGCAGCAGGCACCATGGGGGTTGGGATCTAGCAAGCCTATCCATAAAGTTCAAAGTATAATATAACACTCTTTGTCCATCATCATTAACCCATCTATTCCCTTGCTCATCATACACCCCATGTATGACAAGGGTTCTGCTGTAGTCTTATACATTCCCATACTGTGCTTCCCTATCCCAGAGCTGTTCCTTGTCTTGTGGATACATAGAATATAATTATTAAATGAGATTGTGCAAAGTCCATATCCCACATAGCCAGCTAATGGAGAAACCTGTCTATGCCTCAAGGGCGGCCAATACCAGGCTGTCTGCCATTGACCTCCAGGAAGCCTAGTCCCATGGGACACGTAGCTCCCGTCCGGCATAATGACATATGTCATGTCACACAGACGACACTGGAGTTGGTGTGGCACTCATCCCAGAGGGAAAAGGAAAGAAGATTGAATATCGCATCATTGTATGTAAATCAGGCAGGGCAGCACACCTGTAATCCCAGAGCTGGGAAGGTGGAGGTCGAAGTTCAAAACCATCCTCTATTACACAGCCAGTCAAGAGCCACACCAGCTGTGCATCTATGCATCTAGAGAAGTTTCTTAGACATAGCCATTTTTGTAAGAGCCCAGATTTATTTAAAAATCCTAATAGAAGGGAATGTAAGTTATGTATTATGTGGCTGTGGGCTAGGAAAGAACTTTATGAGACTAATGGCATAAACCACAGAGCAGAGATGTGAATTTGATCAGAGGTGAATTAAACCAAGCTTCTTCCATTGAGTTCAGAATCAGGTTATGGAAGCCAGAATGGCACACGCTATCTAAACTCCATGAGGGGTCAACATCTTGATTGAGAGAATGTCCTTTGAAATGAGACCAAGGGGAAGCCCCAGAAGGAAAGGCAAGGTCAAGGCCATGCAAAATGTTTCCTAAGAAAACGCTCAAACTCAGTAATGCCAATGACACATTGGTATCCCTTCATACCAGTTAGACTGTGCGTGCTACATAGCTGAGTTATGTGGATTCTTAATAGGAATTCAGGGAGACGGGAATATGGATATGCCTTGCCCTGTGAATATGCCCTGAGCAGCTATTCCAGAGAACAGTCTGGTATCACTTTGTTAAGTTAAGCAATCTGACTCTCCAACTCTCCTAAAGGGTAGCAACGAAAATATTGGTCCCCCAGGCAGATAAGGCAAAATTGTTCTCAGCATAGCACGTACTGAGAGATGGAGGGAGGGAGGCGTCTGAGCAGCTATTCCCAGGAGAGGAGCTGGCAAAGACGTGGTGAGATGGCGTGAGTGATGGTTTGAATAAAAACCGTTCTCATAGCCAGGCAGTGGTGGCACACGTCTTTAATCCCAGCACTCGGGAGACAGAGGCCGGTGAATCTCTGTGAGTTCGAGGCCAGCCTGGTCTACAAGAGCAAGTTCCAGGACAGGCTCCAAAAAAAATAAAATAATAAAATAAAAAAGAGTGGCTCCCATGGGCTCATGTATTTGAATGCTTAGTCATCAGGTAGTGGCACTATTTGAGAGGATTAAAAGTATTAGGAGGTGTGGCCTTGTTGGAGAAAGTGTATCACTGGGAGGTGGGCTTTGAAGTTTCAAAAACCATGCCAAGCTCAGAGACTCTCTTTTTCCCTCTTCTTCTCTCTCTCTCTCTCTCTCTCTCTCTCTCTCTCTCTCTCTCTCTCTCTCTCTCT
>NC_022028.1:33663572-33670904 GCF_000317375.1 Microtus ochrogaster | reverse complement strand
TCTCTCTCTCTCTCTCTCTCTCTCTCTCTCTCTCTCTCTCTTTCTCTCTCTCTGCCTATGGATCAGGATTTAGCTCTCAGGAATATAAACAGCATAGACCCTAGCTACAGTCTCTACCCAAGGAAAGAACAGCTGTGTCAGCATAAAGAAACAAAGTCAGTAAGACAGCATCAGGTGTCCTTATGAGATCTGTGAGTCTGACTCAGTGGAACCCAAGGCCTGGCCAGAGGCTTAGGAGACAGAGGAAAAAGCAGACCAGACAGAGTCAGCAAGGGCAGAAGGCAGTCCCAGAAGGAGACTCAAGGGATTATCTCCCTCCCACCAGCCAGAAGCAGATACTCCGGAACCAACAAAGTCCATTCTTTGTCTATGGATATTTTTACATAGCATCTCAGACCCCAAGTAGGGGGGCACAGATCCATGTTTAAAGGTCTAAAGGAGGCCAGAGCTTTATCAGAACTGAAGACTTTCTTGGAAAAGCCCTAAACTTGTGCTCAACTGAAAAAGATCAAGCTAACATCATCTTCATATGAACAAAGTGACTATAATGTGTCTACTGGGCTGCTGGCCTTGAAGTGTCAGGTAGAAGAGGTTAGGAAAGGAGAACCAGGAGGGATAGAGAGATGACCAAGTAGTGGCTGTTATTGCAGAGGACCAACGTTGGGTTCCTGGGACCTGCATGGCAACTTTACAACTGTCTATAACTCAAGTTTCAGGGGATGTGGCACCCTCTTCTGGCCCCTGCAGGCAGCAGTCATGCATTTAGTGCACAAACATATATGCGTATAAACACACATGAAAAAATAAAAATTAATAGCTTTTTTAAAAAGAAAGGAGAGTCAGCTCTGCAGGACAGACACTGGGGTGCAGGAACAGCAAGTAAGGATGCTATAGGCAGCCAGCATACCCAGATTCTGAAAATAACCACGCTTGAAGAGAGGAACCGAACAGGGAAGACATGTACAGTGGAAGGAAGATGCTGCAGGTCCCAGGAGTGAACCTGAGGAGAAGTAGTCTTCAACCACTGAACCCCAGAAATCATCACTTCCAAGAAAGGACCATGTCCAGTTTCCTGGTCATCCCTTCATTCAGAGACAGCAAAGCAGGCGAGTCAGTCTAGAGACAAAACAGTGTTTACAAAAGAGCTTAGTTCATCGTGGAGCCAGCATCAATGAGGCAGGTCCATCTGTTGCCCAGCAACTCTGGAGAAACTCGCAGTGCTAACACTTATAAGCAAATTACCTGTCACATACTATAGTGGTGGTTTGAAGCACTGCATGTTTGAACGAGATTTGGGGGTGATGTGATCCAGTGTAAACACGGGTACATCTATCTCTTTTGTTGAATAGAGCACGTGCATTGGCAATGCCTGTAAGAAAAGCTTGTGTGAGTAGTATTTCAAGGATTCATTGCACGGGAGAAACATTTCTGGTATAGGTCTCTTGAGAGAGTGGCCAGTGCTTTTAGGAAGGATTGGTGTTTATAGCTCTGCATGGGTAAAGAAGATCTGGGGTGGTGTGTTCCATATGAAGACCCCTACCATCCTTCTCTTTCATAATAACAGTGCATGTGCATCATTGAAAAGCTCATAACTGTGAATTGCTGAAATATTCATGTGCAAGTATCTTTCCCATAGGAAGAGTTATCAACTGCTCCTGGGAGAACAGTCACCACCTCTAGAGGAAGATCATGGATGCTCCTTAAGCCGTCACACGTGGAAACCTCTACATGAGCAGGAAGACAGATGGACATCTCCCAGTGCTCGTGAAGACAAAGCAATGGCAAATTATACAGCAAATATGGGCTTCAGAACAGATGCTGGGTAAGAGTTACCAACCTCAGGGACTGATCCAGGAGAACGTGAGAGCCCCAGGTTAGACATTACTGGAATCTCTTTGGCCAGGTTGACCCAAAGACACTCCCAGTAACCTTGCCAAAAGGGTTGACCATTGATGCTATAAGCTATTAAATAAGGGAAGTATGGAAATGGAGCCATTTCAGAGCTCAAGAGTCAGACCTAGAGCTCAATTAAACAAAGCAAAGAGTAGCTTAAATAGGGACTCTGTCCAGGTAGGTTGGCTCTGTGGCAGGAGGTACCCCTAAGTGGGGACATGGGCACAAAGGCAACCACTGGAATTCCCAGAAGAAGGGGCAACCAGCAGCCATGGGTGCCTTACTTCTGCAACAAAGAGGAGCTTGAGGCTTGAGCCATTTGGATGAGACATGGGCTACTCACTGGCATCTAGGTAGACGAGATAATCCTTGTGATATAAGAACTATGGATCACAGTGTCTCCTGAAGTTGACAGGCTGATGATGATCTGTGATACCAACAGGTCTCAGCCTTGTTCTTGGGCTAGATTCCAAAGCCCTCAGACTGAGACCTTGAAGTCAAGGAGAAGAGTTTCATAGCTAACTTGAGCTGAGTAGAGGTAACTAAAATCAAGGCCTTGCAAGAGCTTGGAAACAGCCTATGGGACTGGACAGATATGGCCCAGGTCAGGTCCAAGTGTAGACACTAGACACGTCAGCCTCTCTGGGGCTACTTCCACATGGGAGATAGGGGGGAAGCCACATATGCTGCCCAGAAACACCGCAGAAGGACTGCCAGGGCCTGAAGAGGACAATGCTGGTCAAGAATGAGCTTCTAGAGGAGGAGGTAATCCCGTGTCATTTTGAATTCGCCTGTGAATTCAAGTTCACAGGAAGTCTCAGTGACAAAGAGCGAGGAAAAGGAGCGACCAAGGAGGAAAGGGGAATCCTGAAGCTTTTGAAACATTCTAATACTATCCATGCAAGTGACCAACTTGAGCCCATGACATTTTCTAGGGTTGTATCAACAAACCCAAGGACATCATAGCAGATCAGTTGTAGACTAACCATCATAGACCAGAGTTGAGCTGAGGCTAGGCAGTCTACTGAGCCTCAGGGTGGCAGTGGCTGCAGCAGAAGTCTAACAGCCCTTACTCTCCCTGGGGCACAGTTCTGGGTTAGCTTTAGACTTGACGAACCTATGATGTCCCAACCAACTGCACCCAAAGCTATAATCTTATTTGAAATGATACCTTTACAGAGGAAATCAAGGTAACATGAAGTCATTAGAGTAAGCTGGAGTATAAGGTAACTGCTGTCCTCAGGATGGCAAATCAGACTACAAACATGCATGAGCCAGTGGCAGTTGGGGTGATGTTTCTATAAGAAAACAAGTCCATGGTGAGAAATCAATCTGAAGCTTGGCTGGCAGCCTGGGGCAGAGCCTCCTCACAGCCCTTCGGGAAGCTTCTGGCACCTTCAGCTCAGTCTCTGTCCTCTAAAACAAAGAGGCTAATCTTCTCAGGCCACTTTATGTAACTTTGGTCTATGATGCTTGATGTTACCCCCAGGCATTTAACATGTGCCGGAAGAGACTGGTCCATAGAGTTGGACTTTGATAGCAAAAGCAAGCCTCATTCATACCTGCTTCTTCTCTTATTCAAACCTGCTTATTTTCTTATTCAAACCTCTATTCTCTCAGCCAAGGTCTTGGGAAGACCCCTAGGGTTAGAATGGTAGAGAAACCAGATCCAAATATGAGTCATTTGTTAATTGAAGTGGGGCCTAGATTAGGGTCCATGCTCAATAATCAATAAGATGGCCTATGAGGAGCCAAGAGAGATTTCCCTGGGGCAATAGATCCTAGACTCTGCCAAGGAAAGAATAGAGCCTAAGCTCTAACTCCACCATGACTGGCCTCAGCTGTCATGGCTCTTTCCTCTAAGTACCTCAGGATACAAAATCAGGCAGAATCAGAAAGACTAAGTCTTAAGAAACAAGATCGAAGAATCCTTATGTACAGTCTTCAATCAACACAGAGCAAATTAGAAGCCAAGGCATAAGCCATGAGACTCTCCATGGGGCTTCTGTTGTCTCTAAGATGATTTCAGCACAGAGCAAGGATGAAGAGCAGCCTGCATGATCTTGGAAATACACTGAACCAGGCTTCATGAAAATCCTCAGACTCAAGGACAGGTGAAAGGAAGGTCCTAGCAGGCTTTGTTCCTCTGTATGAACATCCATCGGTATGAGTACATGAGGCCCTCAACCTGGGCCTCAGGTTCAACTTCTCTGGGGGTTCCAGCTGTGATTGTCTGGGCTGCATCCACAGTAGGGATAAGATCCTCACTCTTTTCAGTGCCAATCCAAGGGCACCTATGTGAGGACCAGAACTCTCTCTCTCCTCAGGGACACCCTGGACCACTGGGGACTATGTGAGGAAAGGCCAAGTGTGAGATTTTCTTCTCAAGTCATGTGATCACTCAAAGTCCTGGAACTAGGAGGGGTTGGAATTAGATATAAAAGAAATACCCAATAATATTGGTATAGGCAGAGGAGAGCTCGCTGAGGTACCTAATAGTAGCTGACTCTGGAGACACTCTACTGCTGAATTCCCCTTAGCCCCCATCTAGCCCAGCCTATTCTATAGGGAGGCACCAGGTCATGGGCCCATTGGCCATCACACATCACACATGTTCTCATTGCACTTCCGGCCTCCAGAGGAGCCCACTGTTGGCCACTTTGACCCAGAGTCAAAGAACACTGGATCATACTGGGCCACCCCGGCAACTTGAGAGCCTGATGGGGCAGAAGTCTTGCCACCACAACCTAAGACACAAGAATGGGGGCCTCATGGACCTATCTATGAAATAAGTGTGCCACTGATGGTCAGAGGAGGGATCACAATAAGAAACAACACGCTCTCTGGTTCCAATCACAGGCTAGCTCCCTGTCCCCTGGCTGCTGCAGCAATTCCTCAGCTACCAGCCAACCAGAGGAAGATTCGTATGTGCCTCCTGTGTCCTTGCCAGCTGACCTGCAGTCAAGCTTTCTCTTATTTCAAAAACCAGTACCATAGTAACAGGCATCCAGCCCTCCCTCTGAATCACAAGCCTAGCTATGACTGGTTCTCATAAACCCCAGAGCCCCCCTCCCGTTCTGTCTGAGCGTGCAAACACAACTGACTGCTGAAGGCGCCCACTTGGAGGCCACAGGCACCTGACAAGAGGCAGAGGAGACCTCGCTAAAGGCTTTAGATCTCTGTTTCAGCACAAAAGGCTACAAACTGCCTCGACTCCACCTCTTTTTGAGCAGCTGCAAACACAAGACTCCCTGATTGAAGGGAGTAATTGTCTCGGATGGGAGACCCCAATATAGGCCACAGCCCAGGATACACTGTTTAAGATGAGCACCAGACCAAGGACCACCCCCCCCCCGCCCCCCAGTCAATGTCAGCCAAGGATACTACCATAATCTCTTACAGCTCCTGGGAAGAATGATACTCGAGCAAAGAAAAGAGGTTCATGGGAAAAGTAGTCCACCAGATCCTAGGAAGCCTTGCTGACTGAGAACCCACATGGCAGCAAGTCCAGCTCAATCCAGCCATGAGCTATAGAAGCCAGTATTGCTTCCACCTACACCCTACAACCCAGAGCATCCTAATCAGAGGCCCAGGCTGGAACTGCACACTCTCCTGAGATTCCCAGCACAGAGTCTCCCAGAAGACTGTTAGGCCCAGCTACACACTCCCAGGGCCAAACCCCAGCATCAACTAGTATCATACCCTTCCGGGTAACTTTCAAGGTCACCCTCTTACTTATGCATAATGATCAGAGACGACATGGAATAATTTTCTCAAGTCCACCACCACTAAGGTCCAGTGGGACGAGGGGAATATGAATTGGAATTAAAGAGAGTTGACCCTCGGACGTGTAGGCCATTGGACAGTCAGGTCCAATTAAAGAGCAGGCATGTACTTGTCTATGTGAAAGCTAAGTCTGAAAACACAGCAACATGCAAGCAGCTGCTTATATTTCCCTCTACAAGTTTTCTGAGAGCAGAGCTGCACTCTCTGGAGAGCAAACAGTTCAGAGTCTGCCTGGACCTGCAGGCTCCTCCTTTACCTTCAGCAAGGCTTGGAGACTGGGGTGTTCTCTGGGCCTTTGCTGGATGCACAATGTGAACAGAAGACCAAGCAATGTCTCATGACCTCCCTGATGGGTAAAGTACACTTTCCAAGACTTAGGTACCTCCTGGGAAGAAGAAAGCTTCACGAATACATTTCTGGAATATTCAATAAGCCAAGAGAGCTGCTCTCAAAGGAACCAATAGGGTTTTGATGGCTGCTTCAACGCAGAATGCTGTATGGCCTTCACAGGTGGGGATTATTTTGAGTCAAAACAGGAGAGTATCCATAAGGAGCCTACCTACGAGGGAATAAGTTGCAGTATTGTGACTTCTTCCTACTAGGGTGCCAGCCTTCAAGGGGGAAGCAAAGACTAAACTCACCTCCTATAGTATCTCCCAAAATTTGCTTGCTTCCTTACCCCAACCCTGAAGCCTTCTGCTAGAGTACACCAAATCTCCTGTCATGGTTTTGGACTCAACTTCCTTTGAAGTTGCTCAGCTGCTCTGAGGCTTTATGATAACTAGGTTACTTTTTTTGTTTTTATTGCACTATACCTTTTGCTTTGCCCCCCCCCTTCATCCCTTCTCCTGTTCTACCCTCTCCCATGAACTAGGTTACTTTTAACATATAACACTGGAAACTGAGTCAGCACAGAAAAAATAATTTAGTCAAGCTTAAGGCAACTAAATGTTGCATGTTCAGCAGACTGGCTTATATGACCTGTTGTAATTAGCACTAGCTGACTTAATAATCCATCTAAGTGGCTACAAAGTTGTAGTTTCCCCTCTCAGAATAATGTTGATATTCTTGCTAGAATCTTCAGTACCTGTTTGGGAGCCCAGCCTCCTTCCACATTGTGCCTCTGCCCTCCATTGCATCCTCAGTTTCTACTATAGATGAGGAAGAAAATAAGATTTGTGGAGGGGGGACGGGTGGGACTTTCAAGTAGGAGGCATTTCTGGTCATAGTCTGTTGGCTAGAATTTAGCACAAGTCCAGGTCTGAATGTGAGGTAAGCTACAACACAGTTTAGCCTGTGACTTTAGGAATCAAAACCAACATGTCCCTGGTTTACGAGAACTATTTCTCTGATTTACTCTAAGTCTGTTTATTTTGTAAGCCAGAATGCTTCTACATGGCTGGTCTCGAACTCACTAGTATACTGCCTCAGCCTCCTGAGTGTTGCCTTTACAGGCCCATACCACAAGGTCTGGCTCCTCCTCAATATTCTAATTTTAAACACAGATATTACAGAAATTACCAGAAGTTGCCTTCTTTAAGTCAAGGAAGGTTTGTCTCCTGTCCATTATCTTCTCAAAAGCTTATCATCACACTTCAGGCAGCTCTGACCTACACAAATTAGTCCTATCTACCTACTTTGTGAGTTCATATA
>NC_022028.1:33483030-33663472 GCF_000317375.1 Microtus ochrogaster | reverse complement strand
GCTTATCATCACACTTCAGGCAGCTCTGACCTACACAAATTAGTCCTATCTACCTACTTTGTGAGTTCATATAGAGGTATTCCATCCATATTCTTTGGGTCCAGTTTAAGCATCTACAATGCCACATCCAGTTACTCCCGAATAGTGGTCTCCATGACATCTGCTCTAAACAGATCCATGGCTGTGAACACAGCAATCTACTACACTTTACCAGGTGTGGTGGTTTGAAAGAAAATGCCCCCCAAAGAGAGTGGCATTATTAGAAAGTGTGGCCTTATTGGAGGAAGTATGTCACTGTGGGGGTGGGCTCTTAGGTCTCCTATGCTCAAGCTATACTCAGTGACTCTATTCACTTCCTGTTGCCTATGAATTAAGATGTAGGACTCTCAGTTCTTCTTTTCTTTTTTTTTCTTTTGGATTTTCAAGACAGGGTTTCTCTGTAGCTTTTTGGTTCCTGTCCTGCTGTCCTGGAACTAGCTCTTGTAGACCAGGCTGGCCTTGAACTCACAGAGATCCGCCTGCCTCTGTCTCCTGAGTGCTGGGATTAAAGGCATGCGCCACTACCGCCTGGCTAGGACTCTCAGTTCTTTCTCCAGCACCCTGTCTGGCTGCACTCCAACCATACCCTGCTGTAATGATAATGGACGAAACCTCGGAATTGTAAGCCAGCCCCCAATTGAATGTTTTCCTTTATAAGAGTTACCAAGGTCATAGCATCTCTTCACAGCAAGACACCAGACTGAAACTCTAGTAACTAACAACAAATGTGTTTGGCCAAGATGTGAGGATAATGTTGAGTTCTTTCTGGCTTAAAAAGATAGATGATCCTATACCTAAGGCTCAGGAAACATTGTGGAGGAAAAGGCAGAAAGATTGTAAAAGCCAGAGGAATCGGACATTCACTGTGAGATTGTATCTCCAAGAAAAGCCAGAGAAGCTACACCCATGTGGTCTTACCAACATGACTACCTAAACAAGGGCTGAATAAGATCAACACCAACAGACATGAAAGTAGGAAATCTCATGGGGTCCCAACCCTAGACAAAGAAGGAAAGTTTGGGGTGAGTAGTGTTTCCTAGAGATGAGCCTCACAGATGGTTATCTAATGGTCAGCCCTGAGATCATATGCATGCAAGTAATGCTACAGAGACTGAGCAGGTTATAGTTATATGTGTGTGTCTGTGTAACAAATAAAAAGAGGTCATGAATTTAAGAGCTATAAAGGGAATACATGAAGAGACTGGAGGGAAGAGAGAGGAGAGAAGAGGAAAATAATGGAACTATTTTTTAATTTTTTAAATTAGAATTTTTTAACTAATAAAAAGATAGACAAACGGGACAAACTTTTAGACAGTTGTAGAATGTAGACATTGTAGCCGGGTAACTGTGTTTATGAGCCGCAGTTGGATGGTACACACTCCTGAAAGGCTTGCGGTCTCATCAAGTGTTCTCATCAACAGTTGAACTTGAATCTGGTCTCGATCCAGGTGCGGCTCATGAGAAATGGGAGAGGGACACTGAGGAGGGACACAAAGAAGATACCGTGAGTTAGACCAAAAGTGGAGGGTTGGGCATATTGGAAGGGCAGGAGGGAGACTACAGAGATGGAAAGCCATCTAGGCCTTAAGGCTGATTCTGACAGGCCATCTCCCCACTTCCTGTCAAGAGGTATGTTCTACTGCGAGCAAGCCACAAGAACACAGGTTTTGTTAAAGTCATTCACCCTCCATCCCGATGTCTTTAATCCAGCCTCTATTACACTGATTTAACAGCGTCTAAAGGGTGCCAAATCACAGGCTTCAGTAAACCACATGGGTGCTCCCAATCTAGACTCCCCTCCCTTCCTCATGTGTCCTATCTTGAAGCTACACCCCCTTGACCACCTGGCCACCTACCCCCTGCCTCTCTGCACCATTACCTGTGATTTTTCCTAGTCATCGAGTTTGGGCTCCTTCATACCATATCCAGGTACCTTTGCCATTCCTGTAGTTGATTGTAATCATTCTTCCGAGCCAACACTTCTCTTCCTGACACAGACTTAGGAATGACTTCGCTTGTCTAGACCCTTCTGTCCACATCTCAGTGACCCAGGGGCATCGTGAGCCATGCTTGCCCAGGACTGAAACGGTGCTATTTCCAATGACTCTGAAACTGGAGTCTCTCAAACACCCACTATCCCACACGACTGCACTCCCCTTGGTTGTGAGGCTGAATACTTGTGCTTCTTCCTGTGACCCGTTTACCACCCCTGTGACTTCTGATATTCTATCAGCTCTCCCTGTCTCCATTAAATGTCACTCATACACTAACTGACTTCCTCACTTATACTTAGCCCAAACTCAATCCCCAGGGCCTCATCCATTTTGCCAGAAAGATCGTTAAAGCTTGATACACCTGCTTGCTTCAGTGACTGCGTATGCCCAGCATGACCTTTAGCTCTCTGGAGTTAACGTGTAAGAAAAATCAGAATAGGCATCAAACAAGAGTCAAGATGCCACCCTAGAAGCTTACAACGGCCTAAAGAACAGACTTTGGGCTGTCTTCTAGCCCTCCAAGGAAGCTGACACCTTTGTCAGACCTTGAGAGCCAGGAAGCCATGACCACAGCTTCCTTCATACAAACTAACTAGCCCCAGACCCTAGAATGCCCCTGCAGGCACGGTCTCAATCCTGGGCTGCCAGCAGGTGACAACATCAATTGCCCTGAGTTGGCAGAACTCAATTATGTTTTATTTACAAATATAGGATCCAATTCCTCTATCTTATTAAAATATTTTCAATGGTCTATAAAGTGAAAATAATTCTACATATTTAGCCAAGGCATTCTTCAAAAGGGATAGCGAAGTGCGGACTCCGTAGTGCGGAGACCCTCACTCAGCTGCGATCTCGGCCTGAGAGGAAATCATCCCAGGGGGAAGTCTAAACCGTGAGAAATGAAAAGCCAGAACTCCGTCTTAGCATGGCCGTCAGAAAGCAGATCTAGAAGCCCGTTTTGTTTGATTTCCTTTCCAGGTTATCTCACTTGGGAGTAGCTGGCATCAGAGAAAGCCGTTTGTACTTCACAGCATGCCTTATTCCAAGCCTGTGTTGTTGAGTAACAAGCAGAAGACTAAAGAAGAAGAAAGCCTTCAAAACCCAAGTCCCGCCGAGCCCAGAGGGGTGGAGGGAGCCACAGCACCCACTCTGCCAACAGAGGCCCTGTTCTCAGACAAGGTTAGGATCTCTGCCCCAGAACGTTTTTGCCTGGCACCTTCGACACCTGTGGTATTTTTGTCTGCATCGCCTAATGGCGCCTCTCCAGGTTAGACAAGCTGGTGGTCACAGCCCCGCAGTCAGATTCCTAGGCTGTTAGCACCAGGGCAGAGAGGCCTGTTACTCTGAGACAGTCTCCATAGTGATGATGGCACGTGAAGATGCTCCCATCATACCTAACCCCTCACTCCAGTCCCATCTGATGATCACTGGCTGGCTACATCCACAGAGCTCTGTCGCTGACATATTCTTAGCTGAGCCCACCGAAGCCCAAGGCACAGGCAGGACAAGCTGAAGCCACCAAGAAAGCTTCCAGATGGCGCATCCCAAAGCCCTCAGCTAACCACACATCACCCCAGAGATCAGAGGATTTGTCCATCCTCTCCTCAGATTTCCATTTTCCTTTGTGTGGACATAGGCCCAGGCCCTGTATATTTTCTCCAACATAACCCCCAAGTGGGTGACAGCTGATGGCTGCCCCTCCCAGGCAGGCTGCTGGCTGCTACTCCCAAGTTGGAGGCTGAGCCTGGCCTTCTGAGAAGTCTCTAGTGTCAGCCTCTGCTCTGAGCTCAGGACCATGCTACCCATCTTCTCTTCACCCTCTGGGTGACGGGGTCTGCTGGACTCAGACACCAGCTGTTCTTTCCAGACTCAGATAAACCTCCTAACAGAGTGCAGGTTTCTGGAGTCCTGGACACCTTGGCCGAGTCAGAAACTTAAAAGGAAAAGGACCCATATTTGGCTGCAGGATAGTCAAGAGCCTTCCAAACTGGTTAGACAGCCTTGCCCACAAGACAGAAGGCACAAGGACCTCCCAGGTAGATGGTGAAAGAGTCGATAAATCACAGAGTCCAGAGAGCTCCAGCCACCTTCAGTGGCCTCCTTGATGTTGTGTGACATGCATCTATTCCCTCTTGACCCACGCCAGCACAAGTTAGACCTGGTCCCCACACTAAAGATGCTGTACACAGTTGCTAGCTCCCCATGCCAGGACCACACCTATAGATGGCTGGTGAACTGGAGGGGAGAGAATAGGAAGCTTATTGCTTGGAGCTGGCTGGACCAATGGAGGGGTTGGCTCCATGCCAGGACAGCAACAGCTTGACACAGCATGAAAAGATGCAAGGTTTGACTTCTCCCTAAATGCACCTTGAGGGGCCCGCCTTCCAACCTGCCAGAATCAAGGCCTCCCTCCCATGACGAGGACACCAGCATTTTAACAACTGTACTCTCCAGGGCTGGCCAGTTACAACCTGATGCTGGCCTTTTCTACCCGTCTCCCTGGCAGCTAGGGGAAAAACTGCCCCAGGAAGCTATTTCCACCTACCCACTTCCTGGGTGGTCCATCTAGTTACCTGGAGATGGGTGGTCAGACTTCACCGGACAATAGCCAGCATCCATGGAAAGTAAGTGAGGAGGAGCACAGCTAGGTCAGTCACATAGGCTCGCTAGACCTGGTCCCTGAGGTGGAAGCAGACAACAGGCTGGCCAAGGGGTAAGGGTCGCAGTGGAACCCAGTGAGACAGGAAGATGGCCGAGCAATGGATACAACAGATGGATGAGAGGTGACTCCACTAAACCCAGTGGCTTCCTAGCAGCTGGGATGGACAAAGCAGGTGATAAGGGGGTTGCTAAGATGGAGAGAGTAAGCACATATACTTTCCATATAGCCAAGACAAGCTGCATGACCCAAGTAACTTAAGGGAGAGTTTACGTTGGCTTACAGTTTGAGGGTACAGTCCATCGTGTTGGGGGAGGCACAGACAGCAGCAGAAGCATGAAGCTACAGGTGACCTTACATCTACAGCCAGGAAGCCGGGATGAACACTTGCTTGCCTTTTCACAGTCCAGGACCATGACCCCCAGTGAGTCTTCCCATCTCAATCAGTTTAATACTGATTCAACATGCCCAAGGGCTTGTCTCTTCCATGGTCTTGTCTAACTGTCACCAGTACCATCTAGAGGACAGCTCTGTCTAAGAATAGAAGCCAGGTCAAAAAAGGCCAGAGATAGGAAAACCCCAGGCCCTATGAAGCTGGCTTGGAGAGTCTATACCTCTGTGAGGAGTGGTAAGAAGCGGGGATATGGTGGAAGAGCTCAGCATCCCCAGGGAAGGGGGAGGAGCCTGGCTATTCACAGCAGCACCGTTTCCAGAGAACAAAGTCAAAATGGGCTGCCTTCAGGGTTCTCACAAACAGTCGTCCCAACAAGCAATGTAACCTAAGAGCGCCGCAGAGGCAGGATGAATCCCAGTAACAGACTCATCTCTGCCATACCCAGCCCTGCCTCTTCCCTGCTCGGTGACCCAAGGTCACAGGCATCTGTAGCTTCCAGCAAGTAGCTGGTGTTGGTCTCATCAAAGGAGCCTTGCTAGAGGCTTTGATACCAAGTGGGATCCTCTCCATCATTGTCTCAGGAGTTAGAGGACTATAATGGTTAGTCTGTTTCCCAGCACCTTGATTGGAGGCACCTTTAGCTTCATAGCTATCTTGATAGCCCTATTTTTTTTTCCTGAGACAGGGTCTCATGTGTCCCAGGCTGACTTCAAATTATTACGTAGTGGCGGACGACCTTGAACTTCTGATCCTCAGGCCTCCGCATTCTGCATACATGCACTACCTCACAGAGTTTATGCAGGACTGGAGATAAAGCCTTAGAGCCTTGTGCATGCTAAACAAGCGTTCTACCGGCTGAACAGTATCCCCAGCCCATGATTTTGCTTTTAATTGGCACATAACTGTACATATCCTCGGGGTATACATGATGTTAAAGACATGAATACACACCGCAATGATCAAATCAGAATAGTTAGCATATCCGCCGCTCAAGCGCCTACCGAGTCTTTGTTCCGATAACATTTTAAATCCCCTCTTGCCGGTTTATTTTTTAATACAGTACTGTTAGCCATAGCCACCTGCCACACAACAGGGCACCTGTGTGCCTTGCACCAGCCTTTGGCACCACCCTTTGCCCTTCGCTTCAACGCGTGTGCAGCTTTGTTCAGTTGCACAAGTGAGTGAGAGCAAGTGCTACGGTTTGTCCCTAACACAGTGGTGCTGCTGTTCCTTGGGGGATGGGAAGACGATGCTAGGCGCTTCCTGGATCGCAGTCCCTGTGAACATGGCAGCCATACTCACTGCAAACTCAAGGAACTTGCTTCCAGGCCCAGGCCTACCCTCAGCTCCCTAAGGTAGCCAGCGTCTCCCTGGAATCTAGTCTTGCCTCAGTGCTGCGGAGGGGCCATCGTCTTGAGATCAGCCAGTGCTCATTCCATGTCAAGCTCTGTGCTGAGAGGTTGAGGTCAAAGCCAGGGTCGCGGGGGGTGGCAGAGAGGCCACTTGGGAGATACACAAAGGGATAGATGACCAAGAGTCAAGGGTGGTGGCTCCGGGTGGTTCCTCCTAGCCCAGACTAATGAAAACGTAAATGACCAGCAGGGAAGGTTGCCTCCGCCTTTGTGGGGAAGCAGGTCCCCTCGTACTGGGAAACTAACAGCCCTGTTCTCAGGCTCAGGAGCAAGGGTCAGAGAGGATGCAAAATGAGGCTTTGAAACTTCTATGCCTGGGGTCCGAGAGGCTCATCCCAAAGCAAGCCTCTGAGAGCCCAATCTGGTTTGCTTGTCCTACAGATGGTCCTGAGGGATAAGATGCCAAAGCCCAGGCTCTTTCCTGGGCCTGCTGGCCCCAGGCATCAGAAATCCTTAATGACTGCAGAAACTGTTTCCTGGCTCAGGAGGAAATATCTCTAAAGAGCACCTCAGCAGGGGCCTAGGAAGGTGGACCACCCACTGCAGAGGAAGTAAGAAGAGACAAGGGAGATAAGGTAAGGTAAGGTTAAGGTGAACATTTTTGTTTTGAAGGAACTTTCTTACAAAGCTGAGGTGGGTGGGGGTGGAAGAGATTTCACGTCAATAGGGAGCCACGGAAGGTCTTAAGCTGAGGAACAACTTCAACGGCCTCTGCTTCCTCCTGCCTCTTATTTCTACCACCTGACAAAAAGACCAGGGCAGGGGCCATCAATCCCCTTCTGTCGAGAATTCAGGGTTAGGGGGATACTGGTGTTTGGGGGGGAGTAGGAGTGCCCTGTGCTAAGAACAACAACCCTCAGAGCTGACACTTGCCCCTTGGAGACAATGGGCCATTCACTGTGTGATCTTGGGCACGTAGGTTAGAATCTCTGAGCCACTGTGGCCAAACAAGCCACAAACAAGCTCTTTCTGCCCGCCAGAAATGCAGACCACACAGAGTCAGGTGAAAAAAGCAGAAGCAAGGTAATAATAAGCCCAGTGGGGTAGGCGATGCTGAAGGCCTGGGGAATTGGATGACTGGAAGAACATGTGAACAAGATCACTTCCTGTTAAGTCCCAAACCTGGGCCAAAGCACCAGGGCAGGTGGAGTGAGAGCATCCATTTTTCATGCTCCGGGCTGGAATGTGAGAAACGGGTCACAGGGGTGATGTGGAGCACAGAACGGATGAAACATTGATAAAGAACCAGGTTAATATTTCAGGAGGGGCTGGGCTACAGGTGTGCAGAGAGACAAGCTCCAGATATGGTGGCTCTGGAAAGAAGCGACTGCACGCGTGTCTTAAAGGGAAGCTGCCAGAGATCTAAGAGGTCCGTGTGGCTGGTGTGCTGTGTGACTAGAATTCTTGGTGCTACGTGCCTGGGCCCATCATTAATTCACCTGCTCCCTGATGTGAGGCTACAACTAGCCCCCGGCTTGGCTCAGTCACACATGGCTCTGATCAGGGGGATGCTACAAGACCAGCACATGGCGAGACTCGAGGGATTCTCATGGTGTTCAGCTTAGCCGGTGAAGCTGGCCTTCCCCACACTCAGTCCTAGGGATCTCCCCCAGGGCCTGCTGGGCCACAGCTTCATCCTGGGAGCCCCATTCTGTTCTGGGGAGCAGGAGCGCTGACCACCCCAAGCTAGCACTTGGCAGTTCTTAGGTCCAGAGGCGAGGCTTTAGGCTTTCAGTGGGTATCACAGGCTAGGTTGCTCGGGATGGGAAGGGACAGGGTTAGGGGTACCGTAGAGCTGAAAGCTGGGTCCTCACCAGGTTCTCTAGACTCTTGGGAAGCATTGCCAATGTGACCCCTTGGGCAGTAGCCTCTTTGGCTCCAGAGGTCAGAGACTCAATACCAGGTTCCCTGAATCCAGGCCAAACTTCAGGCCACTCTGTACTCACTGAGAGATCCCGTTTCTTGGGAAAACACTGACAGCAACCTGTGACAACTGGGGCAAGGTAGCCCACGAACAGGTGTGTTTAGGGGCACCCTTCAGAGACACGGTCGCAGCTATACCTTCAACCCTGATTTCATTTTTTTATTTGTATTGAAAATCATTTTTTTTCATACAAGATATTCTCCTCATAGTTTCTCCTCTCGCTTCTCCTCCCAGATCCTCTCCTCCTCCCCAGGCATCTACCTCCACACCTCCCCTTTCTCTTTAAAAAAACATCCAGGCAAATAAAACAAGCAAACCAGAATTATTTTTAAAAAAGACACAAAACAAGAAACAGATACGTACACACAGAGAGACAGATACACCCAACACAACCCACAGAAACACAAAATCAGAGGGGCTGTAGAGATGGCTCAGTGGTTAAGAGTATGTGCTGTTCTTGCAGAGGACCTGGGTTCAATTCCCAGCACCCACACAGTGGCTCACAACCATCCATAACTCCAGTTCCCAGGGATCGGATGCCCTCTGCTGACTTCAGCGGGCACCAAGCATGCACACTGATGCACAGACACATATGCAGGCAAAACAATAATATGCATAAAACAATCAAAAAACAAAGGACCACTAAGATAAAAATGCACAAACAAAACAATATAAGGCAAAACATATACAAAAATACCATTTTGAGTTCATCTGTGTTGATCATCTACTGCTGGGCATGGAGCCTGCCAGTAAGGATTTAACTCTAATTTTAAAATAAAGCTTTTATGCCAGGCGGTGGTGGTGCATGCCCTTAATCCCAGCACTTGAGAGGCAGAGACAGGTGGATTTCTGTGAGTTCAAGGCCAACCTGGTCTACAAAGTGAGTTCCAGGATAGGCTCCAAAGCTACAGAAAAACCCTGTCTTGGAAAAAAAAAAAAGCAAAAATAAAATAAAGCTTTTGCCTTGAAAAGGCTATGTCCAAAAGCAAGTATGGCACCCTGGACCCAAGTACCCATGCCATGCTATCTTTAGTTTCAGAGGGTGTGAGACCCTTCTGTCCTACAGCCTCATATAGCCAACCTCACTCATAACACAATCCCTACCTGCCTATCCTCTACAGCCAGCTACTTTCTGAGCAACCCTGCATGACACCCTTGCACTGGCTGAATAGACCCCAGACCTCTGTCTGGTCCAGTCAACATGCAAAATGCTCCTCCAGCTTCCTCCACAGTATAAACTTTTGCTCCTCTGACCTCCACAGAGAAGAGCAAGGCCAGGTCACCGGCTCACAGGTGGGGTGATGGGATTGAATTCAGCCTGTAGTGGGGCTGGGTTTGGGGATGCTCCCTGCCTATGGGTTGGCCCTGTTGGGGTCCTGCCTGGTCCCCCAGAAGATGACCTTGCTGCTCTGGTTTGACCCTGTTCCACTCTTCTCCTGAGCCCTGGGGGTCCTGTTAAGGGAGCTACTGGGGAGCTGGCCCCAGGTCTTCGTACATTAGGAGTAACACAATGTGCTCAGAGCTGTAGAACATTATTGTGTGTGCATTATTGATAGAGATCGTATCCTGCCAGCAATGAATTATTGACAGGTTGGTGAGGGGCTGCAGAGCAGCTGGGGACTGGGGGTGGGGTGGGGTAGCAGAGCCTCGTAACTTTGTGGGAAGGTGTGTGGTTTAGCCAGGAGGTTCAAGGGCTGGAGGAGGGTAAACATGAGTGTTTCTCTTGGCCTCTTGCCCTTCCTCCATCTTTCCTTGCCCAGTCTTCTCTCCCTACCGACTCATCTCCAGACCCAGCCTCATTCCTTGCTCTGCTCCACATTCATGGACATAGAAGATGGTCTCTGAGGACTACTTCTGTGGACCATAGAGATCTAACTGAGGCTTGGGGCAACTCCAAGTGTCCAGATACCCAGAGACTGGGGTCCTGTTTCTTAGGCTAGGAGAAAGCTAGAAGATAACAACACTGAGAAGCCTTGTTTAGGTAGGTTGTTGAGACATCCGTCAGTCAGTCAGTGGACGTGACCAGCATCCCTGTTATCATAGACATAGCTGTTACCCACCAGTCACTTTTCCTTTTCCTTTCCTGGTTAGTTTTTGTTGTTGTTGTTGTTACTTGGTTTTTATCTTTTTGAGACAGGATCTCATGTAGCACAGGCTACCCCAAACTCCTGTTATAGCTTAGGATGACCTTGAACTCCTTCCTCCACTTCTCAGGTGCCAAGATCGCGATGTTCACTGCCATACCTAGCCTCACTGGTCACTTAATAAGTGCCAAGAGTTTAGGCGTTTTCACACAGTTCTTCCAGCAAGACCGGAGGAGACCCATTATTCTCAGAGGCACCCATGGGTCAGGTGCTTGTTCAGGATCATGCATCCAGTTATAGCAGAGCCAGAATCAGAGTGTCAGGCCCCAGCTGTGTTTGTGCATGTGCACGCACACATGCATGTGTTCAGACAGGGTCTCATGTAGCCTAGCTGGCCTCAGGCTCTCTTTGTAGCCAAGGATGACCTTGAACATCTGCTCCTCCTGCCACCTGAGTGCTTGCTGTTACTCCGTGGTAGAACCCAGGAAGGGATGCATTCTGTACTGTAGAGACTGCACACACTCTGTCTGTAGTCACTGCCTGTGCTCTTGACCATCACGCTGGCTGTGTGAGTAGTTTTTCCCCAGTGGAGAGATTAGGAGCAGGTTTTATTTGCTTTTTTCTTCTTCATTTTTTTTTGTGCTTATCTCTATTTTCCAAATTTTCTACAATGAATATGCATTGCTTTTTGTAATCAGAAAAAACACACATAGCAAATTATATTTTTAATAGCATCTCTTCTCCTCCAGGGTCCCTGGATGCCTCTAACCTCTCCCACCACTCCCCATCCTTTGGCAGCCCAGCTCTGTCCCCAGAAGAAGGGGGAGGGGTGTGTCCTCCCTGCAGTGTAGAGAATGTCGCCTTGGTGCTACCTTCTCCCTTCACCTGGTCCATGCCAGAGTTGTGACCAAGGCAGCTCCCTCCTGTCTCTCCTAGGCCTGGCTGTTTCTCCTTTGTCTCCTCAGGGATTGGGCATCCTACCTTACCTCTATCTGCACACAGCAGCTGGGCCAGCGGCTGGGCCAGGGCCAGGCTAGCTCTGTGGAAGGGACTCTTTCTTGTACACTGGTTCCAGCACCCAGGACCTCAGTTTCCTGCTGCCAGGTTGCCCAGGGCTCAGCAGCATTCCCTGACAGGGCTGCTCTAAGCTCATCCACAAGGCTCAGGAGGGAATTTGCCTAGTGCTGCATACTCCTGGCTCTCCTGAACATAGTGGGGCAAGAGGGAGCCAGCACCATGGTAGGAGCCACACTGAGGGAGGCTGCGTGCTGCTGCATGCTCTCAATAGTGAGCAGAGGACACCCTGCCCTCCATACTCACAGCCATGTTCCTGGGCTCTGTCATAAGGCTGATGTCAAGACACCAGGTGTTTCCAAGGGATGGCATTTCCAGTCTCACAAAGACCACTAGCCTAGGTAGGCTTCAAGTACTGTTTAAATTCACCACGAATGCACACACACACATACACACACTTCACACATACACAAACATACTACACACACACACTACACACTTCACACATACACACACACTACACACACACACACACACTACACACACACACACACATACACACACACTACATTCAGAGGACCTGCTAACCAAATTACATACTGTACATCCCTTCTACAGAATACCACCGCTACGCCTCCCCCTCTCTTCCCTCTTCCCCTGTCCTCTCCCTTCTCTCCCCTCTGTCTCCCCTCTTTCCCTTTTTCCCCTCCTCCTGTGTTCTTCCTTCTCCCCTCTTATCCTTCCTCTCGCCCCTCCCCTCCCTCCTCCTCTTTAGGAGATAAGAGTCTTGATATGTTGTCCAGTCTGGTCTCAAACTGCTGGCCCAAGGGAGCCTTTTACTTCAGACTCACAAATGGCCAGGGTGACAGACAGGTCCGGCTTTCCATGGCATTTCACACAGGTGTTGCCACACAGTAGAATGCTGGAGAGCACTGCACAGTGACCAGAAATGACACTGTTGTCACGGTATTGGGTGGACCCATCACGACGCACACGGCCATTTTTGTTTTAAAATAGACATTCTAGTCACGTTGGTATCAATCCACCTGTCTGTGTGATCTTAGGGACTTTTGAGAAATGTCCCCAAAAATGGCCCGGGAAGTGAGTTAGCAGCAACAGCTAGCAAAGGGCAGACCAGGGACAAATAAATACACCTTGGTTGGTTTGTATAAGGGCTTTTCTGCCCATAATTAAGAAAAACATAAAACAGACTGAACATGGAGAGTCACTGGAGAATCTAGCAGCTTCTGTCCATCAGAGGCAGAGCAAGGCTGTGGCTGGGTGTCATTTGCAGTCGGTCCTGTCCAGCAGTGTCCTGCTCTAAGCAGTGTTGTCGTGACCGGTGGCAAGCCTGGTCTCAGCCCTTGGTGGGAGCATCTCTGGGGTGGCCTCCCTCTCAGGATCCTCTAGCCATTTTTCTACACTGTCCTGGGAGGATGTGTCTCACGCATGCTCTCTGTGGACTTGTCTCTGCCTGTGCTCAGCTTCTGAGCCTTAGTGTGTGCTAGGCAGGTACAAGGTGTCTGTTCCCCACCTCAGTGTGGTTGTATATGCATTTCTGAGAGTATGGGAGAGGGAGGACACACGGACAGACCTGGGAAGAGGTGGGCCTGTCCCATTTGAAAACGCACAAGCTTTTGCAGTACCAGGGTGAGTTCAAGGAACCACTGGCTGGCAGCAGCCACAGGGGGCCCAGGGAGAAGGAGTGTTTGTTTTCTTGAAAAGGTTGAGGACACTGAACCACTTGACAGCCAGGCTCATAGGACATGCTCCAAGTTCACAGGACAGAATAAGGGTAGTCGTCCCAAAGGCAGGACTGAGAGACAGTGAGCCAGTCTTTCTTTGAATGGGCAATCAACAGAAGAGTGCATGGGGACAAGAAGGGTCCCATGAGTCAAGGGATTTCAGTTCCCACTGGGCTGAAGATGGCATCTATGAACAACAGGCCCAGTGTGTGACTAAGTGACTTCTCCTGGGCTGCTAGGAGCAACCCAGGTGTATGTATTAGATTGACCAATGTAGATAGAAATTTCTGTCCCAAATAAACACACAGAGGCTTATATTAATTATAAACTGTTTGGCCTATTGCTTAGGTTTATTAGTGACTAGCTCTTACAACTTAAATCAACCCATAATTCTTGTCTATGTTTAGCCACATGACTTGGTACCTTTTCTCAGTGCAGCATTCTCATCTTGCTTCCTCTGTGTCTGACTTGCGACTACACCTCTGCCTTTCCTCTTCTCAGAATTCTCCTAGTCTGGTTGCCCTGCCTATACTTCCTGCCTGGGTAACTGGCCAGTCAGCATTTTATTAAACTAATATGAGTAACAAATCTTAACAGTATACAAGAGCATTCTCACACAGCAGGACAACTCACTCCAACTGCCCTTCAAAGGTTGCCATAGTCAAAGTTGGCTTGTGGGGAAACCGAAGCTCTGAGAGCTTAGGGGATGCAGAACTAGACTGGAAGCAGTGTGCTGCTCTGGGTGGGCCAACCACTGAGCTGGTATTCTCCATCACCCTGCCTACTCCATCCTCGGGCCCTAAGAGGTTCAGATCTCTGAAGATAGGGAGCAAGGCTGAGGCGATCTCCTACCCAAGCCAGCTGCAACAATCCACATGTCTGTGGTTTTCTGTAAGCCTAGGAGGAAAGGAGAAATGGAGGACACAGGCATCGAGCTGGGCAAATGGAGGGAATGGGTCTTGGCCTGGCTCTTCTGCTGATGGACAAGTCCCCAGAAGCTTCAGGGACAGGAAATAACGCAGGTCACAGTGAGACCAGATTATTGGGTGGAGACACATCTGGCCCAAACCCTCCTACAGGGAATGACAAGCTAAGGCTCTCAGGAATGGTGTTCCCTTCACTGAGGAACCTCTAAAGAGAAGGCGAGTTCTGGAGATGGCTCTGAGGACCAAGGACTCTTGGGAAGTAGTGTGTGAGACGGGACTAAAGGTGGCGGCCAAGGAGCTTAGCAGAGGTGGCGGGAGGACAGTATGCTGCCAACACAGCAGCCATGGCTGCCAGTGACCACTGAGCCCCTGACATGGAGCCAGAGTTACTAAGGGACCCCAGTCTCCCACTCTGTTTAATTTAATTCATTTACATTCAAAAAACAAATACTTTATTTGCTTATTAGAAAACCTTTTAATATGTTTGAAAGAATGTGAATAAGGTTAATTTTATGAAATCTAAACATTGATCAAATAATGAAATAATAGTGTCCAAGTTGAGATGAGGTTTCAAAGACAGCACAAAAGGAATATAATAACTAGGACTATTTTATATTGATCACATGCTGAATAATATTTATTATAAATTATATAATAAAATTATATTTGGGGGCATGTTGAAAATGTACCCAAATTAATGCCACCTTAAAATTCTTTTGCTTTTTTTTTTTAACATGGCCACTAGAAAATGTAAAACTGGGGCTGAGGAGACACCACTTGAAGACCTGAGTCTGGTTCCCAAAAGCCACTTAAAAGCTGGGCATTGCTCCCAGCACTCGGGAGGCAGAGGCAGGCGGATCTCTGTGAGTTCGAGACCAGCCTGGTCTACAGAGCTAGTTCCAGGACAGGCTCCAAAGCCACAGAGAAACCCTGTCTCGAAAAACCAAAAAAAAATAAAAAATAAAAAAATAAAAGCTGGGCATTTCGACCTGTGCTTATAATCCCAGTGCTAGGAAGGCAGAGACAGGCAGATCCCTGGGGCTTGGTGGCTAGCCAGCCTACTTCATGAGCCCAGGGAAAGACCCTGTCTCAAGAAAGCAAGGTGAACCTCTGTTGGGGACTGCGGACCACCAGACTCTGAATTTCCTGCAAACAACTTGTTTTCCTCTGCTCTGAGCAGCCTGCAGCTGCTCTGAGCACGAGACCCTGATGGCAGGGGCGTGGGTTCTGATGGGTCTGCAGCTGAAAGATCCCGAGAGCTGGGACGTGGCCAGAGCACTATATAAGCTACACCTGAAAACAATAAAGGGGGCATTGTTGTCTCAAGGATGACCCCGTGTCTCTGTCTCCATGTTTGTTTGTGTTTAAATCTCCGGCCCCTTTCCCCGCTCGCAAACAGTAGTGCAGGCAGTATGCTACAGGCGTAGTACCGTAGTACACGTAGTAACACAGACGCTACAATCCTCACCAGAGGTTGTCCTGCGCGCCCACACGTGCATATGCACATGAGCCACACACACAAAGGAAACTTTGGTTTGTTTTTTTTTTTTCGAGACAGGGTTTCTCTGTGGCTTTGGAGCCTGTCCTGGCACTAGCTCTGTAAGACCAGGCTGGTCTCGAACTCACAGAGATCCGCCTGCCTCTGCCTCCCAAGTGCTGGGATTAAAGGCGTGCGCCACCATCGCCCGGCCAAAGGAAACTTTGAACTGACAAGCACAGCCTGCCCTAACGTTTGGGAAGCCTGTACTGACAATGGCTTCCAGCGCTTCCCTTACATCATGTAAGCCACTTTCTTTTTCCAGGCAGTTGTCAGGTGGCTAGATGGATGGTTTCTGGGGAGCAACTTCTGACTATGGCCTCTCTCTAAAATCTGGCTTGGCTTTGCCGAGCTCTGACCTTTCCTTGATTATCTTCTTCTCTTCATGTCAGGTTTGCCTTGTATGTGTTTTCATCCCATGCACATATATGGTCATACTTGAGACAGAACCATGAATGTTCTGCTTCACATTGTCCACAATGTGGACACTTTATCACCCATCTCCTGCTCACCCGATTAAAGGTCTACACCTCTAATAAAATAAAAATAAACAGCAAGCTGATTGTTTTTCCCATTCTTCAGAGGGTTTGTCACTTGCTGGAACTATTTCGTCATCCTAAGGCATCTGTGAAGGCCCCTGGAAAGAAAGAGGGCATGTGACTAGCACTGTGTTTACCCCTTGACAGTGCTGAAACTCTGCAACGCTGGCCTTCATTGCCTCCTTAGAGTAAGCACTAGCCACTAAGTGGCTCAGGTGGATGTGACCCTAGGGTGTCTTCAGGATTCCGAGGGCATAAAGGATCCTGTTTGTCTGTTCTCCAACAGGAGGGGGAAGAATGCTACAATTCTAAGATTAGACATAAATTATTTATTCAAGATGCCCAGAGTCCAGGATTGCAGCGTGAGGGCTGGAGCTCTGTTTTTCAGGTTCTGCTGTCCCTCTTCCCTTAGATGTCAACAGGCCTCACAGCCAGGGAATTTCTCAGTGTAACCAGGCATGAAGAGCGAGCCTTATTCCCTTTTCTGTTTCACCTAGAATCTGTGCAGGCCCTGGGTAGGGGTCACCCTGCCGGCCTGCCTCCCCGCTCCCTGCCACCCTGGTAGCCTTCCTGTTGCTGGGTACTGGAGGAGGCCCCAGGAGAGTGTGAAGCTGAATGGTTCCCGATATGTGACACACATATCCCACCTGTCAGATGATGCTGCAGAAGGAAGGCGCAGCCCAGTGAAAAGAAATCCCAGTTCAAACTAGAAATGTCTGCCACCGGTTACCAGTTAGTTCTAAAGCTGCGGGGTCTGCCCTAAATAGCCCACAACTGCCCTGGGAAAGGAGGCTGGATTGAGACTTTATCCTGCCAAGGGAGGAACCTGATTGGCTGGCCTGGCCTGTTACATCCTCTCTCTTCCTGGATTCTCTGTGTGCTTCTCATGGGGTGGGTTCTACCACAACTTTTGAAGTTACCTTTGAGCTGATCCTTGCCAAAAGAGAAAACCTGGGGACAAAGTTCTACATGGGTCCCCTTATCCCACACCCAGTGTCCATCAGACCTCAATAAGTTCTATGGTGCCAGCCCACCAAGAGGGGCAAAGCTAGACTGGGTGATGTCGCAGGCTAGCACAGTCAAACATCCTACTTCCTGTGCCCCTCTTCCTCCTACGTTCAGTGGTATTGCTACTTTGGTCTGTTGTTAGTTCCCTACCTGGGAAGAGTAGGCATTTGTTCATATCACCCCAAATTAGTGCCACACAATAGCCAGCGTGCCTGTATAAATGACACATTAAAAGAGTCTTTGGTTGTGTGTTCTGCTCATCATGAACTCCCGGACAGGAAAAGAGTCCAAGAGCCATCTTGTCCTTTGTCTTACAGTTGGGGAAACTGAGACCCAGAAGGAAGCAGCAGCCGCAGCATCCTGATAGTAACCTGGCAGCCTACCTCCACTGAGACCCTAGTTGCTGTTCATGTTGGCCTTGATGGAGTTCTTGACAAGCAGCGCCAAGCTTCCCTCCTCTGGAGGGACCAGCGCTTGGGAGGACCTGGCAGAAGACAGGATGATGCAGAGCCCAGACACAGCAGGAGCTCGGTGGACAATGCCACCATGACTGCCAGGGGTGACCTGCCTGAGTCACACTAGCAGCCAGTCCTCCCTGGACCTTACCCTGTCTCCTGTGGTCAAGCATCAGCCGTTTCCAAAACAGTGCTGGAAGAGGGGAAACTGAACGGGATGTTACACAGTCACAGGCAGGCATGGGAGGAGGTGCTGTCTTCACAGCTGAACCACTGGTTCTGCATGCTTTCCCCACAGTGGCTCTCTAGGAGACACAGTGACTGTTCCACAGGAAAAGACCAGTCCAGCCCCAGGACTCCATCATCACCAAGAAGAGGACTTGTTGGTGCTGCCAGAACACAGTGTCTGATGACAAGAAAAGGCTGCAGGACAGAGGACAGAGGCCCAAGGTGTGGCCAGTAGACAGTGTGACTCAGGCAAGTAAGCTTTGGGTTTCAGATATACCTGATATACACGACCCAGAGGAGCCTTCTGGCTGGTAGCAGGTCATCCAACCTTCAGGAGCCTTGGTATCTGTTTAAGTGGACCTTGGACTTGTAGCATCCTCCTGGTAAATATGGAGCCAGGTCCACCAGGCCAGCTCCCTGGAAGGATACGGGGATGAATGCTTCCCTGTGGGTACAGATGCCCCTGTAGGAGAGGCACAGGTGATTGCCCAGAGAACGAGAGTAGGGCAGGATTGGAGGACAGGGCCAGAGAGGAAGAGTGGAATCTTTGAAGGAGTCTGGGGTAACCCAAGAAGGGGCACTCAGATAAGGAGGCTCAGAGAAGGCAGTAGGGTACTTGTGTGTGGCAGCGTATCAGGGCCAACATGAATAACTTCCAGAATCGGCGACATGGCGCAGCAGCTAAAGACACTTGCTGTCAAGTCTGATGACCTGCGTTCCATCCCTGGGACATTATGTGAGAGAACTGACGCTTAGCAGTCGTCCTCTGGTCCCTACACATGCACAGTGGCACAAGGGACCACATGCATTCCCGCAATCAATGTAATATCTATAAAAATAAATCCATCGATAAAATAAAATTTAATAAAGAAAGAAGTAACATTTCCAGGGATAGGACAAACGGTTCCAGTCAGTACAGTGCAGCTTTCCATGCAAGCATGGAGACCTAAGTTCAATCACCCGGAACTCACATAATAAAGCTGAGTTGTACACTTAGAAGCCTACCAGTGGCTGCTGAGGTGCCAGGCCGGCCCTAACAAGGCACCCATACTCAGTAGCTTAAACAGCCACAGTTTGGGAGGCTAGAAGTCCAAGCTTAAGGGCAGGCCGGGCTCTTGTAAGTCCCCAAACCGTGCTGGCCTCTTTCCCAGCCTTTTCTAGTAGCCAGTGTCATTGGTGATGGCGGTTTCTTGGTCTTCACGAGGGTATCCTGACCATCCATCTTCACGCACGTGACTTCACAGTGCCTTTCTCTTTTTTTTTTTTTTTTTTTTTTTTTGGTTTTTTTCGAGACAGGGTTTCTCTGTGGTTTTGGAGCCTGTAGACAGGGTTTCTCTGTGGTTTTGGAGCCTGTCCTGGAACTAGCTCTTGTAGACCAGGCTGGTCTCGAACTCACAGAGATCCGCCTGCCTCTGCCTCCCAAGTGCTGGGATTAAAGGCGTGCGCCACCACCGCCCGGCCACAGTGCCTTTCTCTATACGCAGCTATGTCCAAGTCTGCCCTATGTGGAGGGACACAGTCACATCGGATCAGAGCCATTCTATGATTTCATCCAGATGCGAATGAATTTGTACAGACTTTGTCTCCAGATAAGGTAACAGTCCAAGGTATGGGGGCGGGGGTGAGGCATTCAATGTGCCTTTTAGGGAGGAGGAGCGGAGCACAGGTTTGAGAAAAATGTCAGCTGTCCACATTGTCACATATGCCTTTGAATGATGGCACTGATGCAGGTGGGGGAAAACTATGGGGGAAACAAAAGCCCCTTCTAGCCCTTGTGGTACCAAGAGATGGGGTCTAGGAGGCCTTCCAGGAAAGGGTGAGTTCTGTTTCCAAGGGAATGTCATTAGGGGAGGTGTAACCGTGTAAACGAATGCAGACAGATTGTAAAAATATATGCAGCTTTAATGGAGAAATAGACTTACAGAACACCGTTCCTGCGGAGACCAGGAAAGCAAAGCAGAAGCAAGCACTGCGAGCACGCTCGCCAGATTTATACGTAAACATTAGCCCGAGGCGAACACGCCCCCTAAGGGGCGGGACTTATCCCTACAGGGGGGGTCCTCTCCCAGAAGGCATTCTGCTGATCACAGTGTTCACACACACACACACACACACACACACACACACACACACACACACACACACACACTTCCCTTTCCAACAGTCGTGAGAGGCAGCATCCCTTCTCTGTGTGCAGACTGAGCCTGAGCTGGTCAAGTCTTGAGCCATGAGGCATAGCTGCCAAGCTGAGAAACCAGGGCTGTGCCTGCAGAGGTATCATCACCCCAGCTACTCAGGATGCTAATGCAGGAGGATCAAACTCAGGGTCAGCCTGAGGTACAGAATGAGATAAAGGCTAGTCTGGGAAATTTGGTGAGACCATGTCTTAAAATGAAATATAAGCCAGGTCTGCAGGAGAGACACAAAACTCTAATCCCAGCACTTGACAGGCAGAGGCAGGCGGATCTCGTTTGAGGCCAGCCTGGTCTACAGAGCCAGTTCCAGGACAGCCAGAACTGTTACACAGAGAAACCCTGTCTTGAGAAATCAAAAAAATAAATAAAATATTTTTAAAAAGAACTGGAGATAATAGCCCAGTAATAGAGCCCCTGCCTAGAATCCACCAGTAAGGGGCTCAGGACGTGGCTCAGTGGCCGAGTGCTTGTCTAGCAATTTTGAGACTCTGGGTTCAGTTCCCAGTGCTTAAAAACAATTTTTTTTAAATTAAAATTAGGAAGGCAGAAGAGTCAGAGCGAGAAGCCTGGCTCTACCACCTCTGCATTTGCTGCTAAGCTGCACAGCTTTTGAGAAAGACAGCAGCGGCACGCTGGGCCTTTCCTGAGCACTGAGCTCAAGGTCCTGCCAGAAGGAAAACAGGGTAAACAAATGTGGTCTCACTGACACCCTTTGCTGGTTCAAAAGTGAAGGAAAGAAAAAAGAAAAGGGAAATCCTCAGCAAACAAGGACTGGGCGTGCGGGGACCCTGAATGAGACAAAGGGCTCTTCAGACACCCCTGTTTAACAGACTGAGTGGAGGTTGACCTGCAGGACAGGAGCACCTGAGGGTGTCCGCTCTTGGCGCTTATTTATTTCTATTTACTTAATTATTTAACTGTTCAATTAATTGATTGATTGATTGATTGATTGATTGATTGATTGGTGTGTATGGGAAAGGGTGCACACACGCCACAGTACACATCCAGAGGTCAGAGAACAACCTTTGGGAGTCAGCTCTCTCCTTCCACCATGCGGGTTCCAGGGCTCGAACACAGGACCTCAGACTTGGCAGTGAGCACCTTTACCCCAGCTGATTCAACACAGCATCTTTCAGGTTCCGTCCAGGCCCTTCAGGCAAGTAAAAGACCGGAAAGGCAACAAAACTGACAAGAAGTAAATAAAGCTCTCTCTCTACTAAAAAAAACAACACACTGATCTACATAAAAAAGAAATCTGATGAGTCTACAGAAAAGCTAGAGGAATTAATAAGTTTCACCGTGTAGCAGAAGAGATCAGTGCTAAGAAGTCAATTGTGTTTCTACACCCTGACAATGAACAGCTGAACATTTAAAAAAATTAAGTAGCAGGTGCTACATAAGTAGCATTGCACTATGAGCCCCTTAGAGAGAAATCTGGCGAAGGAGGTGACATTTCTGAGCACACCGTAGCTACCATTGCTGATACAAATTAAACACCTAATATCGTTAAGATATCGGCTCTCAAACTTGGTGTGGAGATAGAAGGCAATCATGATCCCAGCAGGCTTCTTAGCTGATATCCACGGGCTGTCCTGAGATTTACATGGAAATAGCATAGGGTTTGGAGCAGACAAAACCCCTTCACCAGAGAAGAACGAAGGTGGAGGGCAAATGCCGCCCGATTGCAAGACATGTAAGGAAGGCAACACAAACAAAATAGAGGAGACTGGCACAAAGACAGACAGGGAAGAGGTCAGAGGTCAGCCCACACATGGGCGCAAACAAACTTTTAACCTGGACTAAAGGACAAGTCAGGAGTATAAAATGGTCTTTTCCACAAATTGTGCCAGGATGATTGGATATTCCAAAAAAAAAAAAAAAAAGGAGGAAAAGGAAGAAGATGCTGAGGAAGAGAGAGAGAGAGAGAAAGAAGAAGAGGAGAGAGATGCCAGGAAGAAGGAGGGCACCAAAAGGTGGTGGCGCACGCCTTAAATCCCAGCACTCAGGAGGCAGAGGCAGGAGAAGCTCTGTGAGTTCGAGGCCAGCCTAATCTACGGAGCGAGTTCCAGGACAGCCAGGGCTGTTACACAGAGAAACCTTGTCTCAAAAAATAAAAAAAAGAAGAAGGTGGGGCAAAGAGATCCATAACTCGGAACCTTATGTCATGTTTAAAAGAGTAACTTGGAAGTTGGAGAGATGGCTCAGAGGTTAAGAATATCTGCTACTCTTCCAGAAGACCAAGATTCAATTCCCATCACCCACATGGCTCACAATTGTCTGTAACTCCAGTTCTAGGGGAACCTGACACTCTCTTCTGGTCTCCTCAGGCACCAGGCACATACATGATGCACATATATACATGCAGGCAAAGCACTAATACACATAAAAACTTAAAACAAGCCAGGTGGTAGTGGCACATTCCTTTAATCCCAGCACTTGGGAGGCCGAGGCAGGCAGATGTCCGTGAGTTCAGGGCAGCCTGGTCTATATCGGGGTCACACAGAGAAACCTTGTCTCAAAAAAAAAAATTAAAAACAATAGCTAAGAATGAATCACTGACCCAAATGTTAAACCCACAACTGTACATTTTCTAGAAGAAAACACATCTTTGTGGAATTTTATTTTCCTAGTATAAAGCTGTTGTATCAGAAAGTATTGAGGTCTGGCTAGATTATAAATAATAGAAGTACGTATCTTATTGTTATGGAGGCTGGGGAGTTCAAGGTCTCATGCAATGTCTGGGCAGGGCTTGCTTCATAGTTGGCATTTTTTTGTACCAACCTCCTCTGGTAGAAACAATAACATTGCCCTCACTTGGTAGAACAGAGAGAGAGAGAGAGAGAGAGAGAGAGAGAGAGAGAGAGAGAGAGATATGACGGCCATCTCAGGGTAATTCTCAGGAGGGCAGAGCCCTTGTGACCTTGTCACAAGGCCTGTTACCTTCTAATCACCTTCAGGGCCTTCTAATGCCATCACCTTGGAGATGAGACTTCAGTATATAAACATCAGAGGCATGCAAACATAATGACTACCTCCCACCTGGATCTAGAGCATGTGGAAGCCATCTGTTCTTGGCGCTTCTGTCCGGTATTGTACTAGTGGTTTTAGACTATGCAATAAGGCAAGAAAAATAAATGCCCTGCCAGACTATCAGAGAGAAACGGAAAGATGCTTTATTTAATTCAGAGGCAATCAATGGTATGTATCTGGCGTAAAGAGCAGTGAAGTCTTGAGTGAATGTGTGCTGTTGACCCCAGACCCTCAACCCCACAGAAATGACAAAGCCTTTCCCAGATGAGGCCTGGGGGGGGGGGGGATGACAGCAAAGCCTTCTGGTCCAAGTGCAAATGGTAACAGTGTATGCAAAAAATATCCACCATAGCTTTCTACCCCCAGATGTTAACTGCATCAGGATGGCTCCTACCGAGACTGGCGGAACCTATCTCTTGTTTATCTGCAACAATCCTGCCTCCTCATTCAGTTGTATGCAGTAACCTCCCCTCCCCATCCATCTGTGTATAATATACTCAGAGCTTCTGAGGTGCTGAGGCTCCTCCATCAGAGGGCGCAGTCTGCCAGATCCCAGCTTTTGGATGCTTCTCTGTGTTTGTCTTCTCTCCGGTCCCTGGGTGCCTCGCTCAGGTCAGTCCTTGGAGCCGAGCTGGATGTGGCTGTGGCTGTCTGAAATTCAAAGCTCTTGAGAACAAAGTGACCAGCACTAGTTAGCTGCCGCTGTCAGCTGAAGGGTATACAAGATTAATAGGTAAAATTAATTGTATTCCACACACAATTAGGACATGAGATTTAAAACACTTTACTAGCGAAAACATTAAAAATACATTAATAAGTGTAATAAAAAAAATCTTTGCCCTAAGTGATAAAGCAACCCTGAGAAATAGTAAGGAAATAGAAAAAGATACTGTTTGTGTTTGGGAGACTGGATGTTAATATGTAATGTTAATAAATTGATGTCTACATTCAATGCTAGCCTGTTGGAGCCCCCACGTTCTTTTGTTAATAATAATATTAATATTAATGTTTCTGGGCTCCGAGGAACAGCTGGCATCCCATTTTTTTCCTGCAACCTCAGCTCCCTGTGTGATTGTGTGAAATAACATTTGGGGGTGCCAATTGAAGTCGTTCACTGAAATTCTCAATAGACCCTCTGAAGGTGCAAGAGGTACACCAAGAAGAGAAACAGGTCCTAGGAGCCCAGTTTCCTTGAGCAAAGTTCCCGTTTGGGAAAGAGACAAAGGTCCTCTGATGTTGGCAGGGGATTAAGCAGAGACTTGATGCTGGCCAGAGACTTGGAGGTTAGCTATGGGGGTAGCAAGCAGCCAGAACCCCAGTACCTCAGGACGTAACCCATTTGTAAAAGCCTGGTGCCTTTCAGTGCACTGTGTCTAAGGATTCATCAAGACATAACCCAGGTACAGGCCCTGCAGCAGCTCAGAGCTCGCCTGGCTCTGGGGGTGTGTGCATCTCCCAGAGCAGACCTTCTACGTCACAGCTATGCTGGCAGATGCTGTCTTCCCTCCTGGGGGCTGGTTTGTGCCAGTCCCTCTGTCTGCCTCGCTGGACCCAACCTGGAATGAAGCCAAATCTCAGAGTTCCTCACTGAGAGACAGACCCTCCCTTCCTCTGGTCATGGGATCGCTGACTTGACAGTGAATGAGAGTCTTGAGACCAGCCCCATGACCCTACAGGGCAGAAAGGCAGATGACATCTCCAAGTCTTCTGGGGGCCTCCACATGTGATTTTAGATGTTCCGTGTTAATAAATGATATAGCCTGATTGTCACAGGAAAGGACCTTGAGGGACACAAACTGCATCATGAATTCTGTTTCGCTGAGATGTGGCTTAAAACAGCACATGTGAGCTGGTAAGATGGCTCAGCCAGTAAAAATGATGGCGGTGCAAGCCAGGTGATCTGAATTTCCTACTGGGAATGCACATAAAATGTGGACAGAGAGAACCCACTCTCAAAGTTGCCCTCTGACCTCCACCTGCGTCATGGCAATAATAAGTAAAATCTTGGCATGTAAAATGCATACGTATTGTGATTGAATATCTTAGGGAAGTCACATTTTTCTTCATGACTAGAGACGTGTTAGGACATAAGAGTTGCATGTTTGAGGGCTGGAAAGATGGCTTGGCAGTCAGAGACACTTGCTGCTAAGCTTGAAGCCTAGTGTCCATCCCTGGGACCCACAGGGTGGACGGGGAATCCCCTAGCTCCTGACAATTGCCCTCTGACCTACAGATAGACTGTAACACAGGTGCCTGAGTGGGGAGACACATAGTAAATAGACAAATTAGTGTTTCGTATTCATGAGTCATTCCCATTTTGTTACATGATATCAAAGCTTCGGACACTGTCGCTTCTTTGACACATTGTGGAAATTCCTTATATAGTTTGCCTTGTGTATAAACATCATAGCAATTGCCTTGCCCTTTTAGCATCTGAAAAAAATAATTAAGTTGGGGGATTATCATCTTGTCGTTGGCCATGTGATTTATATACTTGGCAATGATTTTGACATTTTATAGACAAGTGCACATTCCGTTCGCATTAAGATTTATTTTCACTGTAAAAACTTCTCAAGTTCTCTCCAAGACAGATAGAAATTCAGAATGCTGAAATAATATTGAGAGCTGCAAACAGGGCAAGAGACCTGAAGATGGACTCTAAACCTCTGTCGAGCCAACAAGATGGCGCTTGTCACCAAACCCGAAGACCTGAATTTGATCCCCGGGGGCCTACAAGGTAGAAGAGAACCGACTCCCACAAGCTGTCCCCTGCCTTCCACACGTACGTCATAGCTGTGTACCTCCGCACTAAACAAACAGACAAAGAAATAAATCTAACTAAAAATTATAGTCTACCATAACACATTAGGTGTGGTATTAGGGTGGGGTTAGGCACCACCCTTGGGAGTCCAGAATAGAGCACCGCCCACTGGTTTTGTTGCAGCAATAGAAACCCTAACCACTTCCACTTTTCCCTGTCCATGAAGGACAATTAGGACTGTATCACAGTCCAGGGTGGAAGAGATTCTGTAACAAATGAGCAAAACCAAGGGACATTTAAATATTCAGAAGCAGATGCATCATGTACATCATTTGCAGTGAGAAGAGATCCCTGACAATAGAGGAGAGAGCTTCATTAGGGTTAGAATTCAAAAAGGAGAGTTTTCACTGTGTCTCCCCTTCTCCTCGCTAGCATAATTTATCTCCTCTAAAATGTACTTAAAGTCACTAAACTGTTTACCTATCATAGTGAGGCTTTTCAATGTATGCTTTAGCAAAGTGAGAAGGCAAATGGTCTCGGTTGCCAGCAGCACATCCCAAGGGACCGTTCCTGAGGGAGGACCTTCTTCCTCCTGCCCTTCCAGAAAGTGCGGTGTGAATCAGCTCGGATTGGTTCCCACTGGAGGACGTGTCTGGCGTTCGTCCTGAAAATGACAGTCCGTTATCTTCAGTGCTGGCTCAGTCTTCAAGAGAGCCCGACAGCAGTACTAAAAACGCAGGACCGCAAGAAACATGACAGAAAAGGTTGTCTGTCTTCCAAATTCCTCCTGAATTGTCTCTTGCTTTTAGCTGAAGTGACAGCTATAACTTCGGTGACTGTCCTTCTGCCTCAATGCAAGCCATACAGAATCACAGTTCTCCAAGAAAGCTATGCCTTATAAAGAAGCTGATTTAAATATGAACCTCATGGAGTGGGTTATTTATGTTGTCTTGCCCTCTCTGAGGAGAGTTACTGTATTTAATTCGATAAACTGTCTATTATTGCATGAACAATATTGGAGGTGTCATGCAAGCAATATTGAAATGGACATGTTTGGCACAGCAAAAGGATGTTGTATTGCCAAGAGCTGCATTATTTTTCAAGATAAATATAGAATACAATTCTAAATGTTTTTATTAAATAAGGTATCTCAATGTTCACCTGAATGCATTGAAACTGGAATGTCTCAACAGTCAACTATGAGAAAGCAGAAAAAAGACTGTTGTCTTTTTTCCCCCCAGGATGGTAATACGTGTTCTCTCCTTTTGTCTGACCTCTGCATACAGAATTCCCATTCATGACTTAGGAGAAGCTGGTGGAATGGGCTGGTCATGAGAACACAGTCTGACCCTAGAGGAGACCTCAGATAAGTCCTTTTCCTTTGGGAATTTTATTTTCCTTTATTTAAAAAAATTATTTTTATTATTATGTGTACTTGCCTGCATACTTGTGTGTGCGCTCCACATGGATGCAATGTCCACAGTGGCCAGAAGAGGGCGTCTGGTCACCTGAAAGTGGAATACAAGCAGTACTGAGCTGCCTAACGTGGCTTTGGGGAACTGAAAGTGGGTCCTCACATTAAGTGCTCTTAACCATGAGCATAAGAATTTTTCTCTTCTGCTAGATATAGTGGTGCATGTCTTTAACTCCAGTTCTCGGGAGGCAGAGGCACGTGGACCTCTGAGTTTAAGGCCAGGCTGGTTTATAGAGGTGAGTTCTAGGAACTAGAGGGCTACACAGAGAAACCCTGTCTCAAAAAATTCTCTCTCTCTCTCTCTCTCTCTCTCTCTCTCTCTCTCTCTCTCTCATGTTTGTGTGTGTTTGTGTGTGTCTGTGTGTAGAGTTAGAGGAAAACCTCACTCCCCAGCTTGTTTGAGGCAGGGTCTCAAGCTGTCTACTATTACGTACACACACAGCGAACTAACTAGCTGGCCCTTGATCGTTCGTGAATCCTCCTGCTTCTGCCTCCGTCTTGCCACAGGAGTGCAGAGATTACAGACGTAGACTTCCACATCTGGCCGCACCCTTCTTCTGGGGATAAACATTCAGGTTCTCGTGCTCTTGTCTCAAACACTTTACCCACTGGGCCGTCTTCCAGCTCCTTGGTTTCCATTTTAATACGCTCACAGCTAACGTCTCCCTCCGAGAACAACCTAGTAGGAAAGCTTGGCCTAAAACAAAAGAACCTGGGATTTTCCGCCGTCCGTCTGATTGTGTCAGGGATCAAGGAGTCCTGAGCGCCTTGTTTGTTGGCTTCATAGGCTCTGGAACCAGCTGCTCGGCTTTGAGCCTGGTTCTGTCCCTAGCTAAGTGGGGTCGTCCCAGCTAAGCGGGGTCATCCAAGTCTCAGCTCTTCTGTTTTCAAAGTGAGAATGACCATGACTCCCTCCTCTAGGTTATCACAGCTAATCCATGTAGTGTTCCTGGCTGTGGGGGCTGAAACTATCAATGCATGTGTCAGCCAATGTCCTTATTTTTAAAATAATGACCACGTCTGAGCACACCAGTCGGTGCTATGCCCACAGTCGTGTGCTGGGGAGTCCACAGAGACTTTGAGCTCACAGCGTTCGAACTCCAGTTCACTGCTTCTCCCTAGCCCACACCCCCCAAAGCTGTGGCACTAAGTCCAGAGACCTCTGCTTCCCCCAGTACACTCCCTGAAGCCTTGGGACAGATCCTCTTGTTCTAGAAGCTCTCAATGGACACCTCCTCACCATCCACCCCTCCTCAGACCCCTGTGACACACAACCCCGAGATGCTCCTGGCACATACCCATGAGGCCTTCTGCGTTAGTCACAACTGTGACTCCTGCTATCTCCGTAGTCAGATCTCAGCTCTAGCTCACAGGGCTAATCCTAGCTGGGACTGCCCCTTCCGGCGTCTGGTCATTCAGCTTCCTGACCTGTCTCACCTCTCACTTCCCTGCCTCAGGGCCTTTGTCCCTGTGACTGAACACCTGCAATCTCTCCTTATCCCTTTTCCATGCTTATGGCTCCATTTTGTTTTACCCCTTGAGGGACCTGCCAGCACCCCAGCTTTAGGACAGTGAACTTGCCCAGGCCATGTCAAGGCATGTTTGCCCATGACCAGTGGCCACTATACAAGCTGATGTGCTGTGTATCGAATAAATCAGAACCCCCTGTGGGAGATGATTGTGAAGGCCAAGATGGGCAAACCCCATGTGGGAGACATCTTCCAAAACACCCAACCATCCTCAGCTGTCAAGGTCATCGGACTAAGGGTGAGGTGCTGAGAAACTGCCACAGCCAACAGGGCGCTAAGGCGTCACAATGGAATGGGTCCCGGAATGGGACCCCAACCCAGAATGAGGGGTATAAGGCCCAAGTCAAGATAACTCGCGTTAACTCCAGTTCATCCTAGTGACTTGAGACTAACGATGTCAGACATGACGAAGGGAACGGCCTAAGGGATGTGAGGAAACATTCTGCATTGTACTTTAAAATTTTCTGCAAATCAAACCTTCACTAAAATATAATTTACTTTCGTAAATTGGCAGGAAAAGAATTGTGAGACCCAGCGTGGTAGCACTTGCTTGTAACCCCAGCGATTAGCCGGTAATGGCAGGAGGATCAGGAGTTCACAGCCAGCTTGGGCTACCAGAGGCCCAGTCTCAAAACAAAAGAAAATTAGAGACAGCTCAGTGGCTAAGGGCAACTTTTGGGCGTCAGTTTTCTCTTCCCACCCTGTGGGATCCTGGGAGTGAACTCAGGTTATCGGGTATGGCTGCAAGTGACTTTACCCAAAGAACCATTTCCCCAGCCGTGTGTATGTGTGTTGCTTGGTATATGTGTTTCTGTGTGTGCACAGGTGTGTGCATGCATGTGGAAGCCAGAGGTCAACACTGTCGTCCTTAATCACCCCCCACCTTACGTTTTGAGAGAGGGACTCTCCCTGAACCCGGAGATCACCCGTTATGCACACTGTCTGGACAGTGTGTTCCAGGGACACTCTCCCCCAATGCCCACCTTCTCAGCACAGGGAATACTGCACTCACTGAGCCCTGCTTTTTACAGGGTGTTCTGGATCTGAACTCGGGCCTTCCTGGTTTTGCATCAGTCCCTTTACTGGCACGGTCATCTCTCTGTCCCTCTCCTCTCTCTTTTTTTTTAAGACAGGGTTTCTCTGTGTAGCCTTGGGCTGTCCTGGAACTTGCTCTGTAAACCAGGCTGCCCTTGAAATTAGAGATCTGCAGGCCTTTACCTCCCGGGTGCGGGGATTAAAAAGGTATGCCGCCACCACGGGGCTACATTTCAGTTTTTTCAAAGGGGAGATCCGGCTGGAGATCTACTGTCCCAGGGTGGGACTCTCCCTTGTCCTGCTACCTGGGTCTCGTTGCCTTCACTTGTGAGTAGGGCCCCAACAGCACCTATCATGTATGTGGTTAGCATGTGAAGAACTTAGGCCAGTCTCAGCATTGGCTATGCTGATACCATTACACATTGAAAGACTTCTGTCACAGATGTCTCCCTTCTGCCGCTGACAAATGTCTAGAGATCCTTCTGCCCCGGACTAATCAGGAGCGGCTGTGTGAACTTAACTCTCAAATCTTCCCAATAGAGAACCCACATACCGATCCTTCTGAGAGCCTACCTCCGACTCCCTCAGTGAACAGAAATCTCTCCTGGGAGGGTCCCAGAAGGATGGACTAGGGGACGGTTCCACAGTTCTCTGCCTCGCTTCCTGAGCCTGCAGCGGCGCTGAGGAGGATGAGGCTGCAGTGCGCCGCCTGGTGGCACCTGCGAGCTTAGCCAGGGCTAGAGACGCCACGCACAAGCTGCCAGCCGCTCTTGCAGGGAGCCTCAAAGGCTGCTTTCAAATCATAATTGTTATGAAATAGGTAGCTGTTATTCAGCTAGATTAGAGGATGTATGCATATTCCTTTTAGTCCTGAGAAGTGGTGATTATTTCCCTTTTACAACGGAAGGCACTGATGCCCAGAAAGGGCAACTAAGTGGCCCGAGAGATCTCCCAGCAGGTAAGAAGAACAGCGGGGGGTCTGGGGCTACCTCCATCAGCTTGGCTCCACCTTTCAGTCCTGCATGCTACCCTGTTTGGAAGATTTGAGAGTGGTCCCGGAAGCATCTGCAGCCTTCATTAAGGGTCAACACTGGCCCAGGCTTTTAAAGCAGTTGCACCCCTACAAAGGCTGCCCTGCCTCCAGCTTCAGACCCTGGGCCCCTTGCCTCCAGACATGGAGGTGGAGCCTTGGGGTTCCTTCTCATAGGTATTGTAGGCATTGGATCAATAACCTCTCTTCTGTCTTGCCGCCTCACAATGCATCCTACTGTGTGCAGGAAGCATCATTGATGGTGTTGGGATAAATAAAAACAGAGGCTGCTAGCCGGTGCTGGTGCAGTCTTTAATCCCAGCGCTCGGGAGGGAGCAGAGATGGATCTCTGTGAGTTCAAGGCCAGCCTGGTCTACAGAGCGAGTTCCAGGAGGAGCTTTAAAGCTACACAGAGAAACCCTGTCTTGAACATCTCACCCCAAAAAGAGGCCAACCTTGACAATTCAGTGCCCTCGTTTTGGCTCAACTAGAAGCATCCCCCCCCCCCCTTGACTGAGTGTCATGGCACAGGGTTTGGGGACACATCTGGAAAGGTCTGTACACCTACTCCACTGTGTTACCTTGCACATGGGAGGGAAGTGGCCATTCCCTGATGAGGGCCAAAGATGAGGTTGCCTGGGCTAGACTGGAGTGTCAGGGAGCAGGGTCCTCTAGCTGCAGGTGACTGGGAAAGATTTAACACAGGAAGGGGCCCAGAGGAGTTATGGGAGACCCTGAAAGGGCTGACCCTGAATTCAGAGAGACAGACCTCTGTGAGAAGATGTTAAGACTGTGCAGAACCCCAAGGAAGCTCCATGGCCTCAGAATGGTCATTCTAGGTACAGAGATGTTCACTGAGATGGAAAAGCATGGAATGGAACCAACCTGGCAAGGGTTAGTGTGGCTGCCCCTACCTGTGTGATGCTTTCATTTGTGAGTTAATTAGAATAAAGTGATTCTGCTTTTTTAAAGCGGAGAGAGATTTCAGACTGAAGGGTGGAACAGGGCTGGGTAGAAGGGAGGAAAAATGCTTCTTATCCCCTCTCTGCCCAGCACAAAGTCTCTCATTCCCCACGGAGGGAGAATGACCTGCAGCTTCTATTGAGTTCTCAGGCCTAGGGCCTTGTGCCTGTGTCTAGGGTCTAGGCATGAGATGTGAGTCTTGGTACCCATGCACCCACGGTGTTTCCTGGCGGTCTTTAAATATCCAAAATACCTGTTTGTCTTTCCAGTCAGATGTCTATGTGTGTGCTTGGAGGTGTGTTTGGGATTTTTAGCCCCGTGGGTTTTGGTCTGTGGGTGTTTTTCTAGGTGGATGTTTATTTGCACACAGGGTGTTTCAGGAAGGAGCCTCTTGTACCTGTGTGTCCCTGTTGTATATTTACTTGTATACTCCTTTGCAGGCATGTGTAACTGTCCAGGGGTGTGTAGGGCTATGTGTTTGCGGTCTGGAATGGGTGGAGATGGCTGGGTGTGATCAGCCACTACCCTTGCTCATGCTGTTCCAGGCCAGGCTAAAAATAACCCATTTACCTTTGCCCGCAGAAACCAAAGTCCTGCCTCGGGAGTTCACTCCACCCGTATCCACCCTCCTGGCCAGCCAGGATGCAGGGTGTTGCTTCCATCCACTGCTGCTTCCATCCACTGGCTCCTTGGATCTCCAGTCTTCAGTATGTGGAGCTGGGAGAGAGGGGGTGTCCGGAAGTCCTGCTTTCATTGCCTGCCCCTCCCCCAGGGAACGATGGCACAGCTAGGATGGGTCTTCTTGCTTCTCTGCCCTATCCTTATACTACTAACCTTGTAGTCAGCATCTCTGCCTCCCCAACCCCTTTTTCTCCAATCTAGGAACAACTTGGGAATACGTGGCTCTTTTGACATCCTTACCACTACCACCCCACACACCTCTCTCCCTCTCACCAACTTCAGAGCCTGCCTAGGCTGCCCTCTTCATGAAGAAGCATGCTGCCTCCATATCTGAGGACTGTTCCAGACCTGCAAAGAGGAACAGCTGATCTGGGTTAAGGGGTAGCAGGGAGACCCTTGGTATCTGGCCTAGAAACTCACAGGCATCCTCCTGTTTCTGCCTTCTGAATGCTGGGATTAAAGGCATACACCATCATGCTCAGCAATGGGGCTTTTTCCAACCCCATCTCCCTTATCCCCTTCATTCCCTCACTCAGAGCTGGCTGTGTCATCCTGGACAAATGGCCATGCCTCTCTGTGTCTCAGTCTCTACTCTATAAAGCGAGTGTCTATGGTACTTTCTCCAGAGAGTCGAGGAATTAGCTGAAATGATACCCGTTCATGGAGGGCTTCGCTGAAGGGATGTTCATGTCAGCTGGTGCACAGACATCCTCTAAACCTCATCTGGCCACAGAGGCTTGTGGGCCCCCCTTTGGGTGATCAGGACTTCCCACAAGAATCTTGGGAACAGGGACCACCGTTTATGCCACTACTTTCCTTCCATTTCCTCCATTCTGCTCCTTGCTCCTTCATGAGACTGTTAACATCACTATTCCCCATTTCACAGATGACAGTGATGGAAAGAGCTCAGCAGCTTCTTCAAGGTCACACGCGTAAGGAGCAGAACCAAGTTTGCACTGAGCCAGAGGCAGCAGCAGGCCCCTCCCGACACACTTGGCTGGTTCACCACATCCTCAGAAGAGCCATCCTTCCGGATCCCATGTAAAGAGTCCTGTCCTAGGTCATGCAGAGAAGTAGAACCAATCATGATCCTAACTCAGGCCCAAATACCCCCAACTGTAACTCCTCACCTACATCCCCAGCTCCACCAGGATTTGGGTGTTTTGAGGTTTTTCTTAAAACTCCCGTACCTCCTTTGAGATGGAATCAAAAGCGAAAGCCGACTTATACCCGACCTAAGAAAGGCACGAAAGTTTATTTTCTTTATTTTCGGCAAGAAGAATCGGTGAACTCCGCTTCTCAGCGGACTGATTTTTCGGTGCTCTGGAGACTACGTTCTTCGAGGGTCCCCTCTGATAGGCCCCAACTCGGCCGCGCCTGCACACCGGTGCAGTACCCCCTCGCAGGGCCCTGTGGCCCCGCCCCCGTCCTCCATGCCCCGCCCCATAGCGCGTGAGGCCCCGCCCCGGCCCGCTGACTCTAGGGCGAGCGCGCCGCGGCGCTGGGCATTGTGGCCGGCGGCGGGGAGGGCGAGGAGCCGCTGGGAGCCGCTGGGCGCGGAGAGGAGCGCGCACCCCACTCGGCCAGACTTCGCGGCGCGGCCGCTGCGAGCGCCGCTGAGCGCACTCTGCTGGGTTCGTGCAACTTCGGAGCAGGGCGCGGAGCGCGCTCGCCGCGGGAGATCGCGGAAAGGGCGCACAAGCGCCCGGATCCCTAGCGGCGTCCGACTCCCGGAGCGCTCCGTGCAGCCGGGCGGTTTCCCGGCGCAGCGTGGCTGCCGCTGCGCCCACGGAGTGCACGGGCTGGCGCTGCCGGGCGCCTGCGAGGACGGCGAGGCGGCGGCGAAGGCGAAGGCGGCGAGGCTGGGGCCCGGGAAAGAGCCCCGAGGGAGAGGCGCCCGGGCCGGGCGACAGGAGCATGAGGGCCCGGAGCGGGACGCGGGGCGCGCTGCTGCTGGCGCTGCTGTTCTGCTGGGACCCGACACTGAGCCTAGCAGGTAGGATCAAGAGGGAGTGGGACGCAGGGATGCGAATCTGGCTAGTCCCAGCCTCTAACCGCAAGTTCGGGTGGTTCTTGGGGAGTCGCTGCGCTCCGGAGACGCGGTGGGCGCACCCAAGTTAAAAAACAGCTTCGGCGCCCGGGAGAGGGGGCGAAGCGTTGCCACCTGGGGTGCCACGTAAGCCCGAAACTCCCTGCTCCTGCCTCCAAGGGCTAGTTGCTTGGCCATAGAATGGGGTCTGATTCACTTCCAGGTGACCCCCGATTGCCACCGAAAAGCTGTAGCTACCTGGGCCGAATGTTTGTTCCGTGCCGTTTGCCTGCAACTTAAGTCCAAGTCCCGGCTCCCGTGGGCTCCCATGGGCAGCACGCGCAGCATTCTGCGGTTCAGAGGGAGAGAGCAGGATACTGAGGAGCCCTGGAAGCGCTTGTTCCCCTCCACCTTTGGGGAGACGAGGCCCGATGGCTTTAGCCTTTGAAGGGGGAGGGGCCGAGTCCTGCACACCCTGGTCTCCGGAGGTGCGGCGCGGTAGGGTTTGGAAGGGTTTCGTGGTTGGTGGATGTTTCTGAGTAAGTGTTGGCAGAGAGTGAAGGGACGTAATATCCCTTGCCGACTTTCCCCCAATTTTAAGTGGGTTATTGGCATTCTCAGGTGAGCCTCTAAACCGCACCTGGACGCAGCAAGATGCCCTAATAGGGTTTGGTGGATTCCTAAGTTTATAAAGTCCCCTAATCCTCCTCTCCCGCTGCGAACGTGGAAGTGTCTTGCTGCCTCTGCTGGGCGTTGCAAAGTGGGCTGCATCTTCCTTGGAAGGAAAAGTACACACTAGCGCTAGCTTCTCCGGTACCCAAGCAGGTGAACTGCCAGCAGGATGCCTTGACTCCCGAGGTTGGGTGGGAGGGAATGGGGGGGGGGCATCCTGTACAAAGGCCTCCCCTAAGCAAAGGCTTAGAATGAGCCAAGAAAACTGGCACTTTCGGCTTTCCCCATCCCACCTTCCTCAACGATGCTGACTTCTGCTCTCCCCTCCTCCCCACCTCTCTTAAAGCGCTAAAGGTCCCTCCCCTGGAATTAATGGTTCCCATGGCTAGAGCTTGTTTTTAAGCACCCCCCCCCCCACACACACACACACTTTTTATTTTTCCCCAAGCCTTGTGCTGTAAAGTTACAACACTCGATCATTTGATCCGAGTTAATTATGATTTGGGCAGACTCGGGTATTTAAAGCAGTGTTTTGAAGTTGGAAGGTAATGATGGGGAAGGGGGAGGCAAGCTAAATGACCAGCCTTGTTTTAAAGGGTGCAGTTAGATGTGGGAGGTGCTGGATTGGGTGTTAGTTTCTGTCTAAGGCTGTGTGGGGTGATTGAAGGGTGGAGTGAAGTCTGTTTGGAAATGGCACATGGGTCAGGCTGCATCTTGGGAAACATATGAATATATTTATCAGCAGGGTAGTGGGTTCGAGAATAGATACCAAGGTTGCTGGGGTTGGGACTCCATCTGGAGGAAAATAGGACCGGTGAACCTGGAGTTCTCTGGGTGGGTGGGCTGGGCCAGGAATGCTGGAGATGGCCTGCTTTTTCTGCCTAACAAAGCATTCAGCCCCCATCTTCCCCGGAAGAAACCCCAGGCCCAGAGCTTTGATGGATTTGGGCATGAACAGTGCCCAGTCAGAAATGGCCTCTAATACCCAGCTTTGATTTCTCGCGAGCGAGCAGAAACGGTGTTGGAATTGGGCTCATTACATAGCACGGCGGGCGCCTCCTGCCCACCAGCCTGGAGCAGGGCCAGCTGCTGGGGTCCGCCTGCAGCCTTCCTTTGCCCAGAATATGCTGCCCTTAGGAACCTACCTTCTGGAACACGCCTCTTCTCACACAGCCACGGGCATGAGGCGTTTTTCTACCAGAATACTCTTCAGGTTTTTCCAGTGTCTCCCTCCTGATCCCATTTCACTGATGAGGAAAAACAAGGCTAGAATGTAGGCCTTCCCCACATCTTGTCTGCACTTCACACCAATTTTGGACTAGTATGCTGGCCTGCTTTATGTCAGCTAGACCAACTTCAGCTACAGCGGGCTTCTTCCACACTTCCTTCTGGCTGCCATGAGATAGATTGATGAGGCAGGAGTGATTACAGGGACGGCTCCAAAGTAGCGGGCACTTCCCTCTGCTCCGCTTGCCTCCTGAGACTATGACAGGCAACTCCTTGAGAGTGCAGAGAATTTTTGTTTTTAAGCATTAAGCTCTCGATGATAGAAGAATCAAAACCAGACCTCATCTAGAACCTCAGACCCTTGGGAAGATGCCAACCAGCAAGTGACTGGCTGGGAGCCGCTACTTCAAAAGCACTGGCTGGTCCTGGGAGTCTCCTTCCACCCCACCCTACCCCACCCCACCCAGCCCTTCCCAGGCCTCTGGCTGGGTTAGTGGAGAAGGAGCTCTTGATCATCTTTTAAAGGAGCAATTAAACTGGGAGTTTTCCTAGTGTCTGAGCTGCTGTTGCTTGTGTGGCTTGGTGCCTTACCCTAAGCTCCCGCCACACCACAACAAGCTCCCATCTTGCTTAAACAAATGAACCACTCAAATATCTTAATGGGCTTTCTCATTAAAAGGTGGTGGTACCACTGCAGAGGAGGAATTTCTCCTGTAATGCCTCTGCTCTGGCCCACTCCTTTCCCTACCCAATGGGGAGTTCCATAGGACCCAACAGTTCCACATTTCTAACTGCTGGGGCCTCGAGAAAGGCGTTTGGAGTTGCCCAGGGTCACACTGGAACTCAGTAGAATTGGAGTTTGAACTCGGAGCTCAAGGGCCTGCCTCGGCTAGTGCTTCAGGCTCCTTGATCCTTCCACCCTCACCAGCAGGCTGGACAGCTTCCCTGGGGGCTCAGGATGCTGGATGAAGCTGAGGCCCCACATAAGTTGGATCACTTTGACAGTTGGTTTAGATTGGATTTGTAGCAGGAATGGAGAAAGAGAGTTGCTTGGGGAGCTTGAATCCTGCTTAACAGAACACAGCCTGACAAGGGTCAGGAATACGGCTCCAAGACCAGGTAGATGCTCACAAATGACACCAACCACAGGTACTGGTCTTAGCAAAATGTAGGTCATCGGCTAAGCTCCCTGGCCTACATGGTCAAAGGGCAGCCTTGTAGATGGCCACATTCATTTATAGAGTTGGGGACACTTTGGGAACCTGTGTTTCTGCCATGGTTTGCTTATGGAATCCTTATGTGAAGGGTATTATGCCATTCCTGTCTGTCAGAGCTAGGATGAGGTTTGGTTTCCCAAACCCCTCCCAGAGTCACCCCGATGTCTGTGGGATGTCCTGGACCTTGGGGGAACAAGCAGGGTGAGCTGTAGCCCTTCTATCCCAGGTGCTTGGACAGCAAGGTTGACTGAGTGAACAGTACTCAACCCTCAAGTATCCTGGGGAACCAGCAGGGTTTGGGGTAGAAAGGAGGCGAATTGGAGTCTGAAATCTGCAGGAAAGGCAAGGGCCTGGGTACCCGGCTGTGACTTGAGGTTGGGTGGTCATGAGCCTACCAGAGAAACTGCTGCCTAGGCAGATGGCCCCCAGGGGGAAGGGAGGGGAAAGGCTGCTGCCAGGCCTGAGCTGGCACTTCTACTGGCATCCTTCTCCAACGCCTCTCCACCAGCTTCCTAAACAGCTTCCACAAATGGAGTCATTAAAGCTGTGAAGGCAGAATGAACCCAAACAAGTGCAGGCTGTGCTTTTCCCCTCTCTTTTAAAGGGAATTTAAAAGTGCCATAATGAGAACCATTCAGGGAGAAGCATGTGTCCGAAGGCTCGGGAACCCTGCTCCGCTCCCGATTGGCTGGGTCCCGAAGTCTGTGCTGGAGCGCCACCTCCTGCCCTTTTGGAGCCTGTAATGGCACGGTGCCTGGGGGATTTTCCCCCTCGACCTGGGCGATTTTGGTGAGCTAGGGCAACAAGTGAGCCGTCCCCCAAACCCTCACCCAAGCCTTTTGAGAGAAGACTGGCACTCCGAAGCCGGCTGCCGGCTGTTCTCAGGGAGTTAGTTGACAGGCCAAATCTGGATCGTAGGATCTGGAGGCTGAGGATCGGAACTTCGCTGCAGCCCGGCGGGCAAACAAGCCCGGGCTGAGCTCCTTAAGCCACAGGTCCCCACCCCCCACGCGCCCTTCCTCTGGCTCCTGATCTTCCCGAGGCTAATGGCAGGGAAAACATTTGCTGAAGTGCAGGCATAAATCAGCTGCCTACCCTCTCCCTCCTTTTGTTTCCTTTTCCCTCCCAAAGCTCCAGGCTGCTGGGAGAGCTCCTATTTGTCCCCTTTTCTACAAAGCCGTCTGATTAGCGGCTCCGAAGATTGGGGGGTTGGATTCTGTACAGTCCGTCACCTGGTGTTGCTAAGTACCAACCACAGTGCACTAAAACCCTCCTGTTCCGTGTCCACCTCTCACCGTTCTCCCCAGTCAATATAATTGGTCCGAGTCTGCCCAGTCCTGGGAACTCAAAGTGCCACTTAACCATTGAGCACTGTGTCCCCCCCTCCTTACGGATGCCCCTCTTTCTCAGCTCCTCCAAGCTGCCCCTAGCGCATCGCAACTTCCCCCGCTCCAGCAAGGCGGGCCTGTGGGTGTGAGATTGTGCTGCACTGAGGAGTGTTTGTGAGAATGTGCAGTGGGAAGGTGGCAGGTGGAACCGTGTTTGGGGGAGGGGGAGGGGAAGGTGAGTGTTATGTCGGTCTTAGGTGTGGAGAGAGAGTGTGTGTGTGTGTGTGTGTGTGTGTGTGTGTGTGTGTGTGTAGGAGGAGGAGGAGGAGGACCAGAGTGTGCTATGGTTTCCACCTTTTGTATAGGAGGGTGTGGCGTGTGTGTGCATCAGTGTGTGGATGTTTGAGCACGGGGGGGGGGGTGTGCAATGTCATATGGGCATGGTTTCGTTTTGTTTGGGTATAAACAGGTGTGTGTGATGTAGGGACCATGAGTCATGAAAGGTCTGGGAAGCTCCATCCATTATGTCTCGCTGGGGATTCCTCTTCAGGACTGGACCTGCCATTTGCCCTGCAGCACTAGAAGACCTGGTGCCATCTTGCATCCTGCTGTGTGAAGGGTCTGGCCTGGGTGCTAGAATCTGCTGTTGGGACCCCTCCACCTCCTCCTCCAGCCCTAGTTCACCCGGAGCATTTTTGTGGGAGTGGATGGCCCTATTATGCCGTCTGCCCTCCGACCTGGCTGTGGCTCCTGCAAGCCCATTTCTCTCAGGAGGGTCTCTGAAGTTTTCCTGCGGAAGGAGCTTGCAGAGCTTCCTTGAGGGATACTGCATCTTGGACTGGGCTTGGGCATAGTCACAAACACAGGTGCTCTTCCCCATTGCTTGTGGCAGGCTGGTGATTGGCTCCCTGTTTTTCCTGTTTGTGCCCATGCTGAGAACTGCCACCATTCTAACTCTCGGATGCGGATGCAATACTTGGTGACAGGAGCCTCACACCCCCACCCCCTGTGCCTGGTACTTTATAATTTACAAAACCCTTTTCTGGGTATGCGTGCGAGAACCCCATTTGGGAGGTGGATGCTCTCTTGGGAAGCTGAGAGGCAGGACTGGGTCCAGATCACTCACTCACAGAGGCCTGAAACCCTGGCTCCCAAAGAAATCACTGTCTAAAGGGGGACCCTGATGTCCATTCCAGAGATCCTAAATGGTTCTTAAGAGTCTTGGATGCTGCAGAAAGACAACAGAGGAGGGCACAGCAGAAAGCTTCTCAAAGCCTGCGGACTTCCTAGAGGTGGTGATGAGCCAGGGTCCCAGCCAACACCATCCAGGTTTCCCTGGGACCCTTGAGGATGCCCCCGATGCCTCTGACTCATGGTAGAACCTGGGGCAGGGCGTTGGAATGGAAAGAATTCTTACATCGCTGCTCTCCGCGACTCTTGGAATTGGATAGAGCCTTGCAAGTAGGGATGGGATCCCATTGGGGCATTAGGGGAGAATTCCCTGCTTGCTGCCCTCACCCCCAAGTCCCAGTCTTCACATACCTCCTCCACAGAGGCCAGTTCCGAGGGCCCTATCTGCCAAGTAGGGGGCCTGGTGTGGCCAGTTAGGATTCTGAGGAGGCTAGCATAGCGCCCACCAGTCCCCAGGCTGCCATCTACTGGCTGACTGAACTGTGCCATGCCTCAGGTCCCTCATCTGTGAGATAGAGGTGTTTTGCAAATTGTGTGAGCATGTACCCCAAAGAAAGACTGTTGTGAGGTGCCTAGCGTGTGGTGACTATTCATACTGTCGTCCTGCTCAGAAAGAGAAGGGAGGTCTGGAGAAGGCAGGGAGCCACCGGACTCCGTGTCCCAGTACCTCCTGGCCTTGAACTTACTAAGACTCGGCCTTACTCTTCCTCTGTTCTATTACCCTGGACCACCTCTTTCCCCCTCTGGGTCAGGATTGGTTGATCTCCCTCCCTACCCGTGTGTGGAGTTTGGAAGAGGTAGATGGTAGATCTTTAGGGGCTATGGGGTTTTCTAGCGAGCAGTTAGCAGCAGACAGAGGTAGCCAAGATCCAGAGCCACTTCACTTCATTTGTGTTTATAGAGGCCCATCCAGAAAGTCAATTTATTGACTGGAAAGCCCATGTGTACATTATGCAGCCCTGAGTCTCGGTTGATCTGTCTCTGTTTCTTTTTCTCTCTCTGTCTGCCTGCCTATAAATTACCTTCTAGGACTTAAGTTCACTCTCCCCCGCTCTGTAGGCATCTCTTCTGGCCTCCAAGACAGAGAGCCCCGGATACTAGGGGCTCAGGAGACTGAAGGAGACAAGGGACCCTAACCAAACTTAACAGGGCTGGGGGTAAGGGGAGTCTACAGTGGTTCTAATGGGACAGCCAGCAGCCTGACTCTGGCCCTGGTCCGTTCACTTTCAGGAGTAAGGGAAGCTGATTGGTGGGGTAGACGTGAGGATTCCGGGCACACACTGGACACAGGAACGCCAGCTCAGCCCTACACTTGATACATATACCTGTTCCTAAGTCACCACTGTCATCGTTACTATGGGAATTAGAAACAACAGGAAATGCATGTTGGGCCTGCGGTCAGACTTCCTGAAGAAGGGAGAAGTGGCCCTGAAGGTCCAGCAGTTTGGGCTGTGGAGAGGAGGGGAGGCCTGGAGGGATTGTTTGTGTAGGGAGTGGAGGGAAGAATACCTCTACAGTCCCACAAGAAAGGCTCTGGTTTTACCTAGATCCAGATCTGTCCCAGAAGACTTCTGGGGCCTGGGGTCTCTGCTCAGCACTGAGAAAAGCGCCCAGGGCGGCCGAGCTAAAAGGATGTGATGGTGTCTGTTTCTGGGCCTGGTAGCTCAGCCTCTTGGTGCTCTGGGTTCTGTGAGACTAACCTGACAGTACGGCCTTCCCTGGTGAGCCACGTGACATAATCTGACACCAACTGGGGTCCTCTGGAGTCCTTTGCCTTTTCTCCTCTCCTCTCCTTGTCCCACTCCTTTGGAAGTGGGGGATGGGCCTTGCTCTCTCTCCTGTGTGACTGTGGGAGAACAGGGGACATAGCCCCTGGCGGCCGCATTCCCCCTTGGTGGGAGAGCTGGGGGTGGGTGGTAGGGAAAAGGATGTCTTTTCTGCTTTTGGTGGCCACTCTGCTGCCTGGTAGCTCAGAGGCTTCCTCAGTTCTGCTCACCCACTAGTTAGCAATCCCCAGAGGCCCCGGGTGGCGCCCGGAGGGGAGGCATTACTGGCGTCAAGGATGGAACTGAAGTGAAGTGGCTGGTAATGCTATCAGCGGCGCCTGGCTGCCCAGCCTGGGGCTCCAGCACCTAGCGGGAGATGCAGAGGACTATGCTGAGCTCGTGAGAAGTTGAGTCAGGAATGCCAGGAAAGTTGCTCCAAGCACCTTCAAGTCGTTTTGTGACGGGCAGAGGCAGAGCCAGCAGTGGTCTGGAGTGGGGCCTGTCCCAGGGAATAGCAACTTCCCACCCGTGTGGCTTCCCTTTCCTTGTTGCAGGGACTGGGAGGGTGATGAGTTAAAGTGACCAGGAGATGTGACGGGGCTGTCAGCCGTGATTACTAAGCGGCTGGGGGGCCTGGGTCTGGTTTTACTTCCTGGTATATCTTAGGACCAGCACAATGTCAGGTGCTCAGTAGCGGCAAAGTGAGACAGGGAGGAAGCTATGAACAGACGCCACTGGCCAGGAGGGAGCTCTGACTGCTGCCCGGCTGCCTGGATGAGTAACTGGAGATTGGGAGATTCCCGGTCCTCTGCTCACCGCCTCCCCTCTGCCTTGCCTGAGTACTTCCTCTACTCTTTCTGTCTTTACTAAGTGCTTACCAAGATCGGGCGCAGCAAGTGCTGTGTACTCAGAGGCCAGGGCCCTTGGGTAAGAAAGAATTTGTTCAATAAATCTAACGAAGCCAACAAGGAATTAACCAAGTTTTGCAGCTTGGTGTCCTGGTCCCCGCTGTGTGGGGAGAGAGCAGACTAGACACAAGCTGGGCTGTAAAATGTTTGCAGTTGATCAGGCATGGTGACACATACCTGTAACCCCAGTGCTCAGTAGGCAGAGGCCGGTATATCATAAGTTCGAGACCAATTCGGCCTACATAGCCAGTTCCAGGGCTCTACCTCTAAATAAAACAAACTTGTATCCCATTTGCATGCCCAAGCCCATTGATCACTGCTTGTAGCTGTGCAGAGTGCCCCTTGCATGGACATTGGCTCTGCTTGCCTGCAGCAGGTGCAGACTAAGCAGCATGTGGGGAGGCTCAGGGCCAGGGTTTGAGTCCAGGCCCAGCCTTCCGCAGCAATTGCCCCTAGCTTCTTGGCATGAGTGAGACCTAGTGAGGGTAGCAGATTTGGCTGCAGGGTCAGGCTGCCCAAGGCTGTCCGTGGCACATCCCAGCAGTACGATTCAAGAGCATTCCTAGGAGATAAATATCCCCAGGCCCTTGGCTGAGGCAAGCAAGATGCCTGGCTCAGCTACCACCCTCACAGCTGGTACCCACCGGCCCTTGCCAGGAGTCACAGGCTGGTCTGAACTCCTGTCTGGCAGCTTAGCAGCCAGGGCTGCTGTGCACAGTGACCCCTGCTGCAAATTTCATCTGGCCTCACATTTCCTTGCTTGCCAGCTGTACTTAGTTTGTCTCCTCTCACCCCTCCTCTTCTCCCTCACTCCCTCTTCTCTCTCTCTCTCTCTCTCTCTCTCTCTCTCTCTCTCTCTCTCTCTCTCTCACACACACACACACACACACACACACATACACACACACACACGAATAGCTGGGAAAACCTTGGGAGAAACTGGAAGCCTAATTCTAGTCTCAGTCCCAAAGCCAATCTGATGGGTAGCATTAAACAGTTTCTTGGCCTCTCTGTGCTTCCTCTAGTCAAATAAGCAGGGTTCATCCTGGAATCAGAAAACACAGGTTCAAGTCCTGGCTGCATATCTAAGTACAGTTCCCTGAGCTCTGGGGCTCTCCTGTCTGAAAGTGGCGGACCTGGTGGTTATTGGGAAGATTGCATATGATAAACAGAACCATTGAAAGGAGGGAGCCTACCCATAACTCCCTGTTCACCTTTCTTCTTCCTAGAAAGTGTAGCTTGACAGGCTGTATTGGACTGAAGGTGGAAGGGATCAGCTTAGGGAGTTCTGAGATTCTTTGCAGCCTTCTTGGATAAGACTCAAATTGGTCCGTGAAGTGACTTGTAGATCCCAGGGGTTATCTGTGATAGAGCCTGTATTATCTGAAGAATTTTCAGGAGCGTGGAAGCTTTGGCCCAAAGGCCAAGTCTCAGGGTGACTCACAGATAACATAGACCCTCCAGCCGCCTCAGTTCACAAATCCTGGAAGAGAAACAAGGGAACTGAGTTGGCCAAAGCCAAGCAAGCAACCAGCTCTGCATCTCCCAGAGGCCCATGCTAAGGAAACTGTTGTCTGAACCCCAGAAGCCTTGACTCAGGGAAGGTACTGTCCCAAAACCGGGACAGCAAGGAGGGCACCATGTTCCCTTCCTACATGGCTGGAACCTGCCTGCTAGCGAGTGGACCTTGGCTTCTTGCTGGGCCTGACTGGGCCATGACTACTGATCTGAATGACGAACGTTTGGGCCACTTTCCACACCTCTCCATGCCCCGATTCCCTGGCATGGACCCTGTGTTCATAGCAGAGGAGACCGGGTGCCATGTCAGGCCAGGTTAGTGTCAGCTCCAGCTTGGATGGCACGTGAGCTAGGGCACCATCTGCCATGCCCTGTAGAAGTTACATAAGCCTCTGCTGGCCACCCGTCTGTAGAAAACGGACAGGCAGACCTGTGTGTTTTGTTCCCTTCTGGTCTGCCATGGACCGGCCAGGCTGTCTAGAGCCTGAGACAGAGAGGTCAAGGCAGAGGATGCTGAGATTGGAAGGGTGCATGACGAGGGTCCTGCCATGTGGACTCCAGGAGGTTCACAAAGTGCCTACTGACTGCACACCTGACCACTGGGCACCACCTTACCACCCCAGTGCTGAAGTCTGTGGGGATGACACAGTCCCCTTCCCCTTTAGTTCCTGGGGTCACCCTGCTTCCTACCTTGGGTCAGATGCAAAGCATTTGTAAATTACTCTAACTCTCAGACAAAGAATGCATTTTGAGGGGGGCTGGGTTCTGGAATCCCCAGGATCCTTCAGTTGCCAGTGGTCTGCCATTGGCCAAGTGGATTTACTGTTTGCCCAGTTTCCCTATCTGAGATGCAGGACTAACATAGCCCTTTCAGACAGACCACCAAGGGCTGGATTCGATCAGGCATGTGGATGTCGGAGAACCCATCCCATAGTTGTGCTTATGATTGCTGTCTGGTTCCACTCTCTTTTATTTTTCTATGTGTATGGTGTATGTGTGTGTGATATATGCACACACGTGTACAGTTGTAATTGTTGCAAACATCCGCATACATGTGCAGGTGGAGGCCAGAGGGAGATGTCGGATGCTTACTGGTAGAGTCATGGATGCTGAGTGATGGGAAGGAACTGGAACTATCCTGAAGTGCAGACTTTCCAGTCTGCAGTCACCATGTAATGGGGTCTAAGGTAAAGTGCTTCAGACAGGTGGAATGATGGGGCTTTTCCAAAGCCGGCCCCAGCCTCAGGCAGCCCTTGGCCATTTAAGTACAGCCAGGGAGCACATGTTTACTAGGGTGTAGGTAGGGGTGCTATGTCAGGAGTATGCCAGCGGCATCCAGGAGAGATGGGGCTGAATACCCTTAGCGTGCCCGTGGTGTGGGCAAGGCAGGGACACTAAAGCCAATGGCTGGAAGACCATGCTCCAGCCTGAGAATCCTGCTTGGTAGTTAGTCAGTGAACCCTTGTAACAACTTGATGATGCTGTCCATACTGCCCAGGATCCTGTGACCTTATTGAGGAGGGGGCGTGGCTGAGAGTCTGCCTCTTCTGAAAGGACCACTGGCAGCCTCCCTGCTCGCTTCCCACCCTGATCACTATACCAGAGTTTTTGCCCACTGCCAGGATGCCCTGGTGTCTGCTGCAGAAAGAAACCAAACCAAATCCCCGTGTGCTCGGAGTCTCTCACGGTCACTTCCCCGACTTCCTTTCCAAGGCTCCTTCTAGGGAATTCTCACGTTTATGGTCCTAATAGAGCACATGAGAATGTCCCCTGGACTTGAGCAGGAACCAGAGTGAGAATCTGCTGTCCAAGTATGTCCTGAGGCAGAGGTGTGGCGGCATGGTCTACTGCATGCCTCCCAAGGCTTGTATTTTCGCCCTGCAATGTTTCTCCTTGTTTGGTCTAGGTATGTATTCCTGTGTGTGAAGCTGCCCAGGTGTGGGGAGGTCAGAGTACAGCCTGGGGTGTCACTTTCCAGGGACCACCTACCTATCTCTTTTTGAGACAGGTCTCTCGTTGGGCTGGAACTTACTTGCGTAGCAGATTAAGTCAATTGGCTCTAGGAATCCGCCTGTCTCTGCCTCCCCAGTGCTGAGATTACAAGGGTATGGAGATCAAACTCAAGGCAAGCCTTTTTCTGATTGAGCAGGACCCCCATCCTCCAACTGTAGGCTCAGAGAGGGCGTCCAGCAGAGTCAAGGCCATTGAGACTGGCTTCCAGGCCTTACCCCAAAGGTAGAATCAGGGATGACCTAAGCAAGCCAGGGGCCAAACTAGAAATTGATTTCACTTGTCTGTCCACTGAATGACCAGTGTCTCAGGCTGCTTTTCCTGAGCTGGAACCTCCTGAAGATGCTCCCCTAGCTTCTTCATGGGTACATGGGTCACCCTCGCTAACCCAATTATATTCTGCTCTCTTTCTTCATGTGACTGAGGGGTGGCCAGCTGGGACTATGTTTCCAACATGAGAGACTCTGGATCCCACCAAACTTCAGACTCCGGAGCCTTCCTTATCTAGCCCCATTCTGTCTGGGCTTTGTTGGTTTTGATAGTGTGAGAGAAAAGGTCACCCCCACTCTTCCCTCCCAAACTCAGGGAGCCATGAGGTGCCCTGGATGTGCCCCAGGCTTGCAGCATGGCCAGAACAGGTTGTTTACATAGAGAGCAACTGAGTGACCAGTGACCGAGACTTGATGCAAGGGGCTGCTGTTGGTGAAGACTGAGAAGACAGCAAGCTAGGGCACAGTGGGGCCATTGTCCCCTTAACCCTTTCAAAGCAGAGATGCCACATCCAAGCTGTGCACGTCTCTTTGAGCCTCAGTTTCTCTATCTGTTAGATGGAGGGCTCGCTTAGCCCCTTTCTTCTTGCAGTTGGACACTTTCTAGTGTCCCCATAGCCCAGTAGCCTGTAGGATTTCGTGGGTAGAGAGAACAGCTGTCATGCCCACTGGCCTCAAGTATTTCCTGCCATTTAAACATGGCAGGGTACCACCATGGGCACCCTGTGAATGTGAGCGGTGTTGACCAGAGTGTGGGTTCCATAGCTCATTTGTTTTCACATAAGGAAACCTGCCCCACTGTGAGGTGTTGGGACCCCAAGCTTGACCTGACTCCTTTTTTGTTCTGTGTGAGCTCCGATGTCCCCTCCTAGAAAGGTCCAAACCACCCATCAGGACTTGCTACCCCCTGAAGTTATCATGGATGTATACACAGAAGTTCTCTGCTTCATCAGACACCTACCTGGTGTCTCACTCTGCAGGGGCAGGGCTGTGTCCGTCCCAGAGCGGGCCTCAGTGAGCAGTTGATTGCAAAATGAATACTGTATCATTAGGGAGCCTCGGCCCCCCGAGTTTGCCCCAAGTTCACGCACCTGGCTTTCTCCACCGCGCTTCGCAGATCTAGGTCTGGCATAGACAACGGGACTTGGCAAGGCTCCAGGTGATTCTGGTTCTGTGATTCTCCAGCCTTGGCTGAACGGTGGGATCCTGGGGCACCCAGATCCACTCAGAGTTTCTGGCTTCAGTGACTGCAGGCTTGGACCTAAGAGCTCCTCCGTGGTTCTGTTATGCTAAGAAGGCAGAGGGCTGGGATCATGTATGCTCTGGCTCTCATACCCCATCCAAATTTTGCCTTTCTGGGGATGTCTTATGACCTTAGGCTATTCTTCTGTTCCACATAGCCAACAGTTCCCTGGAGGGGTAACCTCCTTGCCAAACCCTCCTTGGAAACTGGTACCCTGTCTGTCCCTCCCAAATAAATGCAAACTTCTGTCCAGGGCCCTGTTGCCCCTCTCCCAGCTCCTCTCAGAAACACTGATGGCTCTGGGCCCCAATACCCCCAGCACCTCCATTTTCTGGCATGACAGCTGAGCTATGTTGGAACCTGTCTCTTCTCCCCTGATAGCATGCAGTTTAAATAAGATCTTCATTTACCAGAAGTTCACACCACAGCTCATGTGTTATATGAGAAGCAGCAATCTCACGTTTGCCGGGGAAATGCTGTTCAGAGATGCGATGGAGGAGGGGACGGGAGGAGACGCCATCACCCAGAGGGTATGTGAGGAAGGAAGGACTCACGGAATCCGGGCTGGCAGCCCAGCCCTGGCCCTGGCAGTGCCAGGCTCCACTTGGCTCAGTGTGGGGCTCCTGGGGGAGGTGCCATGGCTCTGCGAGCTGACCTCAGGCTGCTGGAAGGCTTGGAGCCGGATGGGCGCATGATGTCACCACCACTTCCGCCAGTTGGCACTCCCAGTCATGTGTTGGGTCATTTACATGTCTTCAGTCAGTTAGGAAGGGACTCTTGGTGAGGATTTATTGGTTGCCTCTGCCTTCTTTAGAAGCCTTTGTTAGAAACCTAATAAGGAAGGCACTTGGTGACCATGAACAGACATAAGTCTCCACCCTGAGCCTCTTCTTAGCACTTCCCAGGCCGTACAGAAATGAGCTGCAGGGTACCTTCTGGGTTCCTGTAGTCTTCCAGCCAGGGTATAAGGTGGGCGATTTATGTAGAGGAAGAAACTGAGGCACTGGGAGCTTGAGCATCTTGGAAGCATGGCTGCAGTCTCACCTCAGGATTTGGCCTAGTTCTGTCCACACCTAGCCTGGGCTGACATGCAGGTTCCTACTATGTCTCTGAATGTGGTCTGGAATCTTTCATCTCCCAGAGCGTTAGTTTATTATAATGGCCAGTATGCTCTGTGACCTTGCGCTAGGGTGATGCCTCAGTTTCCCCGAAAGTAAACCAAGAGCTGGCTTTGGTTAACTTTCAGGAAAGTCAGACCTTCAGCCTTTCCTTGTAGGTTTTCGAGCATGCTCCACACCGAGGCGATGGGGGAAGAGGGTCCTGTGGTCACCCCATCGCAGGGTCCGTGGTACAGGCTGATGCACCTGTAATAAATATTGAGCTGACAGCTGTTAAGCCGCATCCCCAGCCTCTGAATAAATAAAAAGCTCCCTAGAATAACAGCCCGGAAAATGCTGGAGGTTCCTGCTAGCTCTCTCAATGTCCCTTCCACTGGCTAAACCTGTTTGCCTGGACTCCCACCCACTCCCATTGTCTTACCTCCCCCATGACTCCCCAGGCCTCTGTACATCACTTCAACCCCAAGGACAGCCACTGCCCTGTCCTGGTTCTGGATTCCTTGCTCCATTTAGCATCCAGATCTGCTAATGGGGGCCAGCTCTGCAACAGACAGTGACAGGCCGGCCAGATCCTCCTGGGGCTGCAGCACAGAGGAGATGCCCTCTAGCTCAGCCACCCATAGTCCCCAGCTACTGCCCCTGGCTGAGGTAACCAGGAAGTTAGAACCAAGGCCCCAGGTGGCCCCAGGATGCCCCAGAACACATGGGCACAGTCTGATGTTCTGTGAACAGTGTGTGTGTGTGTGTGTGTGTGTGTGTGTGAGAGAGAGAGAGAGAGAGAGAGAGAGAGTTGTTCTGTCCACAGGCATTCTTGTTACAGTGAGTTTCAGGTCTCAGGGCTCTGAGGTCCAGTACAGGAGCCATGGAATGTTAACACTGGAAAGCCCATTGTATAGCTAAGGATGCTGACGCTTCCAGCTGTAGGTGCTTCAGTATGCTAGCTCCAGGTTCACAGTGGCAGATCCTGGATTTGAATGGGTACCTGGGGACTATGCCGGTGACCCTGACACCGAGGAAAGGCACAGGACCCTCCTGGCCAGGGAATCCGTCACCCACCAGAAACCTGCCTTCCACTCTGGAACAAGCTGCAGCTGGGGTTTCACTGACCGTGTTCCAGGGACCATAGTGCACCTCCGTGGCCTTCTTAGGGCTGCTGGGTCCTGCCTTTGTGTGGTGTTTTCCTCGTGCGTGTTCTCTCTCTCTCTCTCTCTCTCTCTCTCTCTCTCTCTCTCTCTCTCTCTCTGTCTCTCTCTCTGTCTGTCTTTGGGGAGGGGACAAGTGTCCTAGGTGTCCTAGAATGTGGAGCAAGACCTGCATGGGGTTTCTGGGGTACAGGAGTACAGCTTGCCAGAGGACCCAGTTAAGTCTTGTGACGCAAACAGCCCTGCCAGATAGGGACTGGTGGGTCTGGGTGTTCTTGTTGGGAACCTTGGTCTCTCTCCCATCTCAGTTGGGGGAGGTGAGAGTTTAGAGAGCGCTAAGGGGAGGTTGCAGGATGTGGCATCTAGCCCTTTCCGGGTAGGCCACATTCCTGCCTGTCTGGGCCAGCAAGCCCTCCCCCCACGCCTGTCCCCTAGGACCCAGGCAGGTCCCCTCTACCCTCCCAGGCTGCCGATGCAGATGCGGCCTCCTACAGGCCTCCTGCACCACTGTGCTGCCTCTGACATTCCGCCCCAGCCGATAAGGATCCTGTCTGGCGCCTGGGTGCTTTTTTTTTCCTCCTTCTTTCCAAATCTGTCCCCTGATTATCTGCAGACAGCCCCTCTCTAGGGGGCCACTAGGGACTGTGCCGAGAGCTCAGAGCTAGTCAGAGGTGGGACCAGTTGACAAGCCCTCCCGCCCCACCCCCAACCCCCACCTCCACCCCCAGGCCCTCACCCATCTGTGTTTTTTTTTTCTAAGCTCCACGGGAGGTTTAGCCCCAAGCCTAGGATTGGTTTCCTAAGGGTAAGACTGACCAGCTTTCATGAGAGAAAAGTGGGCACGCAGACTGGAGACTGGATCAGAGCAGGCCAAGATGGAGACCGAGGGTGGGGTCACTTCTGTGGGCAAGCACTCATCAGCCTCGGGCCTGGACAGTGCCCAGAGGGGATGTGGTAGAGATTGCAGCCAGCCAGACACCCACATCCTGTGGGAGCAGCTGGCCTGGGAAGGGCTCAGGACACTTGGGAACGTGGAAAGGGAGTGCCAGAAGGCTCCCGGAGCCCAGCCAGAGACTGGGGAGTGGTCTTCCAAGATAGACTGGCTTCAGCTAGAATCTCAGCCTTAGAGCCCGTCTTCTACCCTCGGAGCTTCGGGCCTCACAGGCAGTCCACTGGAGGATGGCCCATTCAAGGCCAGAAGGGAGCACCAAGCCCATTGGCAAACCTGCAGTCTGGTCCACTCCTGGTACCAGCATTGCAGCTCTGCTCACTGAAAGTGAGCCCTTTGCTCTGGCTCATGTCTTGTCACTTATGGACTTTGTAATTTAAGGAGGGGGGCAAGTTCCTGGATTTCTCATGTTTCTGCTACAAACTGAGGATGTCTTGTGGTCCGGACAGGAGGGAACAGACACCACTTTCCCGAACCCTGCCAACTTCACCTAGGCCTGGTGTAGATTTCCATAATTATGAGTCCAGCCCATGATACAGCACAGGCAGGAGCCCCAGTACCGGATATATAGAGCCTATGAGGAGGCCAAGGCCATCCCACCTAGCACTCTTTGCTTGTGCAGGCTTTGTTAAAGACTCCCCACATGCCCTGCCCCCAGTCTCCCTGCCAGCGCCCTCCCCCCAAGATCATCTTTTATGGCTTCCTGGAGTAGGAATCAGAAGGCTGAAAATCTAGCGGTATGCGCCGGGTTCCTCCTGAGCATCACTTCCATCCCCCCTCCAGCCTTTCAGCTCATAAATATACAATCTAGGGCTAGGAGGAGTTGTCCTTAAGCCCTCAGCAGAGCACCCACAGAGTAAAGTACCTCGTGGAGCTTCTGGGAGCCGGGTCTCCCACCCGACCTTGATTAGCGCCCTGTCATGGCCTCTTTGCTTGTGTGTTTTGGGTTCCAGGACAGCCAGGACTACACAGAGAAACCCTGTCTCAGGGAGAGAGGGAGAGGGAGAGGGAGAGGGACAGAGAGAGAGACAGAGAGACAGAGAGAGAAAGAACATCTAGATGGAGTTCACATCTTGGCAGGACAGCTCAGGAGTTGGGTTCTTTACTACCTAGTCGTGAAGCCTTGTGGATATGGGTGGGGCTCCAGAACTGTAGGAGTTAGGGGGAGGTGGGAGTGGGTGTGTGCAAGCTGATAGAAGGACCTGCCCAGAGTGAAGAAAGGCCAGGAGCCTAGTGTGGGATGAACAGCAGAGGCCGAAGAGCCAGGATTGGTCTCTTTGGGTGTGAGCAGAGGCCACCTTGGGACCAAATGCTTGTTCCGCCAGGGGTCCCTCTTTTTATTGCCACTAAGATGTGTGCTTCTAGGAACAGGTGCTGACAACTGATTGGCTTTAAGTTGCCGCTCCCATCTCTTGGTCCTTAGGACAAGTTACTGAGTCTACCTGAGCGTCCACTCCACACAATAGAATCCAGAGCATTCTGCCTGATAGCAATGCCACGAAGTTCAGTCCTTTGTTCAGAGAACCTTCTGGCCTGGTGCTCCTACTGGAGCCTAGATCTGAAACTCATCCTTCCCTCTAACTGGTCCTGTCGTCGAGTAGCCACAGTTCTCTAGTCTGTAAAATGGGTAGATGGCAGTGAAGTCACCGAAGGTCCTTAGCACAGAGCCTGGTGCGTTCTGAGCACCGGTTAGTGGGACAGCCACCGCCTTCACGAAGTGTTTATACACCCCATGCTCAGGTGTGCAGTGAGGTTGGGCCAGAAGCTTCCTGACTCCATCCTCAGCTCAAGGACCCCTGTCTGGAAGCTGGAAGTGTCATTACTGGGGAGGAGCGGTGTGCTGGTACGCCAGTACTTATCTCGAGTCTGTTTTTTATCTGCAGTCGGCCAGAGGGTCTGGAGTGGGGGTGGGGCAGTGGGAGCAGGCTGTAACCTGAGCTGGGAGAAGTGAGGAGGTGGGGGAGGCCCCTGTGCAGGTAACTGGGAACCTGGTCCTCCCTTCCCTATCTCCCCCCAGGTGCAGGGGAGGGGAGGCAGAGCTCCATTAACTTCCCCATAAACAGCTGCTGCCATTGATTCCCACCACCCCGCCCCCCTTCCCGTCCCTGATAGGAATCTGGGGCATCTGTTCAAATAGGAGCATGGAAACAGGAAAGCCCATGGCCCCCAGTCCCCAATGGAGAACTTGCTAGCTTCCTGTTAGGGATCCCCGGCCTTTCCATGAGGTGGCGTGCCAGGCACTGGTCCTTTGTAAAACTCATGTACAGACTGCTTCAGAGAAGAGATTTGGAGAGCCAGGCAAAATCCACCAGGGCTTGCCGGGGCTCTCCCAGGGATCTCCTAAGAGCAGGGGAAGAGCTGGTCTGTGTGGATCCATGGCTAGACCTGCCATTGCTGACCTCTGTCTACCCGCCTCACCTCCACACAGATTAGCCTGCCGTTTTAGCTTGTCACTTCCCACAGACCTCGTGGCAGGCTCTTTGTTGTTTCTTTCTGGCTGTGCAGACCCTTCCACACCTCTTCCCAGGCTTCGGAAGGGAGTGTCTGGATCTCCTCTGGAAGGAGTTACCCATGATGGCTAGGGACTTCCTTGCTCCTCTCTCCTCTGTGAGCTGTCCCAGGTAGAGGAAGAGCAGGGTCAGGTTTGAGAAGGCCCTCTGCAAGTCACTCACCCTAGCTAGGTACTTCCTCTCCTTCCAGGCTACCTGTAATCTAGGGAAGGCTGTCTGCTCTCTTCCTTGGAAACATGGCCAAAGTTTTTTCTCCCAGGACATTCCTGGAGACCGGCTGGTGGGTAGGAGGTAGCTCTAGGAATTGTGGCTGGGTTTCATTTCCCATATAAGAATCTGCATGAGACAATGGCTCCACCCTTAGGAGAGCCTAGTTACCCCCAGAAGAGGTTTCTTTAGACCTAAAAACTAGCAGGGAATAAATAGGTGGACAAAGTAGGTGTGGTGCCTCAGGTCTGAGCAGTTAGAGGCTCCTCATGCAGGTCCATTAACATCATAGGCACATTTCTCCATCCCGTCTTGCTCAGGAGCAGCTGGGATGTTAGTGAGAGGGCCTGTGGGCTCATTCTACCAGTGCAAGAGCAGGACTCCCTTGTGGGTGGGTGTGGTAGTCAGTGCTGGATGGCTTTTGAGGGACTTGAAGCCCAAGTTCCCCAGATCAGCTTCCTGAATGTCTGTCCTATGGTCTCCACGTGATCAAATGTAGGTCTGGGAGCTGAAGAGTTGGCTCATTGGTTAAGGGCACTTATAGTTGTTGAAAGACCTGAGTTCGATTCCCAGCCCCCACATGGAGGCTCAGCACCTACTCAGGCACTAAGCATGTATGTGGTGCACAAATGTACATTCAGGCAAAACACACCTACAGATAAAATAATAATAATAATTGATAAGTTTATGAGCTATGCTTTATTTAAGAAAAATAAATGAATTTTTTCTGGATGCTCATTGTGAGCCATATGTGTGTAAGTCACTGGACCTGTCCACTAGGAACTTCTGGCCACGGGAGGGCTGTCCTTGAGCTTTGGTGAAAACAGAAGCTTTAGGCAAGTGGGGGGAGGCGGTAGGTGCAGCCCCTGTTGAACCTTCCTTCCCCACCCCTGTACCGCTGTGTTCCCCTCAGCGGGAGCCCCGAGACTGTGAGCTGTACCCACAGGCATCCGGATGTGGCCTGCCCACACAAGGCTTTGCTCTCCTGCTGGGAGGCCCAGGACAGCTTTGGGACACTTGAGACTACTGTTGGTGTTATGCTTGAATTTGCCATTTTCTGACTGCTGCCCCTTCCCACCTCGGGACCAGCCACTTGGTAGCAAGGACATGTGGATTCCTCCCCAATGCAATCTCCCCTTTCTCTAGTGAAGGGTCTTTAAGACTCCATCAAGGAGTCAAAGGGAGGGTAGCCAGTAGCCCAGCCATGGAGGGTGGTACCATGGCCTGCCTCGGGAAGGCCCACACTGTGAATGGAGCCAAGAGGTCAGGAAGGTGCAAGTGGTAGGACCTGTTAGGTCTATCTCCTCTCATCCCTTACTTAGACTTTGGGGTTCCCTGGGCCTATGCAACAACTTCTTAAGGGTTGCACCTGTGCATAGGCAGGAGCATGATGGCCTCATATGAGCCCTCTTGTACCCACCATGACCTCACTTCTCAGCCTGATGTCTTAGAGACGGGGTGGGGGGGTAAGGGGTGGGGGTTATGGAGGGAGTGGGGGTGGGGTGGGGGTGGGTTAGAGCAGGGCTGTGTAAGCTTGCTATTCCTAGTCCTCTCTCTGTCTTTCTGTCCTGAGCATACCTGTGGCCTAGGCAGACTCTCTTCTCTGGTATTCAGGCCCAAGGGGCCAAGAAAGTGGATCCCTGCCTAGAGGGCACATTTGGATGACCCTTTCTGAAACGAGCAGCCCGAGGCTGTAAGTTCAGTGGTTTTGTTTAATTTTAGACTCGGTGTTCATCAAAAGGCTTCCAGTGTGCCAGGGCCTGCTTTGAGCACTAGGCCTATATGGAAGGAGAAACTAGGGCTACCCATGAGGAAACAGGGGAGTGAAGCAATCAGATAGGTAGGGTCTTGCTTGCATCCTACCTTCAGGTCCAAGAAGCCTTGTGGGTCACCTAGGCTAAGGTGGTCCCGGGAGGGACTGTGAATCCTCTCTGCAGGTTTCCTACTCAGGCCCCAACTGTCTCAGAGGCTTTGAAGGCCTCAGATACTGGGTGTTCTCACTTGCAGCTCAGCCTTGGGGGTCTGAGAGCCACCAGCTTTGGCATCATGGAACCTGGTACCATATCAGGTAGGGAGAGGGCACAGAGGCGAAGATGTACCAGTTAGGCTTATCTTTTTTGGGTCCTGTACAGGGATGCTCTGGACTTGAACCAGCAGTGATCCCAGGCAGGGAATCAGCAGGTCTTCTTAGCCTGACCCATCTGTAGGAGGTCTCTGAATCATAGGCTGGTAGAGCTGTGGGGAACCTCCTGTGACCTGCCCAGGGGGACACCCAGAGCCACCCTGAGTTCAGTGCCACCCAGGGGCACAGGAACATAGTGATGCCTCCAGGCTACTAGGTGGGGTAAGGCCAGGTTTGTAGTGATTTCAAACTCCTAAGATCTGCTACTGTGCTGTCCTTTATCCTGGGCAGCAAAATGGATGCGCTCCCACTTGAAGAGATCACCCAAATTGTGGCAGTGGACTTGCGCACAGCCCGGCACTCAGGCTGCAGCGGCCCCACCTGTCTGAGGCTCATGGCCTTTCTTAGTTAGCTACCCTAGTGCCTCCCAGTAGAGCAGGGAGGGGCTCTGCCTTCCAGGACAGGTAATAGCTTCAGCTTGCTGCACACTCCATCCCACCAGGGTGTGACAATCTCACTTGTGCAGGTAAGGAAGCTGAGGCACTTTGGAGTTCTCCAGGCTGGTTCTGCACAGAAGGAAGTCTCCACAGGAGAACAGAGGTTGCGTTGAACAGTAGGCAGACAGCACTTGCTGGGGGAGGGGGACAAATACCCAGCAGAACTGTCCTCTTTGGGAGGACAGAAGTGTTCCAGGCAGTATCATTTGCCCCTGAGACAGGACAGTGTGTGGACATAGCTCATGGCAGAAGCTCTTTTGCAGCCGAAAGATGGTGGCCCTGGCTGGGTTCAGGCTCTTGGATGGTGCTGCCCCCTGCTTGACTGTCATGTCTTCTCAGAGGGTTGGGGCCCGTGTCCCTGCAGACAGAACAAGAGCTACACTTGTTCTCTGAATCCCTGGGTCTTTTTGTGGGGTGTGTGGTATGAATTTCCCAGGTATGAGAGGTAGCTCACTATACCCCTCCATATGATAATTCCCTCACAGAGAACTGGTGCCGGGTACCAATTGTAAAATCCAGGCCATCTCAGGTCTCCATAGGGCAGCATGAAATTCCTGTCTGCAGCCTAGGCCTGTGCCTACCTCACGATGGTGGCTTCCACTCTGGGACCTCCCAAGTATAATGGCAGCATCCTAAGCCTGGATGCTGGGGTGTGGGCCCAATCTCCCTAGGTTGTTCTCAGGTGTTGTCCCTCTGGGGGAGCCAGGCAGGAGCATCTCTCATAACTGATATTACGGAAGGAGGAGACAGATCTAGGGGAGCCTGAAGAATTGTCCTACGCCTCTCCCTGCTTAGAATGGAACAGGGTAGTCCCAGCTTTCCTGTCCCCTCCAGACTCTGCACTTTCCCCTTCTGCTTTCCTAGAACAACAGAGGGGATCAGGTAAAAGGCAAACAGTCATAAATACAACAGCCTGCCAGAGAAGAAGGAAGAGGGAAGGATGCAGAGCACAAGGGTGTCTGCTGGCAAGGGTGGCTGCTTCCGAATGCACCTTCTCCAGCCTGCCATGAGTTGGGGTCCTACTGGGTCCCTGGGTCTGCCCCCTTCCTCACCGCGTGCTTGTATGCATGCTTCTGTGCATGTGTTTGTGTGGCAAACTGGGCGTGCTGGCGTGTCAGGGTGTAACTATGGGTGACCACTGCACGCAGACGTCCGTTCGACTCCTGCTAGCCCCTCCCCAACCGACTTCCTACCACTTCCCTGTGCTCCAGCAGCCAGATGTCTCCCAGATGTTTCTCGCTTCCTGCTTGGCTCCGTGCAATGGATGTTCGTGTTTATTTTGGGCAGCCCACTAAATAATAACCATTTTAAGAAAAGCTTTTCATAACCTTGTTCCCACGAGGAGTCAGAGTTCAGGAAACAATCCTAACTCTATTCACTATTGTCCTCCGGCTCCTTTCTCATCGCCCTCCCTTCCCCTACCCTCGGGGACCACTTTTGAAAAGAATTCTTTTTCGTACTACACAGTATATGTGCTGTCCATGACTCCAGCTCTCTGGGAAGCTGGGGCTGGTGCTTGGAAAAGCAAAGGGAAGCTGGGGTTCAGCTGGGACCTCTTTAGAGCGGCTCTGTCGTTGTCACCTGGAAGCTCACTCACAGTGTGAAGTCCCAGCACTGCTGTTCAGAGCAAGAGGCTCCCAGGAGTTCCTACCTCCCTTCAAGTTTAGAGCTCAGCTCTACTTTGTGGATGGAGCTGGAGTCCAGTGGGGCAGAGCCCTGCATCATCAGCCTAGGGGTGGAGGCAGGTCTCGAGAACTCAGAGGCATGGGGGTTTGAGTTGCCCTTCTGGGTGATCTGGAGGAAGAGATAGCCTGGCTGCCTCTGATGATGGGAGACAAGGAGGATCTATTGGGTATATGATGTGTCTAGAGTTGATTCTTTCCTAGCTCTGATCAAGACCAGGCTATATGCCAGGTACTCTACCGACCTGGTAAAGAGGACCTGGGCTTTTCTAGTTGTCTGCCCATCCCCAACTGACCTCTGACATAGGATTTTCTTACACACCTTCTCTCCCAGTTGAGATGTCCTTGGCTCTGCAGGGATGCATTGGACTTATATTCTGTCCCTATGTGGCCTGGATGGTGGCCCTGTCCCCTATTAAGTAGAACAAACAGTGTAGCTGCTGTTCTGTAAATGATGTGGTGCCCAGTGCGTGCTTGGGGCTTGTCCCTTGGCTCTCAGTGATCCGTGCAGCTGGCTTAGGTGGAAATAGCAAGTGTCTCAAGAAGACAGACCCAAGCTTGACCTTGTGAGCTGATAGCTTGGCTGAGGGAAACCAGGCTCCCATCTTTGAAAAGTTAGACAAAAGCTAGACTCTAAGTCTGTTGTGGTTATGCGTGCCTGTAAGCCTAATACTTGGGACACTGAGGCAGGAGGATCAGGAGTTGGAGACAAGACTGGGCTACAAAAACAGAGCAAGAAAGACAGAAAGAGAGCATAGGGTATTCTGATCCGGGGCTTAGAGGTAGAAGGGTGCTCTCTGCCCTCCAAAGGAGAATGAGGGGCATGGTGAGGCCCCGCAAGCTGGAGGGACCCAGGGAAGAATATTGGTGAAGTTTCTGCAAGGAGCAAGGTGACTGTCTAGTCCAGGAGCAGGTGAGTCCGTAGTAGGATGAGGGACTATGCTGGAATCTTTCCTGGCTGGGTTGGCAAGAGAGCCTTCCTAAGACAAGTAGACTGCTCCGTGGGATCTGGGCACCCCTCTACCCTGAGGAGCAGCCAAGTGACATGAGCACACACATCTATCAGGCATCCCTGGGTGAAGGATGGGTGATCAACCGACGAGGGAGGAACAGCTGTGCGGATGGATGAGTGAATGGTGGCGGTCCTGTGAGAGCCAGCACCCTTTCCACACCTTTTCCCTCTCTGGAGTGTGGAGGTGAGCGTTCAGCCGCTTCCCTCCAGCCCAAGTCATCCTCATTCCCTCGCCCATCCCCCGTCTGACCAGGGACCTGTCTGGTCCTGCCTCTGCTGCTCCAAGATCACTGGCGCCAGCCGCGCGTCTGGGCTGAGCCTTTGCTCAGATTCCAGCATAGACCTAATGTGAGCACCAATGGCCTTGACCGTCCACCAGTGGCATGTTCGGGCTCAGCAGGTTGTCCAGAAAGCTGGCCACTGCAAAGGAATTGAGCCCCAGCCTTTTGGCAGAAGTTCCCGGAGACAATCCAGGGTAGTTAAGGGATATCCTTGTCCCAAAGCGGAGAAGTCACAGAAATGGCAGGAGAGCCAAAGAGAGAACACCCCAGCTATCAGGGACAGCGATGTGGAGTGGCACCTTGCCATGGGAGCTGAGTGGGCAAAGGGAGTTCTCAGCCACTGGGTGAGCTGGAGAGAAAAAGATATCAACAGTCCTGGCTCTTGGCCTTCTTACTCACTGGTGGCCAAGCTGTGGCTATCGCAAACATTGCCCCGTGGCCTCGCCCAGTCTTCTCCCCTGAACTCTACGCTCTACCTGGCATTTACTCCCTAGCCAAGCCCAGGCTGACTCACGAATCTGAGTGTAGGCTTTTCCCATCTTTAGCCTGCTGAGCCCTGGTCAGGGCATGAAACAATGGCTGTATCCCCTAACTGGAACCTTCCTGTAGTTGTGAGCTGTGCAGACTGCATACTTCCTACACAGCAGGCCCAGGGAAAGGTGTGCCTCCTACCTATGTGTACCTGGGATGCAGGGCTCCGGTGAAGAAAGACTCCCCAGTGACTTGGAGGGCTTATTGTGTCCTGCTGACTGACCCCTGGGAGACCCATCTTAAGCTTCCAGGAAGAGAATAGGGAACTCCTTTCAGTGTATGGCCAACCACTCAGGCTGTCTTGAAATAATCCAAGGCTCCAGCCCCAGGTTCCAGCTCTCAGCTCCTGGAGTAGGGTCACCCTGAGGCCTCCCCAGATCCTGCCTCCCAACAGCTGAAGTCAGTGTGTACCCCCACCCGCCGCACCCTAGGGAAGGCAGCCTTGCCTCTGGCCCAGCAGTGCTTACCCAAGCAGGAATGTTCTCCTGGGAGGCTACATGGCTCTTGTAGACTGAGCAGGGAGAAGCCCCAGTGGAAGCTGGTGAGAGGAGCGGGGGAGGGGCACCTTTCCCGTTCCCCCTGAGCTGGCACTTTTTTTTTCTCTGGGTGTTAAACTCAGCTCTTCCTCCCCTTTTTCTCCTATTCCTGACTACCTGCTAAATAATTTAAATTTGGGGCCTGAAGGGCTTCAATTATCCTTTAATTTACATTAGTAATTTATACATTAGGCAGAATGGACACGCGGTTCATCTAACAACCCCCAGTAGACCTGTGGAGATCCGCTGAGCTCCACGGTCTCAAGAATCTCAGCATTTTTTTTTCTCTGCCGCCCAAGGTCTTTGTTTTAAAAGTGGCTTCAGTGCGTGAGCGGGAGCCAGTGGGCGCTCTCCCAGGTGCACGGGGAGGCTGTCTGGACTCAAGGTGGATGCCGACTCATTCCAGGGTCCTTCCTTGGCATATACACCGTCAGACATAAGTGCTTACCCCGTCAGATACACCATCTGCACACATGCACCTGTGCACCACCCCCTCTGCATTCCCTCGGGTGATGAGCACGCACTTTTGTCCCTGGCACCTGTTGTTCCCCACAATGTTACCACTTCTGACGGGCACCCCCACTGGGCCTCTGGAGGGTATTCATTCAGATGAGCTCTTCTCTGGCCAGGCATTCAGTCCTTCCTTGCACAGCTCTGCATAGGCACCTGACTCTAGGACTGAACATACCATGAGTATAGGACAGTGGCCACATGTCCAGCTCGCTCATTTGGCATGGGCTGTCACCACATGTGAACTCTACCTAGGCTTCTCAGGCATGCTGCCAACGTGGGCCTTGGCACTGGAGACTGGCGCAGCCTGAGCTCTTACCCTGACATAACAGTGCTGTCAAAGGGATCGCATTTGGGATTGTTGGGTCCTGAATTCTGGCCCAGCTTGCCCTGCGCCAGCTTGCAGAGGCCCAGGACTTACCAGGCATGGGGACAATAGTGACAGAGGGTGATGTTTGGCTGGGATGCTTCCCTGGCCTTGCAGGTAGTCACCCTGATTCCCTAACCTCTGGGCAAGGCCCTTGGATCTGGAGCTCCCCTGACTTCCCAGTTGTCAGTCTGTACTTGGGAGAGCATCTGGTAGGATCAGTGGAGTCTCTTGCCTCTGTCGCAGCTAACAAGGAGGGTGAAGATAGGTAGCTAGTGGGCAGAGCAGTCTTCTGCTGAGTGGGCATTCCTCACAATAGAGATGGAGAACTTGGGCTGCAGGATGGTATATTTGGGAATCTGCCCATCCATCCCAGTGCACACGGGGATTGGGCTTTGGTCCTGGTACCTGGGTGGAGTGCAGAAGCAGTCCAAGCTCCTGTATAGCCTGGTATAAAGAATAAGTCTACAGGTGCCCATTTCCCTATCCCCTGGGGAATCTGCTGAGGTGCCAGGCAGCCTCCAACTTTAAAGCATGGTGTGGAAGCCCAGAGTTGACTAGGCTGAGTCTGAGCCAGCAACTTGCTGAAGGCCTCTTACCATATAGGAGCTCCTCAGGATGTGGGGGGGGGGGGGGAGGCAATGCTAGCAGGCAAACACCAGAGCCCTCCTCTTCCCCACTGACCCTCAGGCTGACCCTAAGCTTCCAGCTAGCTGTTCAACACGCCCCAAACTGTATCCCCTTCCTTGGCTGTATGTTCTAGCCTTCCTGTGAGGCCCAAACCAATGCCCCCTCAAAACTTTCATGCCTTCTTCCTCGTCCCTGAGTGGAGCATTGGGGTCTTTCCTGGAGTCCCAGCTGAGCTCCTGTCTCTGACTGCGACCTCCCTGGACTCCCAAGGGTGACCTAAATGTCAGAAAGCCTGAAAATGTCTCCTGGTGTGTTGAGCAGAGAATTCTAGGGCCACATCTGGCCCTGTTTGCAAAGGTCAGCATCATTTAGTGATGTCTCCTTGTGGCTGGGGACACAGTAACACTCATGCTGGGTACTGACTGTCGTAGATCCAGGTCCAAATTACAAAGTCTTGTTACTGTTTCCTGGTGGTTCTCGTAGGGTTATCCCTTAGCTTCTTATAAAGAGGAGAACCTCCACTTTTCACCTTAAAGAAAATCCTCACGTGTCTCCTTGCACATCCAACTGTGGCGACACTACTTACGATGGGTGGCCATAACTGTCAACGCCACACCAGGAGGTAGGGCTTCAGACACACCAGTTGGGGATTGTTTAGAGTAAGGTTAGCCTCTGAGAATTGTCTGTGAGGGATCACCTGGATTACATGAATTGATGCAGGCAGACCCATCTTAATTGTGGGTGGACCCTTCCCTGGCTAGGAGGACCTTGGGTTGGATAAAATGAAGAGGGTCAGCTGTGTGCTGGCATGCATTTACCCATCACTTTTTCCCGGCCGTGGATGTGACATGAGGAGTAGGGGGGGGGGGGGGGAGGGGAGGAAGGTTACTAGAGAGCAGGAGAGAAAGTAGCACTTGGGTTCCAAGAGCCTCAGAGTATAAAGCAGCTTCCCTCACTATCCTGCTCAACTCTTTGTCTGTTTTTGAGACAAGGTCTCCTATATCCCAAGCTGGAACTCTTCCTTTCCTAGTGCTGGGATGACAGGCCTGTACCACCACGCCTAGGTTATGGGATGCTGGGGATCAAACCCAGGGCTCAGTATATGTGAGGCAAGTACGCTATCAACTCTATCAGCTACAGCCCCGTGTCCTTATGGAATGCTGGGGCTCGAACCCAGGGCTCAGTATATGTGAGGCAAGTACTCTTATCAACTAAGCTACGGCCCTGTGTCCCTTTGCAGCTCAGCCTGTGCTCCCTGTGTCCTGTGCCCACTCAGCTCACTGCAGAGTCTTTGGTACAGTCCAAAACCTGGCTCACCTTGGCTGGAGAACGAGAAGCTCCATGCCCCTGCTGCCAAATGTTCTCTTGCCCCTTTCACCAAAACCTGGTTGCAGCTGCACTGGCTGTCCCATGCTGACGACCCCACGGGGAAGCTGGTGCCAGTGTCCACCTCCAGAGTTTGGTGCCCTGCCCTTCCCCCGACACCATGCCCGGGAGATCTTGATGCAACCAGCTGCAAGAGCAGAGCTCCCCAGGAATGAGGCTTTCTTTCCACTTCCTCCCCTTTCCATTTCCTGGGAAATATTTGCAGCGCACACAAGGACGCTGCAGGGAAGGCTGGTTTAGATTGGTGTTACCGTTTCTCCACTATTGTTTTGGTCCAAGCTAAGGTGACAGTGAGTGAGCGTGAATGTGTGTCCATGCGTGCATGGGCTGTGTCCACTCGGTTCCGGGACAACGTGGGGCCTCACCTGCTACTCCCTGGGGCTCTACCAAGCTCCCTGGCACCTGGCTGAAAGCATTTCCAGGGTGCCAGAGTTCCTGTTTTCCCCCCGGGGGCTCCTAAGGGAGGAGAGATGAAACAGCTGGGCAGAGCCTGAGTGTGTATGTACCCTTCCCTAGGTATCCCTGCAGTGTGGGTGGGGATCCAGTGGGCAGAAGCACAGGTACCAGGAAGTTAGAGATGCTTCTAGACGCCTCCCAGGTGCCTCCCAGGAAGTGTGCAAGGAAACACCTGCCCACAGTAGGGGTTATGGTAGGAGCCCCCCTCCCAGCTGTCTGTATGTCTGTCTTCCTGCTGTCACTTACAGCTGCTACATCCATCCTCCAGCCGGGCCACACTTCTTGGCAATGCGGTGCCCTAGTAGATAGGGAAACCGGAGCCGAGAGAGGACAGTGATTTGCTCAAGGTCATACGGTCAGTTAATCATATCTTTGGGACTGGACTCCAAAGTGTGAGTCTTGGTTCAGTGCTCTCTCCCCTATAGCAGGTGGCTATGCAAATTGATGTAAATTTTATGCAAATTCAAATGGCTTCTTTTGCCAGGGGAGTGGGGTGTCCTAGTGACTGGGGGGAGGAAGGTTCCTCTTTCACAGATTATCAACTCTCACAAAGTCTGTGAAGACTTGGGTCCCCACAGCTGACGAGGGGGAACTGACTGTTAGGTAACATGTCCTGTGGCTGCTGGGATTAATGGGGTCAACAATGCCAGGAAATAGCCAGAGGAAGCCTCCGGGATGGGCCCCCAGAGTCTACTCAATGGCGTGGGCCTGGCCTGAGGAGATTTTTCTCACCAGACCCCCTGGGTTCCCATCAAATAAGGTGACCTGAAAGAAGGAGATTTATTTCCTGGCTTTGGCATGAGCTGTGCCCCTTGCCCCTCACTTTCCTCCTAGCCAGAGAACAGTCCGGGTCCAGAGATACTTTCCTGTGGGAACAGGTGTGCAGGTGGATAGCTGCAGCCCCCAGGCTCCCGCCCCCAGGCTGCCACTCACTGGGGAAGCTACACTCAGATTGTTGCCTAGGGGTCACTTCCCAGAGTCCCCAGGTCCTTTGAAAAACACCAGTCTCTGATGTCCTCCTAGTATCTGGGTCCAGGAAGAGGTTTATTTGCTTGTTTGTTGACATCATCCAGATAACTGCAGTCCCATTTCCCCCAAAAAGTTCTGGAAAACAATCACTCATGACCCCACCCGGCTCCCACTCCTCCTAGCCTGTTAGTACATTTCCTCGGAGGCACATGCCCAGGTTTGTTTTATGGTTTGCTCATGTACTTAATATCGCTCTGATCTCCTCATGCAACACCCCCACCCCGACTGTCCCCGATAATTACACAGACTATTTAGCTTACACTGTCTGTCATACCTGAACACATGCAGTTCACCTCATAGGGGTCCCCTCCCCCACCAGAGGGGCGCCTCACTCCACTAAGTAAGGCTCCAGCGAACATCTCTGTGCCCACAGCTAGTCCCTAGGGAGAGTTTCCCAGAAGTGGGAATCGTGGGTGAAAAGTCACGCCCTACTTTTACGCGCCCTGTCAGATAGCTTTGTGGATTTCGGATAAGAGTCACCTCCTAAGTTCACTGTCAGAAGTCCCAGCAGATGGGCACAGACAGACAGATGGCCCAATTCGGTACCTCACTATGCCTCACCAATTGGGGGAGGAGGGTAAAAGAGGAACTTGGGGGCTCTCACTTCCGGAGCCCCTAGAAGCCCCAGCGTGTGAGGATGGGCTCTACTGAGCAGGCCACTCCTCAATGCTAATTAGCGCCATCCTTCTGCAGTCAGATCTGGATCAAGCGGAAGCCCTTTAAAGTAATTTGCTCTTTTAATATCACCCCTGTGATCTCATTTAATTTCATCAACCAAACTTTGTTCACGGAGGAAGCCAGAGGCTCTGCGCCCGGCTAGCAGGCTGGTTCTCAACCTTCCCGATGGCAGGTTTGACTCTGCCGAGGCTTCCTTCACCCCAAAGGCAGCTTGTACCCCAAAACAAAAGCACTATTCCTCACCAGCTGCAAGAGGGGAAGTGTGGGAAGGAAGAGGTAGCTGTGGATAGAAACAAGACTGCACGCTCTAACGTGAGCGCCCACGTTCCCGGGGCACATTCTTTCCATGCCCCTAGGAGGCAGAGGAAGAGATCTTTGTCCTGTGAGCTTGCTGTTGTCATCACCCCGTCTTCAAGTCTCAATGATCTGATCTGTTCCCATCCTTGGCCCTTCCCTCTGGATAGCCAGGTGCCACTATGAGGAGAGGTGAACTTGTGGTCATAAGGGCCTACTCAGAAGTGATTAGGTGAGTTGTGTATGGCTGCCACACCCATTCTCCTGGAGCCATGTGCAACTCAGCTGCAGCTCCTCCAGGAAGGGAGGTGCTGCCGAGCCAGCAGCATTGGTGGTGCGGGGAGAGCCCAGTGATTTATGGCCACCTTTATCCCCCTGTGCCCCGCCTGCAACTGGTGTACTTCCTGCCTAATGGAAGCTCACACAGAGGGAAATAACTCTGCCAGGAATGGATCTAGTGACAGGGGCAGACACCATGGGTGAAGAGCTGGATGGGGGACACAGGGGCCTCAGACAGAGGCCAGAGTCTAGAAAGCTCTGAGAGAGAACAGATGGAGACCAGTGGGGGATGCCTTTGTGGAGGGTAGCCTTGCCTGGCATTCCTCAGACCGTCTTCCTTGGGCACCCAGTGGAGAGCCAAGAGGTGAACTCAGGCTTGAGGTCCCACATGCTTGGCGGCACCCCAGCCCATGTCTAGGAAGCAAGCTTTGGTGGCGATAGACTAGCCAAGCAGCTCATCTGCCCCTTCATTGACAGGTGGAAAAGCAAGGCTGAAAGAGGGTCAGGTGAGCTGAGTGCAGAGCCCAGGCCCTCCTGCCTCTCTGCCCCCTCACAGGAGCGCTCCAGCCAGCATGAGGCAAGGGAACAGAGAAGACAAGCTCCGAGCAGGGGATGTCAGAGGGAGTCAAGGGTAGCAAGGGCTGAGGGGGTTTGGGAAGGGCCAGCACCTGGTATAGGGTCCTGCAGAGGCCAGCTGAGGATGACTCTAAAATTCCGCAACCGAGTGGGTTCCTCATTTGCTGGAGCACCCTATGGCTTCTCTGTCAGACACTAAGAAGTGAACAGGGACTGTACCCCAGATGTCACCACGTGCCTTTCCTCTGTGATGGGAGAGGGAAGCCTGAGTCCCACCCAGCTATCCTTAGCTCAGTGTGTGAACTGCCTGCCACTCACCTCTGTGGAGCCTCTGCCCACCTCCTCCCCCCCCTCCCCCAAATGGAATGATTCTATCACTTCATGGAAAAGGTAGGAGGCCGGGGTTGAGGTTTCTAAGCCAAAGAGAATAAATGCTGACCGTGATTCAGTGGTTCAGAGTCTAAGCCCTGGCTTCCTTCTCCTGAAGGCCTCCAAACCAGTCAGTCACCTAGGTGACCCGTATCTCTCTGCCCGGCCCCAATGGGAAGTGGATAACACCCAGGGCCACCTGCCTAGGCTCTGGATTCTCTCTTCCTTGGCATCCCACTGCTGGGCAGCCAGCTCCCTCCTCCTCGTGCCAGGTGCTCCTTGGAGGTGTGCGTGGGCTGGGAAGGTGGTGTTGCTTCTGGCTGGGGGCCCAACAGCCACCTGGGACCTGACAACAACTTGGTGTCTGTTGCAAGGCCGAGAGGTGACTGTGGCCAGGTGTGCGGGGAACTCTGCCAGGTCACCTGGTCTCAGTAGCTCCCATAAACATGTAGTGTGCCTTCTCTACGTAAGTGCCCTGCCTATGGTCTTGCAGATGCACACCCACTTCACAGGCAGGAAAACAAAGGCCAGAGACTTAGCCAGTATGTCCAAGAAAAGTGATACCTAACTTGGGAATATTTTTAGCTTCCTCTTTATGCCAGCCATCTAGCTAGTGATACCACATGTGATTGGGCTTATTCTGTTTGATATCCAGGCACTCTGTATTTCAGGTGAAGAGTAAGGCCCAGAGAAGCAAAGTCACCCGCCTAAAACTCCCACAGCTATCCAAGGCTATTTCCCATCCTGTGTGTTGATCCCTTTTTACTAAGGCCCCTTCAGTGTCTGGGTGATACTGGTGTCCTTAGCTATTGGCGGAGCAGAGCCAGGCCCCATCTCTTGGTGAGGCTCGTGGCATCCGCATTAACTTCTTTGTGCCTGTCTCTGCCCCCTGCTGCCACACCCATATGAGAGGGGAGCTTGCAGATCCATCAAAGACTGGCAGTCTCTCCCATTCTTAAGGGTCCAGTCTGCAGTTGCCCCTCCAGATGTAGCCCACCCCCAGGCACATCTAGGCAGCTGGGATTTTCCCCAACAGTTGATAGACTTTTCCTAGAGAGCTCCTACTCCCAGCACCTAGGCCCTCAAGACAAGCCACGAACCTAGCACTTCCTTTTTTGAGGAAGGCGGTCCACAGAGAAGTTGGGCCTTGCTATAAGTCACATAGCATGGGGCCTCCAGGTTATGCTTCTCAGATTCCTACAAGGAAAAGGCAGGAGGGGCCAAGGGTGGGATTGTGTGGCAAGTTCTTGACCATGCTCCCTCCTGCCTCTTTACACCTATGTGGTTCTTTCTCTCAGGCTTGGTTCTCAGCCCTGTAGAGCATCCGCGTGATGGGTAAAGATCTTCCTACCAGAAACCCGAGCATTCAAAGCCCCTCTTCCTCCGCTCCAAGGAGGACTTTGGGCCCCGAGATGCAGGCCTTGAGGTGGGGGGGGTCCTGTAAACCAGATGCCACTAGAGTCCAATGAGGGGAGTTGGGATAGAAGTGGCCATTTTGGGCAGGATGGGGGTCAGTGAATGAAGTAAAATAGATAGAAAAATGATAATGTCTTATCTTAGGCTTGGACAGCACTTTACAGTTTATAAAGTCTTTTTGCATTCATCCTAATATAGTGTTTACCTATCCAAGGCCATGGACGAGGCTGAGGAGCCGAAAGACTCAGCCCTACACAGCCAAATAGTAGGAGTCTTGAAGAAGACTTGGACGCTGCAACTCCAGTGTCCTGCTCAGCCCCCCATTGGTTACTACTGTTATACTGTGACTCTGTTTACCTTAGCAGTGGCCTGGGACTCTCAGTGTGACTCCTCTTTTATAGAGGAGGAAATAAGGACACAGAAACCCGAGATTAATGGCATAGGTAGTTGGGACAGAGTGGAAAGTGGAACACAGGTCCCGTCCACTCCTCTGGGGCAGACAACAGGGCAGGCAGTTTCTCAGGTGGAAACCACTGTCTGTCTGGACAGCACAGTTTGGGTTTGAGCAGAAACAAACCGGTGGCCAAAGGGAACTTTTGTCATTGGCGGGGACGTGTGGAATCAGGACTCGGTGGCTCACCACAGGGTTTCTCTGCTCTTGCCTCTGTCAGGAGGGCTCTTGGCTCCACTAGCCTCATGGGCACCATTCCTGCATCCAAGTCCAAAGCTCTGTATAGGAAGCGCATCTTAGAATCCAGCGCTTTATGCCAGGAGCCGCTGTCTGAGAAGGCAGGGGAGTACTGGGCCCCCTGCCCAAGTCCCAAAGAGAAGGTAGAAGCTGCCTCAGGTCAGAGAGCAGGCTGGGCCTAGACTCTGTAGGCCTTTGATTGCACAGGGTGTGGCTGGCTGCCCTGTTTCCTAATTAGAGTGTCCTTCTGAAATGCCTCCTGCTTTCTGGCTCAGCAGAACAGGCAAGGTACCTCCCCTAGTCTCAGGGACTCCTTGTCTTTCGTGTAGCGCCTGTGGGCTCAGGACCTAAGCCGTGAAAGTGAGGTCGGGGCTGGCAGGGCTGTGTCCACCCTGTCCAATCCCATTTCACACTACCCTCTAGGACAGTTCTTACATACCTGTGAAGCCTGCAGCAGCCACCTTTTCTCTGGGATTAGAGGCTATGAGTGGAGGAGGAGAGACATCTTAGAGACTACAGCACTCTGAATCACCTGAGGCCAGTGGGCAGTGGTTGTTGGGGTCAGGTATTTGGGCTGGGAGAGAAGCCCAGGACTATGGAAGGCAGTGGGGGGAATGGGAGCTGAGCGCAGAGATGCCCGCAGCTGTGTTGGGGGACTCTCCAGGTACTTGCTTGCATCCCTGTAAAAGCTGCCTTTGGGTCTGTACAGCCCCTGGTCTGCACTGGGGTTTAACAGGAGTCTGCTGAGGGTGCCCTATATTCACAGGGTTGGGGTAGCAGGCTGACCAAGCATGAAAACTGCTCACTAAGAAAGTCAAGTTGTCCATGTCCAGTAGGTGTTCCCTGGGTTGAGGGAGGGTGGATGGGGACTGAGTCAATCAGGGATGGTGGAATCTTCAGCTGTACTCTGTATTGAGTGTGCCACTGTTGACTAGTGATGTCTGTCTTGCCTGGGGTTGTGTCAGACAGCCATGGATTTGCCCCTCGAATGACTTTCTCCCATCTGTACTAATACCCTGATATTCTGAAGCCCACAGGGCTCAGGATGGTAGAGAAAAGACCCTTGTGGTACCGGCTTTGTACCTTTCTAGACCCTAGGATCCCTGCAGAAACCCGAGTCTGGGATTCTGAACCCTGGGACCCCATCCTGGTGCTCAAACCCTGTCTTGAACATGCTAAACAAGGTGTGCTGCCACCAGCAACACCCTGCCCCGAGTCCTGTTTAAAGAAAGAGGACCATTCCAATGGGCCTCCTAGTAGCAGCTTGCAAACTGTAGGGCACTTGAGCTTGGCCAAGCCCTGCCTGCTCTTTGCCCTCTATCATTACCGGCAGGGACACAGGCTGTAGGCCTGAGCTGAGGATCTGCCCTTGCTGGCTATGTGGATGGCACCACGTTTTTTAAAGCCCTGACCATCAGCTAAGTAAATAGGTGTGCTGTGTCATCTTGGTTGTTGCCTAAGGCCTATGACCCTGGGCCTAGCTGAGAGCCTTGCAACTGAGAGTCTCACTCAGTTGGTGTCCTTGCAAGTCTGACCTCTCCCATGGATGGGAATGTTGGCGTGGGTGGGATAGGGGTGAGGCAGGAACCTAATTTCAAAGCAGTACAGGCCTGGACTCTCAGCTCTCAACTCTCCCAAGACCGCAGCCCCCAGCCTGAGCTGGCTTCTCCATCAGCTCCTCGGCCCTCCCTTTAACCAGCCCCATAAAAAGGGAGCAGTCGGGCCGGAGTCCCGCTGCAGACTTTGTAATGTGGCTTGGAGGCGGCCCCTGTGCCTTCCAACCAGGCTGTAATTACGGCTGGCACCAGACACCCCCTCATTACCAGGGCCTGCAAGGAGCACTCTAATTATCCTGCTGGAGTGGCTGCAGGGGCAGGCCACAGAAGCAGCCTGCCTCTACAGGGAGGCACCCTGAGCTGACTGGGAGTGGGGGCTGTCCTTGGCCTCCCGAAGGCTTCTTCTTCCTCTTGTCTATGTGGGAAGGTGTGGCTTCCAGGGAGTTCAGAAACTTCAGTACTTCAAGCAAGAGGCACTTGAAGCATCTACAGTCTACAGATATGTCTGGAGACGTGGCTCAGTTGATAGTGTTTGGCCTGGGCATGCAGAAAGGCCTGGGTTCGATCCCTAGCCCAACACAAACAGGTGTGATGGTACAGGCTGGTAATCCTAGCATTTAGGAGGAAGAGACCATGTTGAGAAATTCCCGGTCATTCTTGGCTACAGAGTGAATTCAAGGCCAGCCTGGGCTACTTGAGACCAGGCCTCAAACAATGAAAACTCTCTGTCGTATGCCAGGTTAACCCAGAAGCAGTAGACAAAGAAATGCCTCCATGCTATCGGACTTTTCAAAATGAAAGCATCGTGTGACCATCTGAAGATGTCCCTGTCCCAAGCCTCAAGAGCCTCTCTGTTGCCCCAGTCAGTGTCCTGGGACCCTGTAGCTTCAGTTGGTACATTGGGATCTCCAAGCCCCATCCCAGGATCTTTAGATTGCTCAATGCCCACATACATGGTATACGTTGAATGGACTGTTGCGGAGAATCTATCCTCTGGGACCCTGGGGTCTGGATACTAACAAGGAAGCATGCCAAAGCCGATGCACCCGAGCTTAGGGTGCCATGTGGGCAGTGAAGAAAGATAAGCCAGAAAGATAACCCGGCTGGCTGGGGTGAAGGGTATTTCAGTCAGAGCGGGGCTCTAGGGAGGAGACTTTTCAGGTGAGGCCTGAGGGAGGAGCCAGGAGTAGCCAGGCAAAGGACAGCAAAGCAGGAAGAGACTTTTCACCCCCAGATGCTGTCATGGTCAGACTTGGGCACCCCTGGTGGAAGCGATAGAATTTCTGCATGTCGTTCGTACAGCATCGGCCTAGGAATAGACATAGATGTACTCCAGGACCAGCTCTGCTCCGGTGCTGTGTGACCTTAGGCCGCTCACATCCTCTGAACTGTGGTGATCCCATTAGTACCTCGCTCTGCCCCGACCCTGAGGCCTGAAAGGAAGTTGCAGGTTTTGTGCCTTCGAAGGCCACCTCTTGGGAACAGCGAGTGGATGCTTCAGGGGTCCAGGCTGAGAGCTGGCTAGGGCTGGGAGCTCAAGGCTGACCAGTCCCTGAGTTATTAGGAGCCACCCGGAAACAGGCACAAAGGGAATTGTCTGGAGCTCCATGCAGTCCTCGGCTCCCAGCTGAGAACAATTGGGGAGGAAAAGCAAGGCCTTTTTGTCCAGGGCCAGCGATGAGACAGTGACCAGTGACGTGGCTGGGAAAACGCTGGAGTTCTCAGCTAAAATTAGCCACCTACAAAACCAAAACCTCTGCATCAAGGGCGACCCAATGCTTCTATTGTTTTGAACTTTGAATTCCAGGGGATTTGGGGAAGCTGATGGCTGACCCCTCTCTCATAGGAAACGGAACTACTCTTGAGCCTCACAAATGCCCAGTAAAAGAACCAGAGGATGGATTGTCCGAGAGGGAGTGCGCAGTGTTGGCTACTCAAGGCCGTAGATCTTCAAGTTCCCGTAGTTGAGAGCCTCCCTTCCCCTGTGGCCCGGGGCTAATGAGGGACAGGTGTTTGAACTGGGAGGAAGTTCAGGACATTTTAAAATATAGTTCCCTGTTCCTTTCAGGGGAAGCAGGCTAAGGGGGCACAGCTTTTTGCTGGTGGCCCATCCGCTGCCTTGGTTGGACCCCTGACTTTGACTTTTAGCTCTACCATTTAGTTACTGTCAGTGACTTCAGGTAGACAGCAGTGATGGCTCACATTGCAAAGTTATGGAAGCCATTGAGGTGCTATGCATGACTTGGACGCTAATGGAGATGTGGGCTTCTAGTCTCATGCCTTCTGGTGTTGCCTCATGCCTTCTGGTGTTGCCTGGGGCCGTTCTATGTGCCTCTTCCCGTGTGTCCCTGTGGCCTCCTCACTGGATGCCCCACATCTGTTTAACAAGTGAGAATTCGTGCATTTGTGCAAGAAAACAGGGAGCAGAGCTGGCACCGTGTGACCGTGCCATTCCTTTTGGTTCTGTGTGACAAGTTTCCTCCCGACCCTCCCAGGAGCTCACCATGACTGATCTGAGTTGATCTGATGCAACACCAAAGAGCTTAAAAAGCATGAGGTGGAGGGAGGGACTCAAGCTTGGGTGCTGACTCTCCTCTTCTATGAACGTGGGCAAGTACCCGAACCCCCCGTGCCCATTTTCCACCTGCAAGGGCTTGTGGAAGGTTTCTGTTGACTAGTGAGTGTTGGGTATGGAGCCTGGGAACAGCTCTGCCTCTCAAACTCTGTGGCCTGGTAAGCCATTAATCCCAGCTTCAGTAGCCATGGGATTAGCCATGGTAGCCTTCCTGCCGCCACCCCTAATTAGAAGGGAGTCCCCACCCCCAAATACCAAATTTGCTTGTACTGTCCAGTGACTCTCTGTAGCCTGGGGGCTTTTATGGCCCAATCAGGGAGACCATGTTCTGAGGCTCCTTTCCCCTTTTGTAGGGAAGGGGCAGAGAAAGTTCTACAAGGCCAGTATCCAGGTGGTACTCAGAGGCATAGCCTCCCTGATGGTCCAGCTCTCACCATGCACCTTACTGTTTTCGGTACCTCTGGGGTTCCTAGCAGCTCTCTGCCCCAGCATGTTTCTGGTAGCTCCTCTAAGACCTCAGGGAGTTGGTACATCTCTTTCACACTTCCTCCCCATGGGGGAGCTCCTGGGCTTCCTTTCTGCCCAGCCTGTAGCTCTGGCTCCTCCACCCACTACTGCTCTTCCCAAGTGCCCTAGCCATCCATATGCCTTAGTGGGCTTTCACTCTCTGGCCCCCAACTGCCTCAGAAGTGGGTACAATGCCAACACATCCATTCTACAGATAAATAAACCGAGGCCTCAGGAGATTAGACAGCTGGCCCAGAGTCACCCAGTCACTAGCAGCTGACCAGAGACTTGTTCAAGTGTTTTTTCTTCCTTCCTTATTCTACCCAAGAACTCCACGGGTGAGAACTGACCAAGAACCTGTTAAGTCCCAGGTTTAGGCTAGGCGCGGTGGGGGGGGGGGGCGCATCAGAGATGGGGCCAGCTACCCTGAAGTGACAGTGGGCCCTGTGATCTGGAGCGCATGTCACAGGCTCTTGCCGTCATCCCCCTGCCTTCCTGCCCTCTCACCCTCTGCCTGCAGCTCACTTGGAAAACCAGGTGAGCAGGCCGAGCCCTGAGCCAAGTCGGCCTGGCGATTACATCAGCAGGCGCAAACAGGCGGGTGTAGCAGGGCCCTGTGTCCCACGGGGGCCGGCAACAGCTCCATCTGCCCCACGGAGTCTGTTTCATTCCCTTCTTCCAGCTTGCATCAGCCTTTTACAGTTCATGTCATCACAGAGCAGGCCAGGCAGAGGCTGGTGTGGGGGTGGGGGGGGAGGCCCTGGAATCCTGAAGTCGTCTATGAATATGTTAGCCCAGCCAGGCATGGTTGCATGCCTGAAGTTCCAGCACTCAGGAGGCAGGAAGATTGCTGCAAGTTCAAAACCAGCCTGTACTACATAGCAAGACTGCTGTCTCCAAAAACCAGATGCTGTTTGTTGGCCAGCACCCTACACCCCTTGGAGCCCCGCCTGTCTTTCTTCTAGAGGCAACGAGGGTAGGGGTAGCCCAGCTGAGAAGAGAGTTTTTGCCTTCTGAATTTGATAAGCCCAACATTTTGACACTGACAAAGCAAATTGAAACAGTCCCATCTCCCAGATGAGAAAATCAAGGCCCAGTGGGAAGTGGACTCTCCAAGAGCAGCCATGATTCAGACCGAGAAGGGCACAGGATGGTAGGAGCCTGGAGAGGAGAAATTGCTATGATTGTGGGACTTGTGTAGTTGATGCCTGCAGCATGGGGGAGGAAGAGGCCATGCCCATGCAAGTGTGAAATTCTCACATAATAGTAATAATAATCAAAGCCATCGAGGCAGCAGTAGAAATGGGGTGGTCTTTATTTCCTTTTTTATTTTCCCCAAACCATTCTTAATGTCAAGGGCGTGGTTACCTTTATAATGAGAACAGATTCAGAAAAATGTTTCTACTAGAAGCAAATGAAAGGGCTTTTTGTTTTTTAGGAAGGGCTACTCTGTGTAGCATCTCAGACTGTCCCGGAATTCTCTTTGTAGACCAAGCTGGCCTCAAACTTAGATATCCACCTGCCTCTGTCTCCCAAGTGCTGGGATTAAAGGCTTGCGCCACCACCACCCAGAGAAAGGTTTTAATTTAACTTATTTTTGTAGAGTCAGGGATTGAACCCAGGGCCTTGTGCTTGCTAGGCAAGTGTTCTACTGCTGAACTTTGTCCCCAGCCCTAAGGAAAGATTTAAAAAAAAAAAAATTCCTTCTATGCCCCTGGGGGTCTAGTACCCAGGATCTACAGCTCTGTGCAGTGTGATTTCAGGCCAAAATGTGCCCTCTCTGGTCTCAGTGAGCTCTGAGGATCCAGTGTTCCAAAGGTGCTTGTTCCCGGGACCCAGGCACTCCCTGTACCCTAACCGCCTCCCCAATTCCAGAGAAGCTGGCCAGCACAGCCAGACAAAAGCCTGCCTCCTCAGTGGGCCCAGCTGTACAGACAGGGCCCCAGGCCCTCAAGAAGTTTGCTTTATAATGACCTTGGTATCTTTAGGGACTGTACTCCAAGGACACAGTGAGCGGCCCCTGGTGAAGATCAGGATGGGTAACGTGGGGAGATTCGTCTCAGGAAGGCCTTGGGGGGGGGGGTCACAGCATTGGAGCTGAAATGGCTCCCCAAGAGCCGTGAACCTGGGGAAAGGCTACATTTCAAAGAGGCCCTGAGGTAGAGGTCAGGGAGGGGTGTTCCAGGGGCTCTGGATGGCTCCAGAGCAGGAAGTGAGTGGGTGTCTAAAGCAGGGTGAGGGAAGCCATTGGGAGGAGAGCTGAGGACTCTCAAGACCACCCCAGGCCAGGAGCAGGGTAGGTCCAGTGGTCAAAGAAAAAGCAGCAAGTTCAGTGGGGGGAGGTCTGGTGCTGCCAGCAGGGCAGGGAGATGGCAGGAAGGGGGGGGGGGCTTTTGCCATGCAGTCTGAAGCATCAGGTGGGTTATCCACAGCATTTGGGTCCACTCAGCATCAGGGGCTTGGCTGTGGGGTCAAAGAAGAGAGTGCCAAGAACATTTTTCCCACCTCCTCCACAGTACCAAGAGGGCACTTCTCACCCCGTCCACGGTACCAGGAACCCACTTCCCACCCCATCCACGGTACCAGGAACACACCCACCTCGTCCATGGTAACAGAACACTTCCCACCCTGCCCACAGTACCAGGAACACACCCACCCCGTCCATGGTACCAAGAACATACCCACCCCATCCACAGTACCAGGAACCCACTTCCCACCTCGTCCACGGTACCAGGAACACACTCACCTCATCCACGGTACCAGGAACACACCCACCTGGTCCACGGTACCAGAATACTTCCCACCTTGCCCACGTGAGCAACTGAGTGTTTGGTGGAGTCTGACATTGCAAGTCAACAAATAAAAAAGGCGGGGGAGGCTGGCCGTGACCTGAGAAGGGGTGGCAATATTAGCATAGTGACCTCAAGGCTGGAGTTCTGATGTCTGGAGAAAGAGTCACAGGTGATTTCTGATGTGGGATGCGTGAGCCTGACGGTGGAAGCAAGTTTGAGGTGCCCACAAACAGCTCTGGAGCATGGTGGAGTCAGGCCAAGAGGAAAGGGGCCCACATGATGGGCGTAAGGGGCTGAGGCCTGGTCCTCACCTCTGAGGAGATGAACGAAGCTGTTCCTGCTGGTCCACAGGAGCGTAGTTGTGAGCCTGGGTGTATCCTTTGGCTTTTGTAAGCCTCAGTTTCTGGCCCTGTAAAGTGGGGTGTATGGCTGATGTGTGTGGTACCACAAAGGTTTGTAAATGCCCTGAGGTGGATTGGAGATCCTTTTCTGGACTAGGTGAATGAGAGGCCTTGGTCCCCTTACCCATAGAGGAGGAAGGTGACAGTGTGTTCTCATAGCTCTGACCCCTCCAAGCCTGGCACTGAAGTTAACTGTAGGTGTCCATGCCAGGGAGTCCAGGGTTCAGGGGAAGTGCCTATGTGAATTGGGTGGCCCAGTGACTCAAGGACTGTGTCCACCCCCACTCTAGCCCAATGCCTGGGCCTCCGAGGGGACCTCACAGGAGCAGCTGGGCTCCTCAGGTTCTAAGTTTCTGCCCCATTGGCCCTCTTGGAAAGTCCAATTCCTGTGGTCATCACAGGAAATGACATCACAGGCACGGATGGGTCTGTGGAGGGTGTGGGAACAGGACTGGGTGAGAAGCCTTCTTTGTTAGGAACAACTTGGTGTCCTACAAGCTGGCCAGCCCCCATTTGTCATCAGTAACGGGCATTGTGACAGCCTCTGAGGGGGACCGCAGCCTGAACCCCTTAGGAGCCAGGGCCAGATGGAGGCAGAGCTTTGTGTCCAGGGAGGAGTCTAGCCTGTGGAGTTTGTGTTTTTAAAACATAATAATAAGTTGGCTCGTCTCCTCCAGTTCTGCTGGCTTCCCACTGAGCACAGCGGCCTGCAGTGAAAGGGAGAGATTTTCCATGCAGTGGGAGTCAGGGCTGGGAGAATCAGCCCGGTGTCCAGAAGCTGAAGAACCCCGGTGATTACTGATGATAAATGTGCCCAGCGTGGGGCAGCTCTGCGCTTACCTCCCTTACCCCCCTCCTCCTTTCCTTCCTGTCTGTGCCAGCCAGCCCTGGACACATGGCCCTGCTCTGCTGTAAATAGATACCTAGAACCAAGAACCGTGCCAGGGTCCCTCAACTCCAGGGACAAAGGCCAGTGATGGAGGTGTCGAGACTCTCCCCATCAAGCTGCAGCTTTGTACTGGGACCTGGGAGGTGGATCTCAGGAGGGCCTGGAGTTCAAGGTCACCCTCAGAAGCCTAGAGTGAGCCTAGTCTGTATTCCCCGACTGGTCCCACCCCTGGGCTAGAAGGCCACTGTAAAGTAGGGAGGCTAGAACCGCTAACTTAGGGCTGTGATCGCCTTTCTGTGTGCCATGACACCTCAGGGTGCTGTGGAATATTGTTTTAATCCTAGGGAAACAGTGGCAGAAGCTGTGGAGCAGCTCACTGTGCCGACACGAATGTTCCCTGGCCCTCCTTTAGCTGGTCATGTCGCTGCAAAGCTGTGACAGATAATGTCCACACTACTCCAGAACTTGTGCTGTGCCCAGCAGGTGCCTCCCTGCCATTCCAGTTAGTAGGCTGTTGGAATAGATGAAAAGTGTGTGTGTGTGTGTGTGTGTGTGTGTGTGTGTGTGTGTGTTTGTGCTTGAGGTTTGTCTGTGTATGGTTGGTATGTGTGTATGTGTGGTTGGTGTGTGTGTGCGTGGTTGGTATGTGTGGTTGATGTGTGTGTGTGGTTGGTATGTATGTATGTGTGGTTGATGTGTATGTGTGTGTTTGAGGTGTGTCTGTGTGTATGGTTGATGTGTGTGTATGTCTAGTAGAAGCTAGGAGCCACAGATCCACATGTGAGAAAGAACTTGAGGTATTATTTGTTTTTCTGAGCCCAGGTAACTCACACTTAAGTTTTCATGTCTGTAGCATGATTAATAAAAACTCAGAGACAGATACTGGGGTTCAACCTGAAGGTCAGAAAAGCAAAACATCCTGCCACTGGCCCTTACTTCCACCTCAGTCCAAAATGGTGAGCCTGCCTTCAGGAATCTCAGAATGAGACTGAGCCTGGGAACTATCTCCTCCCATCTTATATTCCTCTCTAGAGCTGGGATTAAAGGCATCATCACTACCGCCCGCTTTCTATGGCAACCAATATGGCTACTGAGATTAAAGGTGTGTGTCACCACTGCCTGGTCTGTAAGGCTGCCCAGGGTGGCTGTTTTATTTACTCTCTGATCTTCAGGCAAACTTTATTTATCAAAATGCAAATGAAATACCACTACATATAGCCACGCAGTTCCCTGCAGATTGCATTTTCCTTTGTGGATGAGTAAAACCCCACAGGGTGTGTGCGCCACGTTTTCACTGTCTGGTCACCCTCACCGTGGCATCTGTGCTGATTCCACTTCCTGGCTATTGTGAGTAGGGCCGTGATGACGTGGATGTGCAGTTATACTGAGTATTTTTCCAAATGGCGACTGAGCTCTTAGGAATAAATTCATGCTGAGTTCCTTGACTCTGGCTGTGTGAGAAATTCCTTACTTGGGGAATTCTTTGTGGCCCTTGTGATGCCATTAAAAGTGACTCATCTACTGCTACTATGCTAGAAAGTGTAAGCGACTCTGTCGAGGGTGACCGTGGGAGGTATCTAGGGGCTAGGAAATAGCCTCCAAGCAGTGTTGGGCATAGGAACCCCAACTACTTTATCCTTGGCTAGTGCTACAGGACCTGGTTGAGGCCACCACACCTGAGCCCCCTCGTGTCCAGTCCAGATGTTCTGTTTCTTGGGTTCAAACCTTAGCTCTTTTGTGCGATCTTGAACAACTTGATCAGGCTCTGAGCCACAGTGTTTCCTCTATAAAGTAAGGACAACAGAACAGAGAATTGTTGCAAGAACCAGATAATTCGACTGTTCCCAAATCCTCAGTGGCTTGTGTGGACAGGGCAGTGTGTCCTTACCAAGTGCCAGGTCACTTTTGTGTGATCTTCAAAGCAGCCCGGTGGGAAGCAAGTGCTCCTCTCCCAGTCTTCCTCAGCAGCAAAAGAACAGGACACCCATCAGCACACACTCACTCTGGGTCTCATAGAGAATGCTGAGACAGAGGAGTTCGCGCCCCATTGGCTGGTTTCTTGTGTTTACCACTAGGTTGAGGGGGTGGGTTGTAAATTGCACCCTTCCTCTCCCCTGCCACACCCCACTAAAACAAGAATTTTTTTGTCCAGGTCTTGTCTCCCATAACAACCTCAGCCTTAGGAGAGCCTCCTGTTGCACACAGAGAACAAACAGACTCATTTTACTTATTATAGTCTTGCAGACCTGGTGCCCTCTGCCCTTCGGGCTGCCGCGGGATTCCTTAGGACCATACACAGACTTTTGACTCTGAGGGACAAGTGCATGATCCCTATTTAGGCTACCCAGGACCCCACTTCCTCAACAAGCACGTGGCTGGTGGGACTGGCCACATGCACGCCTCACCCTGTGCTTGATTCCACTTTCCCAGGAATCGTGAGCTGGGAGCTCAAGCCCCCCACTGCTTGTCCGGGGCTGCCTGATTGTGCTGCATTTGTGATGCAGAGCCAATTTTCCTAAGTGAATTGTGACCAGTCATAGGCCTGGCCTGCTTTCCTCCCTTCCTGTTTGTCTCACCTCCCAAGGTGCTGTTTCTTCCAGGGACACAGGCGGTTCCACCAGACCACATGGGGGTGGGGGACGAGGTGGCCGCCCGCCTAGCCTAGCTGTGTGCTTTGAAGGTTCTCTTCTTGTCTTGCTAAGGGTGTGAGCCTGGGAGGAGGCTGCAGGATGCTCAGAACCCTGGGCTTGGCGGCACTACACCCTGCCCCCTCATCCCATCCCTCCGCTGGTCCTGGATGCTTCTGTGTCACCAGCCTGCCTGGCTGGGGCTGGTGGCTTTGGGGCAGAGTTGGCCTGCTTTGTGCTTTAGCCTCAGCCTGTGTGTTGAGGCTTTGCTGTGGGAGATGACTGAAGCCAGGCAGAGCCAGGGTAAGAGACGGTGCAATATCCTCACCTCTGGTCTCCCCGACTTCTCCAGTTAGAAGGAAGAAGGACCACTAGCACTCCCAGACCCTCAAAGTCTGACCTATTGGATGCAAAGCATGATGGGAAAGCCACAGGCTCAGTGTATGAGTGACATCAGGTCCCCAAGGTGAGGGGTGTCCAGCCCGTACTTCATGGTGCTCCCTCCCTCCACAGGTCTTCTTGACTTAGGTGGCCAAGTCCTCCCAGACTCCTTGCCGTCAGCACCTGCAGAGCAGCTGCCTCACTTCCTGCAGGAGCCCCAGGATGCCTACATTGTGAAGAACAAGCCCGTGGAACTGCTCTGCCGCGCAGTCCCCGCCACACAGATCTACTTCAAGTGCAACGGCGAGTGGGTCAGTCAGAACGACCATGTCACACAGGAGAGCCTGGATGAGGCCACAGGTGAGGCTGGTCCTGCCTGGGCTCCCCCAGAGACGCCACACAGCCACGATGCTCCTCTGGGCCTCAGTGTCCCCTTCGGTTCCCCAGTTAGCTACAAGCCCCCAGTGGGGAGCTAGTTCTTTCCCACCCTCCCACACAGTGGCTGGTCTTGCCCTGGTGCACCAGACAAGATTCAACCCTGATGTTGTCCTTCCGGAACTTTCCATTGGGGAAAATGGTGCCATTTTTTCCAGTCACATTCATGCTGTGTTTCCCTCAACAAAAGTTGTCCTTGGTATACTAGAAAAAAACTCACACATGCTGAGTAGCCCTTGTCGATACATCCGGGACCAGAAATGTTCTAGATTTTGGGATTTTTTTTTTGGACTTTGAATTTGCCCAGATTGAGAGTCAGATAGTCCCCCTAATTTAAAAAAAAATGCATCATCCAAGTGTTCCAGAACCTGAAACTCCTGCAACGTCCTGTCAGCACTCGGAAGGTTTTGGTTTTGGAATGGGACTCATGGTACAGGCTTGTGAGCTTAGCTACTCAGGAAGCCGAGGCAGGAGGATGGCAGGTTCAAGTTTTTGCTGTAGTTCAGTGGTATAGAATGCTTGCCAGTATTCACAGGTCCCTGGGTTCAATCCCCTACATAGAAAAAATAATAAAATAAAGTTGGCCGGCAAGGTGGCTTAGTGGGTAGAGGCTCTTGTCTTACCACCTGACCTCAGTCCCTGGACACACGGAAAACCATCTTCTGGCTCCAGATGCGTGCTGTGGCACATAGGTACCCCCACACCTACGAGCACACATGTGTATACACATACATGCACACACACACACAAGCACACATGTGTATACACATACACGCACACACAAGCACACATGTGTATACACATACACGCACACACAAGCACACATGTGTATACACATACATGCACACACACACACAAGAACTAAATGTAAACATATTTTAAGTAATAAAATATTGCCAGGCAATGCTAGTGCACATCTTTAATCTCAGCACTCAGGAAGCAGAAGTAGATTAATCTCCTTGAGATTGAGGCTAGTCTGGTCTATAGAGCTAATCCCAGGATAGCCAAGGCTATGCAGAGAAAGATGTCTCAAAACAAACAAACGAAACTAATTAAATTTAGGGAAGCATTTTGGGATGCTCTTGTAAATATTGCATGATTGATCAAACAAGTGGTACTAGAATGCAGCCCAGACCCTAAGGAAGGAAAGACAAGGGCCCTTCCTGCTGAGGTGAGGCCCGCACTGCTGCCAGGTGGAGCCTCAGCAGCTTTAAACATCCCCCACAGAGCCGCGAGCCCCTGTGCTCCCGGCTTAGAGAAGGTGCCTGTCACCAGCCCTGTCGCTGGTAGAATGCTTTTCCCAGAATGTAGCCCTAGGAAGAGAGCATTCGCAGATGCCTCCTGACAGAGGGGAGACCCCGACAGAGCCAGCAACCCCAGCTGAGCAGCACCGGCATCCAGCCGCGCTCTGACTTTGCTCTCTCCTGCTCTTCCTCCTCCTTCTCTTTCCTGTTTGTTTCTTTTCCTTGGTCATGGCTGTTGTCCCTATTTGTTTCCTTTTGACCCTGCCACCTTCTCTCTCCTTCAGTTTCTGCTTTGCCTTGAAAAGCCCTGATTTCAGGCCCACCCAGATAAGCCACACCCCAGACTTAACCACCACTGGGCTCTGCTCCAGAGGTTCAGGCGCTGGTGTGAGCTTGGTACCGGGATTCTAAAATAAAAGACTTGAGGGGCTGGAGAGATGGCTCATGGTTAAGAGCACTGCCTGCTCTTCCAAAGGTCCTGAGTTCAATTCCCAGCAACCACATCGTAGCTCAAAACCATCTCAAATGAGAACTGATGCCCTCTTCTGGCCTACAGGCAGACACACAAGACAGAATGTTGTATACATCATAAATAAATAAATAAATAAATAAATAAATAAATAAATAAATATTTTTTAAAAAAGACTTGATATCCCACTCTCGTCTAAAATCTGAGGAATAAATGAATTAGAAGCAAAACAAAACGAGCAGGCCTGTCAATCCCAACCTCTGAGAAGCTGAGGCAGGAGGATGAAAAGTTTGGGGACAGCCCAGGTCCACAGAGTGAGATCTGATCTCACTATGCAGAGAATAGCTTAATCCGCCATCCATACAACATCACTCCTCTGGCTGTGTGATTGTGGGCCAGTCACTCAGCCTCTCGGAGCCCATGTGCTTCATTATGTTAACAAGAGGTTCCAGTGGGGAGGCAACAATATGGCTCATGCGTAGTGCCAGGCAGGGCAGGGAATGAGCCGTCTGGGCCCTGCCAAACCCCTCGGTATTCTTCTCGGGCTGTCCTGGCCTCTTACAACTGATCATTACTTCTTTGGCCTGTGAGTCGCTTCTCATCCCAGTCAGGGCCAGCCATGAGTTCTAGCCCAAGCAAGAGGCAGTTTGCCCGCTGGGATGCTCAGATGATGACCTGTGGTAGCAGTAGCAACCCCATGATTCCTAGTAACAGTGCCAGCCTGGCTCTTGCTCCTCCTGTCTATCAGGAGCACATGGTGCCCGCCAGCCCTGAGAACTGGGGTTCTGTGGTGTCCCACTAGCCCGTGGAGAACAGCTGTAGCTAGGACAAGAGGGACAGACATACTCGCGGCTCCTGCCTGGACCGGCCAGCAGGTAGCCCAACTGGAAGCACCCTAGGCATAGAAGGGACAGTGCGCTGAGGCCCTGTGGAGGACTTGGGTCTTTCTGCTGAGGGGTCTGTGGAACATGGGCGTTCTTTGACAAGCACAGGCTACCTGGGTAGTAAATGGGTCTGAGGATACCAAAGACGGGCGTTAGCTTTCAAACAGACCTGGGGTTGGCTGTAGATAGCTCCAGGTGAATACTGGTCAGATTTTGCAGGAGAGCCACAGACTGGGATGGAAGGGAGGTAGTGTCTTCCCCGGCCACTGAGGACCCCATCTTCTCTCTCTCCCAGGCTTGCGGGTGCGAGAGGTGCAGATCGAGGTGTCAAGACAGCAGGTGGAGGAGCTCTTTGGGCTGGAGGACTACTGGTGCCAGTGTGTAGCCTGGAGCTCTTCGGGAACCACCAAGAGTCGCCGAGCCTACATCCGCATTGCCTGTATGCTACCTTGATTAACCTGCTCCGTCTCCCTCCTAATGTTAGAGAGAGAAATATCCATTAAGGGGACATGTGCATGCCAGCTCATGTGGACTCTTAGACCCAGAAGCCAGGCCTCCTCAGGCCCCAGGGTTTCCAGCAGCCCTTGCCACCTGTGGAGGGAAGCCAGCAGCTTCTAGGCAAGGTCCCAGAGTGGACCCTGTTTCCCCAGGTGAAGGCAGCCTGTAAACAGGTCCTTAGGTATACTCTGCCCCCTAGTGGCTACAACAGGCACTTCATGCTCCCATCCAGCACTCACCTGATAAGACTTGAAACTCTTTTCCTCGCAGACCTGCGCAAGAACTTTGACCAGGAGCCTCTGGCAAAGGAGGTACCGTTGGATCATGAGGTCCTTCTGCAGTGCCGCCCACCGGAAGGAGTGCCTGTGGCTGAGGTGAGAGGGATGTGACCAGCAAGGCAGGGCACTTACCAGCAGCTGCCATAACACAGCCTCCAGACCTCTGTGGTTCTGCCTCACAGGAGAACCCCAGGGATCCTTGGGTAGACCCTAGGTCTAGCGCCTGACACCCCCACTTGACACAGACCTAGGAAACCACACCTGGAGATACCACCGGATAGCCACTCTATCAGCTGGACACTGTTTTCCTCTTTCCTCACGCATGCCCTCCGCTGCTGTAGAAGTTCACAGGGGACAGATGGCTGTGCACCAAAGGATGGGCCTCTTACTCGGGGACTTAGCTTTCAAGACCCCAAACTTTGTACTGGTCTCCTAGGCTGCTTCTGTGCCCTCATGGGCACCTGAGTGGGGGGATTGCTACCTGCTGGGCTCTGGTCTCAGCAGCCCTGCAATGTGGGCAAGGCCACCCCTTTAGAGATGGGAGGGATGAGGTGACCATCTCTGTTGTGGTGCTGTGAGTAGCAGAGCTGAGGACTGAGCCCAGGGGTCCTGCTGCGGGGGCTGCAGCTTTGAGGAGCTCGGGGGTCCGGTTAGGGCTGGCACTAGCAGCCTGTGCATGTTTGGTACTTCTCTGAGCCAAGCGTGTGATGTTCACCCCTTCCCCGTGGAGTGGGTGTTATTCAGGGTCCATCTTACAGTTGGTAAGATTTGAGGCCCTGGGTCTCCTAAGATCAATCTGCTGGTAAATGACGTTTCCCACAGTGCTGTTGGTGCCTGTTACCGCCAGGCATGAACCTAGGTGTGGATATAGGCAGGACCGGTATTCTAGTTACGCCTGGACCCCTCCTCCCCTCTGCAGGAGGCCTATCCCCAGCACCAGCAGGCAGACAACTGAGCCCTCATTGCTCCCCTCCACAGGTCGAATGGCTCAAGAATGAAGATGTCATTGACCCCACTCAGGACACCAACTTCCTGCTCACCATTGACCACAACCTCATCATCCGCCAGGCTCGCCTGTCAGACACGGCCAACTACACATGTGTGGCCAAGAATATTGTGGCCAAGCGCCGGAGCACCACTGCCACCGTCATCGTCTATGGTGTGCATGGGTGCCTTGCTGGGGATACACTGTGCTTCTCCTGGGTACCCTCTGTGGTGGGAGTTCTCGGATGCTAGGGGGAGGCCTGAGGTAGCACATCCCCCCTCTCCTGACCTCCAGAAGGGCCAGTGGGCCCCCTCAACTGTATGTAGAGGCAATCTAGAGAGATCAGTGGCCAAGTCAGACACTCTGGGTCCCCAGCCAGGAGCACTTCCCTACTCTTTGGGCCCCTTGGCTACTTCTAAAAATAGACCCACGTCTCCTGACTTAGGCCCAAGGTAGGGTTGCAGCCAGATCGCCATGCTCAAGTCATTTTGTCCCAGTAGAGTTAAGGATGCGGTTAGGCCTGCATGCTGCTCTCTGCTCTTTTTTGGGGGCCCAAGGATAGAGCGTAGAACCATAGTGGAGGTAACTGGAATGTACTAGGAAGTCCGGTCCTGGGATTCAGTCCCAAGTCAAAGCCCAGGTACACCGTCACACACTGGGTGACCTTGGTTACATGTTAACCCTCCAGTCTTCCTGTGTCACTGTACAATAGGCCAGGATGGGATAGTGACCTCGTAGTCCCTGCCAGGTTCCAATTGTGGTGTCTCAGTGCCCAGTCCTGTAGGGGAAGGGTTCTAGCCGGAGTGGTTGGGTTAGTAAAGGTAGGTGATGGGTATGAAATACCAGGAGGAACCCCGATCCGTGCTAACTGTGTGATGGCCCATCCCTACAGTGAATGGCGGCTGGTCCAGCTGGTCAGAGTGGTCACCCTGCTCCAATCGATGTGGCCGAGGCTGGCAGAAGCGTACGCGGACCTGCACCAACCCAGCCCCACTCAACGGAGGGGCCTTTTGTGAGGGACAGGCCTTCCAGAAGACAGCCTGCACCACCGTGTGCCCAGGTAGGAGTCACATGCCCTCCCAGGCTCCTTTACCTACAGGATGTGTACAGAGTTGGATTGTCACCTTCCCCTGAGCAGCAAAGTGTCCAGACCCCAGGTCCTTGGCATCCTCTGTCGTCTCTAGCATCTGAGTCTGTCCCAGGCTGATGGAGAGCTGGAATCAGAGGCAGTGAACTGAGCTAGATAGGACTTCTGGCTTTGAGAGCTCTTAGGGGCCCAGAAAACATCCTGAATGTATCTGTTGAGATGTCTGCTGGCCACAGCTGCTCATCCTATTAGCAACCTCCTCCCTGTCTGTCTTCCCCTGTCCATGTCCATCCAGCTGTGCTTGTCCTTGATGGTGAATATGTGACTTTGTGCTGTTTTCTTACCCGGGTTTTAGGCTCTCTGTGTACCCGTAACTTTAAGTATCTTTGTTCTTGTCCCCTGAGCACATCTAACTGCCCCTAGCCTGCAGCTGTGTGGACATGGTATCTATTTGTTGATTGGGTTGTTGATGTTGCGTGCGTGCGTGCGTGCATGTATGTATACAGGCCCGTGCTGTTATTACTGTGTCTGTGTTGCTATCTGCATACATAACGGCACGTGCTGTGCCCCCACAGTGGACGGAGCATGGACCGAGTGGAGCAAGTGGTCGGCCTGCAGCACCGAGTGCGCGCACTGGCGCAGCCGTGAGTGCATGGCGCCCCCACCCCAGAACGGAGGCCGCGACTGCAGCGGGGCGCTGCTTGACTCTAAGAACTGCACCGACGGGCTGTGCGTGCAGAGTGAGTGCTCGGGAGTCAGGTGACAGACCCCTCTGCCCCTGCCCAGCCCTTGGCCGCTGTGCCCACCCTGAGCAGAGCAGCCCACAGGGCCTCTGTCTGGCCCTGCATCCTTCATTTCATCCATACCGTGCCCCCGTGACCTTCTCGACCATCCTTTTGCTGTCACTGGTGTCATCATCGTCTTTCCCTTTATTTCCCTTGACAGATAAGAGAACTCTAAACGATCCTAAAAGCCACCGTAAGTCCCATTTCATGACTGTCCTCTTTCTTCTGGGGATCCCTGGCTCTCCTTGGCTGGCTTGCCACGGGTGTGGGGTGAAAGGCAGGGAGAGCTGACACTATCTCCCCCCAGTACAACACCATGGGATCCCCGTACCTCATGCATTTTACCACAGTCCTATCACAGAGAGGCAAGCAGACTCTTGGCTGACAGAAAGGCCCCAGGACTCCCCCTCACCCTCCTGTTATAGAATAGGAAACTGAGTCTCAGAGAGAAGAAGAAATTTGTCCAAGGAGCAAACCAGGAAGTAGCAGAGCCAGGGCTTGAACCCAGATATTTTTGTGGCCAAAGCAGATGGTCTTAATCATCGTCCCTCCTCTCTGAGACATGCCAGGAGACGGTGTCATGTCTGTCCACCTCTGTTCCCCACACTGTACCCCTAGCAGCTGGGCCACACCTCCCAAGTTAACTCTGGCCGGCACCAGTAGTATTGCTCTGATTCAGCTCCCAAGGGACTCCTCCTGCCCCTAGGGCCCTTGCCGCTGTAACTGCAATATCAGGGCAATACAACCTCTCCCTCAGATCGGCCTGTGGTAATTAAAGAACAATTTCAGATCGTTCTGGAATCATAAAACCTGCAGGGAAGTCTTCAGCCCAGCGCCCCGAGAGGCCAGGCTGGTGGCTGATTAGAGAGTATAAATCGCCAAGCAAGTGGCCCCCAGTGCGAGTGAGGACATTATAGTGTGCCAGCCAAGCTTAGGGAGGAGCAGCCTGCTGGGACAGGAGCCTCTGGAGAGAGGGGGAGGTCAGCTCTGAGGAAGAGTCTCTAGCAGCTCCCTGGTTGCCAGGATACTCTGGGGAGTCCTAGTGAGGACTGTTAGGTAGAAAGACAGTGTGGAAAATGGGCAGGTTCACAGAGCTGGAAGCCATGGCCTTCTATGCCACGAGGCATGGACTCCCCCCACGGGTGCAGACTTCCAGGTCTTGGAACATAGGCTCCCTCTCCCAGAGTTCCCCTGTTTTTAATGATGTATGGGAGCTTCTTGGAACTCCCAAAAGAAGCAAGGTCAAAGAGCAGCCATCCAGCGGCCTCCATCTTGACTGTGCCTGAGCTGGCTGCTGTGATAGTCACTTAACACAGGTGGCTTTTAAAATTTATGTTTGGACTGGAGAGATGGCTCAGTGGTTAAGAGCACTGACTGTTCTTTCAGAGGTCCTGGGTTCAATTTCCCAGCAACCACATGATGGCTCACAACCATCTGTAATGAGATCTGGCGCCCTCTTCTGGCGTGTGGGCATACATGGAGGCAGAATGTTGTATACATAATAAATAAATAAATATTTAAAAAAATAAATAAAATAAAATAAAATTTATATTTCACTTAAAAAAACCCCACAGCCCCTTTGTTACACCTGTCACGTTTCAGTTTTCAGTAACCACATATGCCTGTGTATTTGAGTGCACACGGGATGGTGTGGACAGGATACTCCCATCCTCCTAGAATGACCTGCGGACCTTGCCACATTCCTGCCTGGCCAGGAGTAGTTAATTGCAACCACAGCCCCCTGCTGGAGGAAGGAGGTGTAGCCATAGGTGGCCTCCCCCAGTTCCATCTCTGTTTGCCCATCTGCTCACCGCCTCTCCATCCATTGCTCTGCCTTTCACCCACTCCCTTCGCCCACTCCACCTCCCATCCTTGGCATAGTTGAGGAAACTGCTTAAAAAGGTTTCGGGGAGCCAGGGCCTTTGGTCATATGGAAGTGATAGGCGTGGAGCGAAGCTTTGTCATGTAGGTGGAGTTGTGTGTCCTCATGTTTCTGAGCCTCACACCACTGGCTCCTCAACAGTGAGCCATGCGTGAGCTTGTGAATCGGGTTTATTGGTTCTATTACCTTCAACGTAATAAGCAGGGTAGGGATTTTGAGACAATCTACTAAGGAAGAGATAGACTGGGGGAGGGGTGTCAGGAGGTGGGGAGGAGGGAGTTGTGAGATTTGCCTGAGGCCTGCAGGTCATCTTGGCAGGCAAAGCCTAGAATCTAGGTTTTCCTTGGGACCCTAAAGGGCCTGCCCCTCACTTAACCCTACTGCTTCTCCAGTCCTGGAACCCTCAGGAGATGTGGCGCTGTATGCAGGCCTCGTGGTGGCCATCTTCGTGGTTGTGGCAGTTCTCATGGCAGTGGGCGTGGTCGTGTACCGAAGAAACTGCCGGGACTTTGACACGGACATCACCGATTCCTCTGCTGCCCTCACTGGTGGTTTCCACCCTGTCAACTTCAAGACTGCAAGGCCCAGTAAGGAGCAGGAGAAACCTGGGGTAGCAGGAATGGTTGGGGGACCCCAGAGTAGTGTAGCTGTCACCAGAGCTGGGGTCCAGACAGCTCCCTGGTATTCTGATCCGTTTGTCTAAAGTAACAGGTGGCAATTGAGCCTTCTGTGGCTAGACATGGGGAGAGGGCAGAAGGCCTGGAGGGAGCAGAGTGGGCAGGGCCAGGGTGGTGAGGGGCAGGGAAAGTGATTCTGACAATCGCATTCACCCCTGCAGACAACCCGCAGCTCCTGCACCCTGCTGCCCCTCCGGACCTGACAGCCAGTGCCGGCATCTACCGTGGGCCCGTCTATGCCCTGCAGGACTCCGCTGATAAGATCCCTATGACGAACTCACCCCTGCTGGATCCCCTGCCCAGCCTCAAGATCAAGGTCTATAACTCCAGCACCACCGGCTCTGGATCTGGCCTAGCTGATGGAGCTGACCTGCTGGGCGTTCTACCGCCCGGCACATACCCAGGCGATTTCTCCCGGGACGCCCACTTGCTGCACCTGCGCAGTGCCAGCCTTGGTTCCCAGCAGCTCCTGGGCCTACCTCGAGACCCCAGCAGCAGCCTCAGCGGCACCTTTGGCTGCCTGGGTGGGAGGCTGAGCATTCCTGGCACAGGTAGGCCTTTGAACCTATTGCTCAGATGGGAAAGTAAAGCTCCAGGTAGATAATACATAGAGAAGTCTGGTAGAAGACTTGAGATCAGGCCGGCCTGGGCCTCTCTAAGCCAGGGAAGTCTTGGATCAACCACTGGGAGTGGCCTCCCTGCCCCTGTCAGGGTGGGAGAACAACTCTTATCATTAGAGTCCCACAGAGAGGTCTTAGTTGTGACTGACTGCAGGGCAGGGGTGCCCATCTCTTCTTGTGAAAGTAGCAGCTGGCAGCTTTTTAGGGTCCTGTCTTGAGCCAGCATGGAGCCAGCATAAGGGCTTTCTGATCCCCCCCAACACAAACACACACACACACACACACACACACACACACACACACACACACACACACCCGTCCCCAGCAATGTTAGAGGCCCCTGTATTCCTGGGCATATCAGCTATGCCCAAGTGGCCTGACTCTTCCCTGTGTTTGCCCCCACATCTCTCCCTAATCCTTTCCCTTCCCTAAGCCAGGTCTCACCCCATTCTTCTCATCACCTCTCCCTCCTCTAACCCCCTTCCTGATGACCTTTCTCCCTTCCTTCTTAGGGGTCAGCCTGTTGGTGCCAAATGGAGCCATCCCCCCCGGCAAGTTCTATGAGATGTATCTGCTGATCAACAAAGCTGAAAGTACCCTGTGAGTAGACAGTCCAGCCCTGGCCAGGAAACGCCCCTTCTTCTCTGCCCACCCGGGGCACAGATATTTCCATGTGCCCCTCAGAACTTGGTCCCCAGTGCCCAGGGTCCCCCAGAGAGAGCATGTTCTAACTGGGTAAAACCCAGCAGCAGCAAGTTCTCCTATGTAAAGGGGATTTATAAATGAGGGCATCGTTTCTGTGCCATTGCTGTGGCAAAATGCATGATGAGAACTTCAGGAGGTGGTGTTAATTTGGGCTCACCATAGTGATAGCCTCTCTAGCTGTGGTCACAGGAGCGTGAAGCATCCATACTTGGAACCAGAGAAGGGTGAGCATCAGGGTCCAACATTCCCCTCTCTTTTTCTTTCCTTTTCATCCAGTCTGGGTCCCTAGCCCACAGGATACACTGTCTACCTAAGTAGGCCTCTCCTCCTACCGAACCCCCTCAAGGAACACCCTCACAAACAGGCAGGTCAGGGATTCATCTCCTCGGTGACCCCAAACTCAGTCAAATCGACAGGGAAGATAACTATAACAGCTAGTAAGAAAAACTGGACATCTCAGTTTGAACATGGGGCTAGAACACAAACAAGTGATTCATATGTACACGCGCCAAGTACATTGTTTATGAGAAGTTGTTCCGTCTGAATTGCAGTCACAGTTAATGAGACTACACAGGTAGACAAGAAGGGTTTTGCTTGAGGAACCTGTAAGGATGTTTTTCCTCATGTTAATCCCTGCACGCCTCCAAGAGCACGGGCACACCGCTCTTTCTGACACACTGGTGGTTGTGTAGAATGGGACCGACTCTCCCGAGGGCAGTGTAACAGCATGCAATCAAAATGTATCAAAAGCTGGCTCGTGAGCTGGCTCAGCGGGTAAAAGTGCTTGTCAGCGAGCCTGGGTTGCATCCCCAGAGTCCACGTGGTAGAAGAGAGCTGAACTGACTCCCATAAGTTGTCTTCTCACTTAGACACACGCAAACACACACACACACACACACACACACACACACACACACACACACACACACACACACACACCAAATGGCTTTGTTTTTTTGAGACAGGGTCTCACTGTATAGCCCTGGATGGCTGTCCTAGAACTCACTATGTAGACCAGGCTGGCCTCGAACTCAGATCAGCCTCTGCCTCCCATAGTGATGAGATGAAAGGCATATGCCACTATGTTTTATTTTGTTTTTAATGTCCTCAAATGGGTTGGTTTTTGTTTTGTTTTTGGGGTTTTTTTTAAATTTTATTTTGTTGCTTTGTTTTGTTTTAAAGTTTAAGAAAGACCAGAATGTTCTCTAAAACCCTAGACCTTTAAGGCTGTGCAAAACTTTGGCTGTGACTCTTTTGACGTAACAGCAAAAAAATCTAGACTGCAATTTTCGATTTATGCCATATCCCTACTTCCCACTGCTGTGGTGCCTGGCAGTCCCAGGCTCCCAAGTGGCAGACACTGCCTTGGTACAGGCCCTGGGTGGAGGAGGTGGGGGCCCTGCAAGAGTGGAGTTGGGGGTCCTGCAGGGGTGCGGTTGGGAGTCCTGCGGGGATAGAGGTGGAAGTGCTACAGGGGTGGTGTTGGGGGTCCTGCAGGGATAGAGTTGGGGGCCCTATAGGGGTGGAGTTGGGGACCCTGCATGGGTAGAGGTGGAGGTCTTGCAAGAGTAGAGGTGGAGGTCCTATAGGGGTGGTGTTGGGGGTCCTGCAGGGGTGGAGTGGGGGGCCCTGCAGGGGTAGAGGTGGAGGTCCTGCAGGGGTGGTGTTGGGGGTCCTGCAGGGGTGGAGTTGGGGGGTCTTGCAGGGGTGGAGTTGGGGGCCCTGTAGGGGTGGAGTTGGGGACCCTGCATGGGTAGAGTTGGGGACCCTGCAGGGGTAGAGTTGGAGGCCCTGCAGGGGTAGAGTTGGAGGCCCTGCAGGGGTGGTGTTGGGGCCCTGCAGGGGTGGAGTATGTCCCTGCTGCACGAGTACTTCCAGCCTTTGCTCACTGCCTTCCTCTGCCCTCCCCTAGCCCACTTTCGGAAGGGACCCAGACAGTATTGAGCCCCTCAGTGACCTGTGGTCCCACAGGCCTCCTCCTGTGCCGCCCTGTCATCCTCACCGTGCCCCACTGTGCTGAAGTCATCGCTGGAGACTGGATCTTCCAGCTCAAGACCCAGACCCATCAGGGTCACTGGGAGGTGAGGTGCCGGGTGGCGTGGCTGGCTCTCAGACCTGCCCCTCTCCTGACTCGTCCCAGCCCAGAAGACAGCATCCTCTTCTCCCCCTGTAGGAGGTGGTGACGTTGGATGAGGAGACCCTGAACACCCCCTGCTACTGCCAGCTGGAGGCTAAGTCCTGCCACATCCTGTTGGACCAGCTGGGCACCTATGTGTTCACGGGCGAGTCCTACTCCCGCTCTGCAGTCAAGCGGCTCCAGCTGGCCATCTTTGCCCCGGCCCTCTGTACTTCCCTGGAGTATAGCCTCAGGGTCTACTGTCTGGAGGACACGCCTGTGGCATTGAAGGTAGGAGCGTGGGGACACTGCGGGGACATCAGTTGCTCGCTCCCCTCCCAGGCTGCGTGGTCTCTGTCAGGCTTCTTTCCAGCGCTAACCTCCATGCTTACTTTTCATCAGCCATTAGAACAGCACTGGACTCTCAGACAGGGCTGGAGGTGGGAGACAGAGAGATCTCTTTTGAGGCGATTGAGAAAGTGGGCCTGAGACTTAAGCCCTGGATAGCAAGTTGTCACTCTGGGTTGAGAAGAGGAAGGACATGTCCAACCAGCAGGACAACTTTCTGCCAAGACGGGTGTGCAGCTCGGCGTGTGTGAACAGTGTAGGGTGTGTGTGTGTGACTGTGTGAGTGAGAGAGGGGGTACTGAAGAGACAACCGCTTGTTAGTGAGCTCGGGTCGCGCTTGGTAACTGGGATGCTGTCCAGGGGCAAGGGGCCCAGCTGTAGCGGACACCTGTTCACAGGTGCTCTGTAGAGTGGTCTGCAGCTATGGTGTGTGTGTGTGTGTGTGTGTGTGTGTGTGTGTGTGTGTGTGTGTTTGCATGTGTGTGTGTGGCAAACAAGGCAAAGGCCAGTTAGGAAGCTGGGGCTATGATGTGTGTGTATACACGCGTGTGTGTGTGTTGGTAAACAAGAGGCAAAGGCCAGTTAGGAAGCTGAGGCTATGATGTATGTGTACACACGCATATGTGTGTGTGTGTGTTGGTAAACAAGAGGCAAAGGCCAGTTAGGAAGCTGGGGCTGAATCCCAGTTCACCTGGCTGTGGCAGTGGCCAGGAGATGAGGCTGGACCTTGTGGCTGGTCAGTAGGACAGACAGACTGGGGACTGAAGGAATGAGCGAGGATAGCCCAGGCTTCTAGCAGACACAAAGAAAAGCCAATGGAGACCAGAGATGAGGGAGATGCAAGGGCGTATGAGGAGATGCTGGGTATAGATGGGCGGGGGTTAAACCAGCAGATGTCGAGCCCAACGTGGGCATCGCCTGTCATGCATGTCTCAAAGCCACTGTCCCTTCCTCTCTGAACTCCGTCCCATTCCCGGGTCATCAGTCTCATGCCAGCATGATACTGGAGAATGTAGAGCTGGCTCTCTTCTCCATTCTTGCAGCAGCCCTCCAGAAGCCTCACCAGAAGTCTGTCTTTCTGACAGACAGGACAGACTGATGCCCTCCCTGCCCCGGCTCTGAGCTGGGGTCTCTCCTAGTCGCGCTGTCTCTGAGTCCCGTGTGGCTTTCTCAGGATCCGTTCTGGGGACTGATGACTGATGCAACACAGATGAAAAGGCCCTGTGGGAGAAGGAATGTCCCCTGTGGGGACGGTACTACCCTGACATTCCAAGAGGCCTCCAAAAGGGTTGGGACACTGCAGGCAATCCCCTGCAGTTGGGTCTGGTGGTATTGGTGCTGGCTAGTGTTCACCCTGGCCAAAGGTCAACGTGTTCTGGCCTGACTGCATACTTTGCTTGGTGCAGCCCCATCTATCCACCTACCATTTTTCTCATCTTCCAATACACTTCATTGGTAAACAGCCTTGGCCACCCAGCCACTATCCACCTCCTCGTTCATGTAACTGTCCTTCCAAATATTCTTCTATTCATATACCTACTTGTTTGTATAGCCATCTGTTTATCTGTTTACCCGCCTAACCCACACATCCATCCAGTGATCCATTCGATCGGTCCATCCACCCGCACATCTTTGTGTGCACCGATCCATCTACTCAGTCAGTATCCTACCTGTACGTCTAATTCTCCTTCCAATCTCCTGGTACCCACATTTATGTTCTCTATATGTATCTGTCTATCCCTCTATCTGTCCATCCATAGATCATCTATCCAGTTTGCCAATTATCTGTTTATCTACCATAGCCTGGAAGCCTGTCTGTCTGTCTGTCGTCTATCCACCCACCCACCCATTCATTTTCCATTCATCCACTTATGTATCTGCCCCCACATTCATCCAAAACACCTTTTTAATTAGATCAGATGGGTCTGGCCCCAGACTAGCGGCTTGTGTGGTCCACGGGTAACAAGCCCCTCCCACTGCCCCATCAACAGGAAGTGCTGGAGCTGGAGCGCACTCTGGGTGGCTACTTGGTAGAGGAGCCCAAGCCTCTGCTTTTCAAGGACAGTTACCACAACCTGCGCCTTTCCCTCCATGACATCCCGCATGCCCACTGGAGGAGCAAGCTGCTGGCCAAGTACCAGGTGAGCACTGGGCCTGGGGAGGGGCAGGGAGGAATCCACGACTCCACCTTTGTAGTGAAGCAGGCACTGTTTCCCAGGTCCCTCAGCCCTGTCCTGTCTCCCCCACTCTATCGTCCTTCAGGTTTCCAGCCATCTTCATACCCTAAATTCTGTGCCACTGATAGCCACATCTTCAGCCCCTCTTACACCTCTCCACACACAAATACCCATGCCCATCACCCCCACGTCCCCCTTCAGGCCCTTTATACTGCAAGTTTCTGATCTGGGGCCAGACCCATCTAAATAGATACAAGCCTTTGCAGATTGATTCTGCTTGTCTCTGGCACTTGTGTCCCTCTGTCCCATCTTGCAGTATATGCCACCATTGAAGTCCTAGGTGCTCCCTGCTCCAGCTTGTGTATGTGCCCTGACATATATACATATACATCATATACACACACATGCACACACACACACACACATGCACACACACACCACTCCTGTCTTCTCCTCTCACACAGGCCCTTTTCTCAACTCCCTCCCAGAACCAATGGATCAGCACCATGTAGCTGGCCAGCTTTCCCTACTCTCAAATCGTTTCATACAGAGACTCGAGCTGCCCCCAGAGGCCCAGCCCTCCCTGAGGCTGGTCCCCACCCACTTCTGGCAAATACCCAGTCTCACCTGCAGCCCTGAATGCCTGCCTCTCCTATAGGAGATTCCCTTCTACCACATCTGGAACGGCAGCCAGAAAGCCTTGCACTGCACTTTCACCCTGGAGAGGCACAGCCTGGCTTCCACCGAGTTCACCTGTAAAGTCTGCGTGCGGCAGGTGGAAGGGGAAGGCCAGATCTTCCAGGTGCACACCATGCTGGCCGAGGTGAGGGTCGGTGACAGCCCTGGGGACTGAGGCTTTGGTACACAAGCACCTTATTCCCCAGCATCTCCCGTGAAGATTTCTTCTTTCCCCCTCTAAAATCGCTAAAGGAATCTGCTCACCCTGAGCAAGCAACCGTTACTTGCTGAGCACTGCTCATATGACATTTATTACCGTATCAAGTTGGCACACCTGCAGGGAGAGGGTTGTGGTGGTCCCCTTGTGGAAGATGGAAGTCTCAAGGCTAGGGCTGGGGCTCACTTGTCAGAGTGCTTCTGTAGCATGCATGGTACTTTGGGCTCCACCATCAAATGCACCAGGTGTGGTGGTGTTCACCCATAATCCCAACACTTGGGATGTGGAGGCAAGAAGATCCAAGGTCATCTTCGGCTACATAGTGAGTTTGAGGACAGCCTGGGCTACATGAGACCCCACCTCAAAAATAAATGAATGAATAGGTAGGTAGGTAGGTAGATAGATAGATAGATAGATAGATAGATAGATAGATAGATAGATAGATAGATAGATAAAAGGTCATAGGGAAGCGAGTATAGTACACTACACATGACCACCAAGCAAGGCTGACTTTGAACCTGGCCAAGGTAAAAACTGGCCTGTGACTCCTAACCTCTTAACAAAGCCAGGACTCCTAAGGTGACCAGTGTAGTAGAAAGCTCTCCACACAGCCAGCTCTGCCCCAGGTAGATCACCTGTCCTCTCTAGGTTCTGTTTTGCACCTGTATCAAAGCTGGTCTTCATTGGTTAGGCTCCTGGGGTTTCCTCCTCCCAAGACTTAAGTCAGCATGTGCCCAGGCTGATCCCAAGCAAGATCACACCCGGCATGCAGCAAGCAACCCTTGCCCTGCAGAAGTGGGTGGCTAGAGAGAGCCTAGAGGAGACGAAGCTGAGTATAGAGCCCAGGGCTCTACACTAGAGCCAGGCGAGCACTCTACCAATTAAGCTACAGCCTCGGCCCTTAAGCCGCTCTCCGGGCAGGAGACTGGGTGAGCTCCTGTCCCGGCACTGTGGCTACTTCACTTTCATCCCTTCTCTTCCAGACACCTGCTGGCTCCCTGGATGCACTCTGCTCTGCCCCCGGCAATGCTGTCACCACCCAGCTGGGACCCTATGCCTTCAAGATACCACTGTCCATCCGCCAGAAGATCTGCCACAGCCTTGATGCCCCTAGCTCCCGGGGCAACGACTGGCGGCTGTTGGCCCAGAAACTGTCGATGGACCGGTGAGCATCCCAAGCCACAGTCACCCCTATTCCCTCGTCCTCAGGGTATGGCAGGGCAGCGGGGGGTGCATAATCCCAGCAGACCAAGACTCAGTTCCCCTTGTGCCGTAATCAGTGACAGATCCGCAGCTGGGTTTGCGTGCACTGAGTCTGAGGTCTCTGTCCCTCTCAGAGAGTACACCTGTGAGCCAGGTAGGTTTTTAAGTGACACCACCACTCTCTAAGTCCTGCTCTCTTCCACGGTGTAGGCAAACACTTCCCTGCCTATACCAGGGGCACACCCAGCCCTGACACCAGCTAGTTGTGGTCATTCATCACTAGCGCCTCGGTGCCCAGGCTCTCTTAGGGAACTCTGAATGCCAGATATACGTGGTAAAAATGTTAAATGGTCACTCACTAGAAATTCTTATCCATGGCCTTGAGCAGGTATAAAAGATGGCTCAGTCAGTGAAGCGCTTACTTCATAAACCTGAGGACCTGAGTTCAAGCCCCAGAACCCACGTCAAAACGCCAGGCATGCACTAACACATATGTATAATCCCAGCAATGTGGAGACGGAGGCAGGAAGATCCCTGGGAAATGCTAGCCAGGCAGTCTAGCTAAATGGTGAACTCCAGGCCAATAAGAGACCCTGCGTCAAATGAGGTGGATGGTGTTCTTAAGGATGACACAGGAGATTGTCCTCTGGCTTACACACGCGCACACATACGCACATACACGTGCACACATGTTAAAATTAAAAACAACTGGTTACCAGAAAGTAGGAGGGCTTAGAAAGATAACTCTGCTCCTACCCTCAGCAGAGCTTGTGCTGTAGGATCAGGCCCGGAACAAAAGTGAATGTCAGAGTCAGAAAGAGTGTGGCCTGCCAGCCTGGAAGGTCTTTCAGGGTCCCAGCATCTTTCCATGATGTTGATGAACCAGATGAGGGTGGTTTGGGAGAGCTCAGGCCTCCCCAGCAGTGTGAAGGGATGTGGGAGACAACTCTTCATCACTGTGGAATTCATTGGGCAGTTTAAAGGGGTCAAGATGGATCTCGGTCCACACTTCCAGAGGCTTTGGTCCTTGCTCTGCTTTTGCCAGTGCTGTACGTCAGAGCAAAGCTAACCACTGTGGCAGGAGGGTTCACTATGATGGAGCAATGTCACCTCAGAAGTAGACTAGAAAGGCCCCAGCAACCGACCGTTCTCTCCCACCATGCCCCACCTTCCGCCAACCATCTATTTAGATGTCACATATGTGTGTTTAGAACATGTGTATGTAACATACTGCATGGAGCATGTGTGGAAGTCGGGACAACCTTGGGTGTCAGGCCCCACCTTTCACTATGTTTGAGATGGGGTCTCTTTGTTCTTCTGCCATGTGTGCCAGGCTAACCCCAGGAGCTGCCACCTTGTCTCTGCTTCCCATCTACCTGAAGGGAACACGGGGATTATAGACATTTATGGTATGCATGTGACTTTTATGTCAGTACCAGGACTTTGAGCTCGAGTCTTTGCATTTACCCACAGAACTGTTTTGCCAGCCCTTATTCCGATGTTGAGCCCCTCCGTGAGTTTATCTGTTGTTGAATCTGCTCATGACCCCGGCCCTTGCTCAAAGTCCCACCTCTAACACTGCTTGTAGGAGATCAGGCTGTCCATCCATGAGACTTTTCAGGAAGGCTGTATTCCCAGGCTCTAACAGGAGATGACTGGCGTGGTTCCTATTTTGGAGACGGGATCAGTCTTATTAGAGAGTGCCCTGATTTACATAGGGCTGCGCTGCCTACACTCAGATGACGTAGGATTTAGGCCCATGACTCTGGAGCCTACAGTCTTCCACCTCCTGGACCTTCCCACCTCAAAGGCTGATCACTTCAGGGACGCCAACATTTCTCTTTCCTTCCAACAGGTACTTGAATTACTTTGCCACCAAAACTAGTCCCACGGGTGTAATCTTGGACCTCTGGGAAGCCCTGCAGCAAGATGATGGGGATCTCAACAGCCTGGCCAGTGCCTTGGAGGAGATGGGCAAGAGCGAGATGCTGGTGGCCATGGCTACTGATGGGGACTGCTGAGTGCTTGTGACCACAGGCAAGCGGGGACCAGTATGAGACAGTCTGAGACAGTGCAAGGAGGCCTAGCAGCCTCCCTGTGGGGGTGTCCAGCCTTTGCCATCCCTGGCTCACAGCTGGAATGGTCCCCCACCCCCCTCCCTGCCGCAACCCTCAGACCACCACCAGCCTTAGAAAACCTCTGTGTTCTACTGCTGAGAGGCCAGGATCCTTGCCCCACTGTTTCCTGGCTCGCACTGGGATGGGTTGAGGCCTCTGGGCAACCTAAGGCCAGAGGCTTTCCCCCTTCACAGCCCACTACCCTCAGCCCTGTGACTTTGGTGGTCCACAGGTTTCAATTCTGTGTTCACCACATTGTCCTTGGCTAGGGACCTCTCTGCTATCCCTGGACCTCTATGAAAGTTGAGTTCGGTTCAGACAAACTGCTGTTTTCTGTCCATAAGAAACAAAAAAGAAGAAAGGAAGAATGAATGAATGAATGAGTGAATGAATGCTTTAGAAGTCAGCAAAAACCACAAGGGAAAACAAAAACAAAAACAGTTTCTTAGGAAACGCAAATGATTTATTATCCAGATACTTGGATAGGTCCTTTTTTTAAAAAAAAAATACTAACAAAAAAGTGAGAAAAGAAGAGGGGTGGGGGGGACTTTTATTCTCCAGTGTGGTTAGGAGTTGGTGTGCTTGTGACTTGGGCCGTAGATGAGTGCATTCATGGGCACGTGTTTGCACAAATGTGTGTGTGCATGGGTGTGGTCAGGGAAATGAATCCATTGTGGGCTAAATTCTGACATGGCCTCAGTTTCCCCGGCTGTGCAGGGAGATGATACAGGATTTTAGCCATGGCATTGAGTTCTAAAATCAGAAGCAGCAGCTGGCTGGGACCTGGTGGTTCTCCCACCCTCCAGTGCCCCAGGCAGATGCCCTTCTATGGCCTTCTGGGTTTCTGAGACTCCAGCTGAAGGCCCAGGCCTGCTGCGACGTGGGAAGACTGTTCAGGTCTGTCTTACCAGCCTGGTTTAGTAATGTGGCCGAGAGGTGAGGCTCCTGCAGAGAAGGAGGGGTCCTCCAGATTCTCTCTCAGGCTGAATGGCCTTGTGTCTAGGCTGGTACTGGCCGGTCCCCACCCCTGCACCTCTAGACCTTGGTTCACCCGTTCACTCTCCTGCTGGGGTCAGGAGACTAAGTAGACACCTTCACTCTTGGCCATGGCCTGTTCCTGAACTGCCATTGAGACCAGTCTGGGCACGTTCTGGACTTTGGAAGTTGGGGCTTCTGAGGGGAAGCAGGTTTCACAGTCACAGACCCAGCAAGCATCTGTGTCCTGGCTTCTCTGCTACGGTTCCTGAGGTGGGTCTTAGATTGAAACCAACGTGCCCCTAGCACCTAGGTAAATACTGCCTCAGACAGTGACCCTGAACTTTTCCTGCCAAAGATGCCCGTCCCTGCTGGTCACTGTTAGCCTATGCACAGAAGGGGCCTCTGTCCATCTGCACCCTGGGAGTCTAGACCAGGAACCAAGTTCTGGCCGTGCTGTGTGACTTCGGGCACATAACTGCTGTCTCTGGGCTCCTTTTTATCCTAGAAGCTCCATGAGACCCCTTGGGGTCTCACCCTTTTCTGGGCTTCAGAAGGGAATCTGAAGTCGATTGTGGTCTGTATGCCTTCCCTTGCCCATCCTCAGAAACCTGCCTGCCTGGACGCTAGTGGGAGCACTTGGTGAGCGGGTCCCAGTTAGCGGGAGCCTAGGGCAGGACTCCAAGTGGGCAGTTTGGTAGCAGCAACCCAGGTAATATCTGCCAGCTATGAACTGAGCCAGGGCTGTTGGGTTGGGCTTTCCACTCCTGCCTCCAATGAGCTGGATCCTCCTCCTCCTGTTCCTGGCCGGCTTGGTGTTGCAGGGTCCTGCAGGGTATATGTGTGTTTGCAAGCATATGCGTACGTACGTGTGTGTGTGTGTGTGTGTGTGTGTGTGTGTGTGTGTGTGTCGGGCGTGTGTGTGCATGCATGTGCTTATCAACTTGGACACATAAGGGAACCCCGCCCAAAAGGCCCACCAGTGGTCCCATCTAGCGACAGGGACTCTCCACCCAGGCTTGTGCCACTGGAGGTGGGCATGCCTGTTTGCTGTTTCCGAGTCACAGGGTCAGTCAGCATATCTCCTATGTGCCTCTCCTGCCCTCTTCTGGGGCCCATGATTCTGAGCCCTGGCCAGACACCTCCTGAGGGATGGGGACCCTCCTCATCCCTGGACTTCCAGGGCACTCTGGTCCCCATCTTGAAGCTCCCAGGCATCTGAGTCAGCCCCTTCCACTCACCCTCAGAGGGCTGGTGGCCGGGAGCTTGAATGCAGGGCTGTGAACATGGCTCTGTCCCTGGATTCCAATATGCCGGGGATGGTCCCAGCCCCACCCGTTCATTCTGTAAACAACCTGTAAATAACCTTTAGCATTCTTCTTGTAACAAGATTAATTTTTATGAAATAAATTATATTTCCTAGTCTAATTAAAAAAAAAAATCCAGGTCTTGGTCTGATGTCTTCTTGGTCTTTTAACGGCAGTTGGGTGTGACTGTCTCGTTCTTCCTATAATTCCACAGCAGTTCAGAGCTCCAACCCTTGGTCCAGCTCAACAGCCTCACCTTACAGAAGGGAAAATGGTTCAAGAGGGAACGGGCTTGCCGACAGCTACACAGCAGGTTAGGACCTCAAGAAGGGCCTGGGCCTTGCCCTGCTCTCCAGCCAGGGCTTAAAACCCAGAGCCCAGGTGGGAGGGCTGATGGACAGAGACCAGCACCCGTCTGCCTCCCCAGTCAGAAGGATGCATCCCAACTGAGGCTGGGCATGGGGGAGGGTCTATTCAGTGTGGTGTGGGGATGCTGTGCAGGCAGGACAAGCGACCTGAACACACTCTTTGTGTGGTTGGCTGCCAGGCACAGCTGAGCTGTTTACAGCCTGGATAGATTCCCCATCTAAGGAGGAGGGTGGCAGCGTCCCACACGGATGACAGACAGCAACCTGTGTCCTCCCAGCAGGTGATTCCTGCTGATGAAATCAATGGACGTGTGGCAGTTATCGTAGATGGGCGGATGTGCAGGCGGAGGGGTGCATTTTTTTAATCTTCATGATTGCTAGTTACTTCCATTTAACCCCGTGGATCTCACGCCTCACCCTGTGAGTTGGGTCTGGTTGGCAGTCCCCAAGAGGATCAAGATGCCCAACACACATGTAAGGGTGGCGCCACCTAGTGGTTGCTTTCTTACTGTCCCCGTGGTAAGACCCTTGGTGTCTGCAGACATCAAGGTTCCAACGGGGCCTTGCCAGCTCTGGACCCCAGCACCTGTGGCTGGCTCTGGGGCCATCCCAGCGTGGAAAGCCAGTGAGGCAGGTCCAAGATGAGCAGTTAATAAGAAGGGAAATCCATGGTCCTCTGAGTGTCCACAGTCTGGTGGGAGGCAGGGCAGACAGTGTGTGCACACTTGTGTGTGTACGCTTCCCCTTGGCCTGCTTTCACTGCCCGGGCAGCCAAGATCTGGGACAGCCACGTTCAGCGAGTTTCTAGGCCCCAGAAGCTGCCACGGGGTGAAGGTCTGTGGTCTGGGGATTCAAGGGGAATGTATTGATCTGACAAGGCAGGTGGATGTATCCTGGGGTAGGGTGGGGCATGGGGAGTGAGCCAAGCTGGGAAACCCATAGAGTAAAATAGTGAAATCTACAGAGGGTACACCGGGGGCAGGGTGAGAACAAGAAGGGTAGGGGTCCATCTTGCCTTGGGAGAGGGTGGTTGTCTTGGGATTAGTGGGGTGGAGACAACAGTGTGCATGGGATTTGTGGGGTGGAGACAGTGTGGTCCTGGGCAAGGGTTATGAGGCCCAGTGGTTGGCAGCAGGAGAAAGAAGTGAGGACAAGGGCTCGCCCAAGTCACCATTAACCCTAGATCACAAAGGCCTCAAAACTTAGTACCTGGACTGAGGTTAAAGCCGTGGTGTCTCTAAGTAGGAAGCAAGAGAAGTCGCTGCTGCAACACTTTCTGGGGTGGAAGGAGGTCTTCCTTGCCCTCTACTTAACAGCCGGTCTCCACTTTGATGAAACTACATAGATGCCACAGCAGAATAGGGGCAGTACGGCTTAGTGTGGACTTGGACGTGAAGGAAAGGTTTTCAGAGCTTCCTGGAATGCCTGGCCTTGGGTACTATGGCTAAGCCACATTCTACACCGTGAAGCCAATGTGTCCCAGGGACAATAAGAAAGCAACCACGGGGGCTGGAGAGATGGCTCAGTGGTTAAGAGCACTGACTGCTCTTCCAAATGATCCGTGTTCGGTTCCCAGCACCCACATGGCAGCTCACAACTGTCTGTAACTCTAAGATCTGACGCCCTCTCACAAACATACATGCAGGCAAAACACCAGTCAAGATAAAAAGAAATTATTTATTTATTTATTTTTTGTTTTGTTTTTCGAGACAGGGTTTCTCTGTGGCTTTGGAGCCTGTCCTGGAACTAGCTCTGTAGACCAGGCTGGTCTCGAACTCACAGAGATCCGCAAAAAGAAATTATTTAAAAAGAAAAGAAAGCAACCACTAGGTGGCGCCTAAAAACTGATGTGGTTGGAATCTAGGAGGATCTGACCGCAACCCAAGGAGGGAGCTTGGCATGCTTTTCTCCAGGACTCCAAGAAGCGCCCTCCTCTGGTGTGAAATGGGAATAGCAATGAGACTTAGCGCTGGATCACAGAAAGCTCCATTGGAAGCAAATGGTGATAAAAAAATGAAAAGAAAACCGACTAGAATTTGAGAGCCTTCTTTTAAAAATATGTATTTATTTTTAATGGGGAGGAGAAAGAGCATACACGTACCACAGCGGGGGGGGGGGGTCAGAGGACAACATTCCCCTACTCTTACCCACTGAGTTATCTGGTGACCCCGAGGCTGTCCTTCTAAAGACTGACCTTGACAGAAACAAGAATGTTTGTAGGTGGAGGCAAACTTAGAGAAGGATTGAGCAAGGGATGGTGGGAAGGGGCACCTGACTGAAACAACAGCAGCTGTGGCAACGAGAAATGGGGGCATCAAAGTGAGTTCTCAAACACTGTAGAACTAAGCTACAGAGTAGTAACACAAGACCCGGCAGGGCAGGGGCTGTAGCACAGGGGTGTCTTGGGGTCTCTCTGACACAGTATCTCTGTCTGCTGTGATTTCCTTCCAAAATGACCTGGACACTCCTTCACCTAGAGATGAAAATTAGCCAACTGTAATCCCAAGTACAGGAGGATGGAGAGCTCAGAGGCCATCCTTATTTATATAAGTGAGCTGGAGGTCAGCCTCGTGAGACTCCACCCCGGATAATTCCTGGGTCCCGAAAAGATTATCACCCTCAGAAGCCATCACCGTAATGAAGCGAAGTACTGCAGTAAGCTTTCGGCGATGGCCAGGACCATCCTGAGGCAGACACACCAACAGGAGAGGAAGGCAATTGGCACCTCAGCCTCTGAACCTGACGATGCCGCCCAAACCACAAGACAGAGCCGGTTGTGCTTGCTGGGCACCGCCCATAGGGTAATAAACACTTTACTCTGCAGAGCATAAAGGGCATTCATTTTAGGCTATAGTGAGCAGAAATGAAGACGTTACTGGGCACAAGCATAGCCCTGCTGTGTGATGGTTAACCCTGAGTCCTGATAGAAGACGCAAGCAAGGCTGTCTGTGAAGGTTGTCTAGAGTAATGGAACTGGGAAAGCCAGCTTTGGTTGGTTGGTACCAATGTGGTAGGTACCATCCCATGGACTGGGGTCCCTGGCTGGGCAGCCTTCATTTAACTCTGCCCCATCAGGCATGTCAGGTGACCAGCTGCCTCAACTCTGCTCTTCCTCCCAAGATTTCTCCACCCCCATGACAGACTGTGGAGCCAGCAAACTGTGAGCCAAGAACAGGCCTCCATTAAGTTCCTTCTGCACAGTATCTTAGCACAGCAGCCGGAAAGCTAGCTAACACGGACTGGATGTGGCTGGTGGGGTTGTTATGATCTGCATTCATTCACAAACACCACCTGAGGTCTGAATACAGATCTCTATGCAGATTGCACTTCCTAGGGAGCCAGGGCACGAGAGATCAGAAAGGAGAGAGAAAGGGAGAGAGAGAGAGAGAGAGAGAGAGAGAGAGAAAGTGAGAAAGTGTGGGTCCAAGAGGCTCCTGAGTGGGGCGGGGTGGGGCAGCAGAGAGGGGACCAGACTAAGTAGGCAGTGGTAGAGAAACTTCCTCATTGTAAATGTAGAACTGGGGTAGGGATACAGGGCAGGGTGAACATCTTTTCTATAAAGGGGATGGGAGGACAGTCCATGCTGGTGGAATATGGTGCTGCGGTTTGAGGCAGGTGAAAGAGAAGTTGAGGTGTGTGTGGAACACTGGAATGCTCCTACTTGGGTTGGTGGTCATGGATTTGCATAGACCCACCCGACTGCTGTTGGTCGAAGTGAGCTACCCAGAGTTGCCTCCCAAAGTGGCACCAGGGAAACAGAGATATGGGCATTCAGGGTGGTTACTAAGACCTCAGGCTCTAAGTAATCTAGGGATGAAAGTAAAGTGGGTGCCCGCGTATGAAGCAGGGGCAGAGGATTTAAGGGCTGGAGTTCCCTAAAGGTCAGAACTTTCTGAGGAAGTGGATGAGCCAGCATATAGCAAGGAGAGATGACTTGAGTCAGCTTGGGGAGGGACTTGGATTAGAACTAGTTTTTGTAGGAATGTTAAAAGAGTGTTTTCCTTCTGGGAGCCCAGAAATTCTGGTGAGCCTAAACCAGAAGCTTGCGCAGTGGCAGGAAAGTGGCCACAAGATGGCAGCACTTACCAGTAAATTCCGACGGACAAGCTTGCGCCTGCCAGGCTGAGTCCAAAGAAGGTACTCCTACCACCTGTGAGACAGTAAGAAGGACTTCATAGGGAGATCCTATCTGTTTTGCTTTGTTTTGGGGACAAAAGTATCAACTAACTTTGTTGGAAATGTGTATACACAATTTCTTTCGTGAGTTTAAATTTTTAACAATTGCGTTACTTTTTAAAGAATTTCATAGAATGTATTTTGATCTTGCTCACCCCCAACTCCCTGTCTACCTAATTTGCTGTGCTCCCTGGCTCAAGTGCCCCCCTCCCCCCGCCTCTCCTGATGGAGTTCAATGTCTGTTGTCTAAATTCTCCCGTGTAGCGCCTGCCCTGGAGAGTGGTCTACCTATCAGGCGTCACACCCTGAAGGAATACTGACTCTCTCTCCTAACAGCGCTTCCGGTAGGGGTGGAATTGCCCTACCTTCTGACCGCCATGCCCCTCCACAATGGGATTTCTGTCTGGTTAAGTTTGCATGAGTCTTGTGCCTGCTATAACAACCCCTGTGCGTTCATACGTGCAGCTTCCCTGTTGTACCCCCAAACTGTTTCCTTGCAGTCATGTTCCACGTCTGCCTCTTACAATCTTTCTACCCCTTTTCAGTGACCCCTGAGTCTCCCCTGAGAGGAAGGGTGTGGTATTAGATGCTCCTTTTAGGGCTGAGCACTTCCACAGTCTTTCTACATGTTGGCCAGTTTGGGAAAAGACCATATGGTTTAGAAAAAACAAAAACGAAAAACAAAGACTCCGGGTGCAATGATATTGATCAACGACTGATGTGAAGGGCCCATTCCATTCTGAGCAGATGGTCTTCAACTGTATAAGAAATAAAACTGAAGCTGGGCGGTGGTGGCGCACGCCTTTAATCCCAGCACTTGGGAGACAGAGGCAGGCAGATCTCTGTGAGTTCAAGGCCAGCCTGGTCTACAAAGTGAGTTCCAGGATGGACAGGGCTACACAGAGAAACCCTGTCTCAAACACACACACACACACACACACACACACACACACACACACGACTGAGCAAGCCACTGAGAGCAAGTCCTGTAAGCCGAAGTTCTTCTTGGGTTCTGCTTTGGTTCTTGCTTTCAGCATCCTGCCTCAGTTTCTGCTCTGACTTCTCTCAGTGGAATGCTAAGGTGAAATTAACCCCTTCCTCCCCAAGTTGGTTTTACTCAGGATTTGATTACAGTAAACGACACAGGGAGACAAGGAGAACTGTACAGGTTAATTTCTTGTTTGCTGATTTTTCCTGATCCTGAGGCCCCCTAACCCACTCTGTGTATGGGATGAGCCTGGGGTGGTCTGGAGCATGCCGGCTGGTGCTCTCCCACAGGGCCGTGTTCTGGTCCCCATTCTTCCTCTTGCACTTGAGGATGTTTTTGAGATATGCTAATTTTGGAGCCTCACCTCTGTATGTATATGTGTGAGTGTGTGTACATGTGTATATATCAGCACGCATGTGATGTGTGCGTGCATACATGTATGCATGTGTGTACGAGCATACATATGTATATGAGTGTGCATGGATGTATCTAGGTGTGTACGTGTGGCTTTAGTAGCCTGGGTTGACATCAAACTTACTATGTAGCTGAGGTGGCCCCGAACCCGAGTCCCTCCCTTGGGAAGGTGCTAACAGGGGAGCAGGGCGGGACCTGGCCCAGAGACTCACTTTCTGCTCTTTGCGATTGGACGCCTGCAGTTGCTGCCGTGCGCCAGGCGGGGGCGCGCATGTGGGGAGGGGCCCAGAGGGAGGCGTCGGCAAACCCGGAAGCGCTGGGAGCCCGGGGCGGGGAGAGCTGAGGAGGGCGAGTGGGAGGGCAAGGGTGGAGCCCGGCCTGGCTGAGCCCTAGTCGCAGAGGCCCGGCTCCCGGGACCTGGTGGAGGTAGCAGCGACAGCGACAGTAAGTGCGGGCGCGGTGGCCCCCATGTTTGGCTGGATCTCCCCCTTCCGAGGCTGAACCTGGGCTCCCTGCCTCACTCTCTGGTCCTACGTGTGGGGACAGGTCAGCCTGAAGGATCCAGAAGGCTTTGTGGGTCCAGATAGGGTGTCACAGCTGCCTCTGCCAAGGGAACTTGTCCCAGCCTGCTGTCAGGCTCGCTCTTCATCCCCCAGCCTGTGTCCTCAGGAGTCATGGAGGCACACGCACTGGCCAGGTATCTTTTCTGTCCCCAGGCTCTCACTCTTTCCAGCTCTGACTGGCCCTTACCGCAGGACTCTAGGCAGGGGCAGGGGTAGCCTGGCCTGGGGAAGCTCTTGGCCTCCCCTCCTTTCTTTGTCTTTCTCTGTTCATCCAAAGCCACAGCTACCTTTTATAAAGAGTAATAAGGTTTTGCTCAGTCTGCTGCACCGCCGGTGACCCGGTTAGAGAGGATCCCTGGCAACTTCAGATGCTTGGTCAAGGCTGAATGGTCCTTGATGAATAGACACCCGCAGCTGAGAAGGGGCTCCAGCCCTGTGTGGGTCTGGGTCACCCTCACTGGGCCCTGCACCTACCCTCCTAGCCTGAACTTCTGGGAACGGCTCCTTGCCAGTTCTCTGGTGGCTTCTGCGGTTCATGGTTTTCTTTGACATTTAAAAATAATTAAGTGTATATACGTGTGTCTTTGTGTGAGTATGCACAAGTTCTTTCAGGTGCCCGCAAAAACTAGGAGAGGGCATTGAATCGCCTAGAACTGGAGTTACAAGTAGTTGAGCCACCTGCCTTGGGTGCTGGGATCTGAACTCACATCCTTTGAAAGAACAAGTGTTCTTAAGCGTGCTCATGTGTGCGTGTGTGTGTGTGTGTGTGTGTGTGTGTGTGTGTCTCCATGCATACCCTGTCTGGTTAGATGGTCATCTTTGATCTGCACGTGACTCAAGGCTATAAGAGGGGCCCTGCTCACCCTGACAGAACCCTGTAGAACCTCCTGCCTACCTGCTCCAGGGCTCAGCTGCAGCAAGCAGTCCAGGGTGATGTCTGGTCCTACAGAGTCCATTCGTTCAGCAGTGTTAATGATGGTCCCCTTGGGCCTTCTCTGCTTGTAGCTCCTTGCTGCAGGATGCCTTCAGAGGGAGGGCTGCTGGGACTTGGAACCAGCAGAGTATCATTCCTAGACCATCCCTGGGCAAGGAGTTGAGGAATCCCCAGGGGGGATGCAGACTGCCTGGCTGTATCATTTCATGCCACTGTGACCTAGGCAAGTGACTTGATCTTTCTGAGCCTCAAACTTCTTATCTGTAGGTCGTACCTAGCACCTGACTGTCATGGCTCACGTGTTGGGTGTAGCCATGTGCTGAAGGACAGAAGTTGTTTCTTTGTGAGGTAGGGTCTCACTTAGTCCAGGTTAACTCTTGAATTCTCCACGTAGCAGAGGCTGACCTTGAATCCAGCTCTTCCTGCCTCCACCTCCAGAGTCCCACTGAGTTATAGGCCTGTGTGTGCCATTATTCCTGGCCCAGTTTAATGGTTGAACAGCTAATATACATTGCTCAAATTCAAATGGCACAAAAAATAAGAATTAACAGTGACACTTCTTCCTTGTCCCCATCTCCCTCCAAAGACACCCACTGTTGGAAGACCCCTGTGTGTCTTCCGCGGTATGTTGAGCATATGTAAAAAAAAAGCACGTGTGTGTGTGTGTGTGTGTGTGTGTGTGTGTGTGTGGTTTCCCCCCTGCTTATCTTTTTGCGTAATGTAGAAGAGCTGGGGTCTCATTCTTTGCCCATCAAGGGTTCTGATTCGGATGTGAATGCCTTTAACCCAGGCTTGCCCTTCTGCACTGCTTGCCTCAATCTGTAGCTGCAAGGGTGTTCATGCCACTTGTCCCATACTTACGCATCACCTGTGCTGTCCTTGCATAGCTGAGGTGACTGCTGCAGTCACTACCAGTTCTGATAGCCTGTCCTTCTTCTAGTCTGACTTTTATCTTCCTTCCTGGTCCTAAAACCTGGAGCTCTCCTGCCAGACTTCAAGGACAGGGTAGACCTAGCATGGGCTTGAGATGTCTTCTAGGCTAAGCCAGTCTCCAGCCTCAGTGTTTGCTAACCTGCCCCTTCTGCGTCTCTCTGCTCCCACAGTGGCCGCTGCCTCTGAGGACAATGTATATCACAGCTCAAATGCTACCTACAGAGCCTTGAGCAGCCCTCGCAAAGCTGACCAGGAAGCCCTGCTGGGGAAACTACTAGACTACCCAGCCCCTGGCCTGCAGAGGCCGGAGGACCGCTTCAATGGCGCCTACATCATCTTCTTCTGCCTGGGAATTGGGAGCCTACTGCCCTGGAACTTTTTTGTAACTGCCAAGGAGTACTGGGCATTTAAACTCCGCAACTGTTCCCACCTGGCGTCAGGGAGGGACTCCGAGGACACAGACATCCTGGTAAGAGCCATTTCCCTCACCAGGGGAGCAGGTAACCTGGAGCCAGGCCATCCTTAGGGGTGCTGGAGGGAGCACCTTTACACGCTGATAATATGGGTGTTGTTGGTGCAGAGTCTGGGTGGGCGCAGTAGAAAGAATCCACTGGGCTCTTAGGCCCTGTACTGTGTGGTACCCAGGCCTCCTCTCTACCTCCCGAGGCTGAAGGGATGGAGATGGGCAGACCCAGTCCATTCTTCAGATTGTCTGCCATTGTTTGTGGGAGCATGGACAGGATGGTTCTATACCATGTGTAATGGTGCGTGTGAGAATACGGAATCTTTGCCTCCGGAAATTAAAGGTACGACTCTTACAGCATCAAGTCAGCTGTGGGCTCCAGAAAATTCCAAATAGCAGTAGCTAAAGCAAGAGGAGGTCATTTTTCTGTCACAGTCAACTTTGGACACGTGGGTTGCTTCTCCTTGCTAGTTCTCACATCCAAGGTCACCTCGTAATCCAAGCTGGCGGTCAAAGCTCCATCCATTATGACATCTATAGGAAGACAGAAAGGAGGGAAGCCCTGTTGCTTGTAAGAACACTTCCTAGAAGGTGTACCTTCCTCCTCTTTACATCTTATTGGTCCAAACTAAATCACGTGACTCTATCAGCTACAGAGAAGGCTGGGAAATGTAGTCTTCTTGTGTTTCCTAGCGCTTAAAACCAACGCTTCACACCCCTTAACATGTCCTGTGCACGTGTGCACACGCACACACATACACACACACAGAGAGAGAGAGAGAGAGAGAGAGAGAGAGAGAGAGAGAGAGAGAGATCGCTGTCTAAGCATAGTTTTGTAACATTGTTTTGTAACACCCTTGTAAACTAGAGGCCCTATAGCTAGGGGAGACAGAGTGTACCAGTCTGTTCACCATGACTGGGATCAAAGTCCCACCAGTCAGGTGAGTGATGACCATTCTGAAGAAAGGAAGATTGCTTTGACTCTTGGTTACAGCCCTCTCTGTTGAGACACTGTGTCTGGTGATGACTTTCTTGTTAGGCACGTCATCTTCAGGTGGCACAAGGCGTCTTGTGACAACGGAAGATGAGCGTGGGCATATGTGAGCCTGGTCCCTCTCCCTCTTCTCGTAAAGCCACCAGAATGCAACTGTAGGGCGTCATCCCATGACTAACCACAGTCCCCCCTAAACATCCTAGACGGATGCGGTTTCCATCTTCTTACTCCCTCCAGGTGAGGAATGTATTTCTGTATAGGAAAGTTTGGGGGACACTCAGACATAAGCCATCTATGTTCTAAGGGGAGTGAAGTCTTGGGGACACACTCAGGCCCCCGTGGCCTGGAGCAGAGGGATTTGAAGGGTGAGCAGGGACTGCCCCAAGAAGGAGGCACTGGCTTTCAGAGTCCTTTGTCTTATTTTTCTACCTTGAGCCAGATCATGTGGAGGTCACCACAGAAACCTTCCTTCCATGCTGGCTGTGACTATGTCATCCTCTAAGGAAAGCTGCACCGTCATAAGGTCCGAGGTCAATGCCTAGTAAGGGAGGAGGGCTCAGAGGAACCTGACTGTACCTAGTAAAAGCGTCTGTTAAGAGTGGTTCTGGAGCCGGGCGGTGGTGGCGCACGCCTTTAATCCCAGCACTCGGGAGGCAGAGGCAGGCGGATCTCTGTGAGTTCGAGACCAGCCTGGTCTACAGAGCTAGTTCCAGGACAGGCTCCAAAGCCACAGAGAAACCCTGTCTCGAAAAAAAAAAAAAAAAAAAAGAGTGGTTCTGGAGAGTGGGTCGGGGCCTGGGAGACCTAGCTCTTTTCGCCTGCAACACGCTTAGGGGCAGAGCTAGTTCTTAGCATGCCAGCACAGGAGGCTGACATTGCTGAGCCCTGTGCTCCTCCTCTGTGGGTCCCTCAGGGACAAGAAGGAATGTGCTAGCAGACCCCAGCCAACCCCTCTGGTGGCCCCAGAGGTGGCTCACGTCTCTTTCTTTGGAAGCCCTTCTGAGTCCTTGGCCAGCCCTCTAGAACACGGCTCAGCTTTGTATGTCACAAGTCAGACAATGGATGGGCTCTCTCTGAGCATCACTCCAAGGCTCCACCGCACACATGCCTGAAGCCACTTCTAGAACCTCCCCTGACACGTAGCCTGGGGATCTGGCTGAAGGCACACTGGCCTTTTTTAAGGTTTATATGACACTGACTGCTACATACCCCTCACCCTGCCTACATGGTTCTGATGCATAGGAGGGGCCATTACTACATGCCTGTGGATTCATACATGGCTCTAGGATCTGGAGAAGGGCTATCACTGCATATGTGTACCTGAAAAGCTCTTAGGGACAGACCATGGTGGTTTAGAGTCCTACTGCCCCCCACATGGAATTGTGGGACCAGGAACACCCTGAGAACTTGTTGGCGACAGGCTCATTCTACCCAGGTCCTGGAGTCAGGGCTTACATATTCACACAGGTGACTGATGGGAACGGTGGCCTTTAGGAAGCTCCCCCAGAATGTGGCCTCTGTTGGCTCTGGGCCCTGTACACTCTGGTTCCTTATGTATATACTGGTTATACTGCCCTCCTAGGGTAGCTGTGGCAATGAGGCCCATTATTACACATCACGGGATAAAGCCTGGCACCACCGTCCCAGGTGTTGTGTGAACAGCATCTCTGGCATCATGTGGGACTGGCCTCGTTCTTTTATGGACTAGTGACACAAGCTGTTCAGCTTTCCACAGGCCTCCGCAACTGAAACTGCCCACTGGACTTCCTCCAGAACCTCTTTGCCTGTCTGTCCATCTGTCTGTCTCCCCAGGGCAGGGCTCGGCTGTGTGAGCACCTGTCCCTCCCCCTCCATCCATCCTCAGGCCTGCCAGAGAAAGGCCACGGTGCTCCCAATCCCTCCCAGCTGCAGGCACTTAGCATTCCGGGTCCCGCTATGATACTTTATTGTGGTGCTCGAGCGCTGGCAGGTGCAGGCCTAGTACCTGCCTGCTGCCCGCAGCTCCTGGCTCTTGGCATCGGAGATGAGAGACCTGTCACCCCCTCGATTCATGGGCCAGGCTGGGGAAGCAAGCGTGCTGGGGGCCTGTCTGCATTTGACAGGGCTCTTTTTCTTTGCCTTCTATTTGTGCCACCCGCTGCCAGCTAGTTCCCTCCTGCTCTCTTCCAATCTTGCTGATAGCCCCAGTCTGCCCTGTGTCCTGAGGGTCACCGAGAGTCAGGGAGACAGCTTGTTCCCTCTTAACCTTCCTCCGGTGTGTTGTTAAGGTGGAGGAATTTGTCCCAGAAGGAATGTGGACAGCTCTCCCCATTGGGTCGCCTTTGGGGCCATCTCCCATCCCAGGGCTCATTTCCTCTTGTCGCCGGCAGGTCTGGAGATGGTTTAGAGAGCTTTCTTCTGCCTTCCCTGCCCTCTCCTCTTTGTTCTCTGGAATAGGAGCCTCAGATAAAGCCAATAGGGTTGGGGGCAGCTGACTCAGCAGATGGAGGAACCTAGGGGGTCCCACTCCAGTATTTACCGCCTACTAGTCCAGTCCGCATCGCCTAGCCACAGGATAGCACAATCTGGGAGCTACCTCATATAACTAAGAGCAGGCACCTGACTCCAGAGGGGAAGGGTTAAAAGGAACCAGGATGACATGGCTTCTAAAAGAGGAACTGGAGGCTGGGTTATCAGAGGGCTTGTTGGAGATCTGCTGACCACCACCAAGTCCCTGCCATGCTGCTTGCACCCACCCACGCTGTGACTTACCCATCCATCACCCCCACGCTATTCTGGTAAATAAGTGTTTTGTCCCCAGTTTCCAGATGGGGTAACTGAGGTGCTCCCAGGTCTGAGGCCTCCAGCCCAAGGTCATTTGCTAGCAAGTGTCAGAACTGAGATTTAGATCAAGCTGGAGACCAGCAGAGTCCCTGCAATAACTGTGTCCTGTCTTGTCACCATCCAGCCACTGTGGAGTCACCAGAGAGTTGTGATAAACTACCTACCCACCCAGTTCTGACTCACCCGGGCACACACATGGCCAGCTTTGTGGAGGAGGTTTACCCACATCAGGATCAAAGTCAGAGGGCACCCTGGGATGAAAAGCAACTGTCATTAAGTGGGCTGTGGCCAGAGCTCCAGAGACTCCAGGAAGCCATCTCAAAGGACTTCCTCCAGTGGTAGTCAAGTTGCCAAACCTGCCAGTGGGAAGCCTGTTTCCTGTTCGGAGAATTAGAGCAACCCTACCCGGAAGTCCAAGGAATGACCTTCCCTATAGCAGAGAGCTGGGGTGGGGGACTGATAGAGCCCTTACAGAGCGTGGGGGCAGGGGGCTGGCTGGGGAGGCTTGGCGAATGGAAGATCATTAAGCTTGGTTGATTCTTCAGTGTGTCTGGGTTGTCCCCAAGCCACACGTCAGCCAGGGATGGGCTTGGGTCTTCTCCACTGTCTCTGGGAGATGCTCGCCAGGAGTGTGTGGCCGGGAAGAGGGCTGCTGCATAGTCTTCTTCCTGTCTCCAGGGCTTAGGGACAGGAGCAGTGGGACCTATGTGACCTCAAGATAGGAGTCATTGCCAGGTAGTGGTGGTGCACGCCTTTAATCCCAGCACTCGGGAGGCAGAGGCAGGCGGATCGCTGTGAGTTTGAGGCCAGCCTGGTTTACAAGAGCTAGTTCCAGGACAAGCTCCAAAGCTACAGAGAAATCCTGTCTCAACAAACAAACAAACAAAAATAGGAGTCATCTGGGGGGGGTGCAAAATCAAGATGATAGGAAGCCTTGAAAAGGAAAGGCATATATGTCATCCCTCCCCACTACTATGAACCTCTGCGAGGCCTGGACTGACCCAGGAACCTCCCCAGGCTTTGCAAAGAAGTGGGGCCACAGCAGTGGTCTTTACTGAGCTAAGATCACCAAGTTGACCGTTAGTTCTGTGATGTTTAGCAGGATCCTGTGCCAGGCAGAGCCTTCGTAGGCATAATCTCCTGGTCCTTGCTGCAGGGGACATCACCACACTGAATAGAGGCAACGACTTGTCACCAGAAGAAGAGGGTGGTCAAAGGAAAGGGCCCCAGGAAACGGTACAGCTCACCTGTACTATGAAAGACAGGCAGCAAAAAGGAAAATAGAGTAAAATGGAACTCTGGCCTGGACCCATCCCATTGCTTCCCAGCCTGCCATGCGCTGTAGCCTGTAACGTAAGACGCCTCCTGCCATTGTGAGGTGTGAGGACATGTGTCCTCTGCTCACAGAGGTGGGTAGAGGTTGAAGGAACGTGCTGGTGGCTGCTCAGATGAGTGGGGCTACAGCCCCCATCAGTGCTGGGGTACCTAGTGTGTACTCAGCTCCCAGCCCTATCCTTCAGACTTGCTTCCCAGGGTGCAGATGTGGCCAGCTGCCAGGGGGACCAGACCTGCAAGACTATCCCCAGTATAGGAACACTGGTGTCCTAGAGAGAGGCAGATTTTAGTGTGGCATGGATTTCTTTCCAGATGGAGGAAAGGTAGCCTGTTTGGTCAAGAACTTTTTAAAAGTACGATCCCAAATCATGGTGCTACTCTCCACACCTACCCACACACCAAAGTGAATTAAAGCCCTACCTGAGCCCTACCACACCTTAAAAAGAGACAGCAGTGGTCAGTGGGCTGCAAGGAACTCGAGCTGTCCTGCCATAGAGTGTGGGTAGGTGGCCATCAGGATGAGGGTCAGCTGCCTCTCTCCCTGCCAGTTGCCAATCACTTGGCTCATGTGGATGGCCGCTGAAGCCATCTGTAGACTCAAAAACCAAAAATGAGCCATTTTTTAGGTTTCTTGTCTACCCTCTGTTGCTAACCACGGTCCGGCCAGTGTGCGGTTCCCAGTGTGCAACACCTGTGATGGCTCCCCCTTCTGTTTCAGCTTTTCCACTTCTTAAAGCGTTGTCAGTCACATCTCTGGCCACTTCCGCAGCTCCTGTTCCTTTTTGATTTTCTCCTCACCAGCACACTATCCTTCTCTGCCTGTACACCACCCACGCCCATCCATCTCTCCCTCTCTTTCTCTGTCTTTGATTTTATTTCTTCCCACCTGTATCCTTAGAATCCAGAGACTATCTCCCCAGCATGCTAGAAGGTAGCCTGGCTGTCTGCCAGTGTCTTTTTTAATGTGGTCGATCCATGAGGGTAAGCTGAGAGCAAAGCTAATTGGAGCCCTTGCACAAGCCTGGAGCACTTTTCTTAAGGGTAGGCCCTGACTAAGTTCTGCAGGGACAGTGGAGGGCCTGGGTTTCTACTAGACTGTCACTGGTGTGTGTGTGTGTGTGTGTGTGTGTGTGTGTGTGCGTGCCCCACATGTATACACGTAATCCAGTCACAACTTGTAGCTCTGGCACCACATGAATCTTCAGAGAAGTTTGTTGCCTCAGTGAAACCGCCATTCATGTGAGAGGAAGCACCTGGCGAGGCTAGCAGAGAGGCCCCTCCAATGGCAGCACATCCTGAACTGCTATGTCTCAGGCATGGCTCTTGGCCCTGACTGATTCCTGGGCCCCACCGAGGAGCTCCAGAAGCTGCCCCATGCAGGCATGGCTGGATGGGAGCTAGGGAGTTTCCTAAGAAGGTCACCTTTCTGTGTCCCCATGGCTTAAAGAGAGACAGGCAGACTTGGACAGTGACTGTCGCTGGTGAGTGTGTGTGTTTCTCAGGATCCTTTTTCTTTGGCCCTTCCTTCTGTGGGCCCCCAGAGCCACTGTTTGGCTAGCTGGTTTCGGTGTAGGAGGAATAGAAAGAGGAACAGCAAAGATCTGGCTTGTCCTCTTGGGGCCTTGGGAAGGCTTGGCGGGTGGGGGTACAGGATTGTCAGAAAGAACACGGCCATTTCACTCCTCAGCCTGAGGCAGGGGGACCCAGGTTTGGGAGAGCTAGCCGCCTCGGTTTTTGTATTGTTGACTGGGGGCTTCATGGGCATCTTTGAGAGTAAAGAGAAGAGGGCTGGAGACATGGCTCAGTGGCTAAAGCGCCTACCGTATAAGCATGAGGACCCGAGTTCAGATCCCCAGCGCCCATATACAAAAGCCTGCATGAGCAGTATGTATGCTTAATGCCACCACTGGGGGCGGGTAGAGATGTGAGGATTCCCTGGAGCTTGCAGGCCAGCTAGTCTAGCCAAAGCAGTGAGCTCCGGGTTTAGTGAGAGACCCCATCTCAAAGAATAAGATGGACACAGCCAAAGAGGACATCTGGCGTTGACCTCCGACCTCCACATTCACAAATAAACATAAGTAAGTGCACATACCCGAAGAATACATGTCATTCGTGTGTGCACGTATACAAAATGAGTGTGACTAGCCTGGCCTGTGAGGACCAATGATCAAATACTTCAGGCTTCTAGGGCCCCAGGATGCTCAGTAAAGCTGCCATCTCAGGCAGTAGTCACAGAAGGGACCCTATCCTCATGTTTACAGAAAGGTGCAAGACACACTTTGCCCTAGGACTGTTTGGTGATACAGGCCTGGGCACAGATCGGGTTGTATGGGGCTGGGAGGTGTGTGTGGATGCCAACAGATGAGACAGGTGTTTCATCTGTAACTCAGCAGCCTGTCAAACTGGGAGGCAGGAGCCAAGGCTCCTGGGCAGAGCAGTCCTCATATCCTGCAGCCTCTGGGGGCCTCGGACCCTCAGCATTTCTGTGTCGGCCCCCCTCCATGTGCTCACCCTCTCTTTTCATGTGTACCCCATGCCTTGGGTACAGGGTTCACCTTCCTTTACTTCAGTCTGATCCAAGACTTCCTTTCCAAATCAGGGGTCATTCGGGGTTCCAAGAGTACCCTCTTGTCAGAGGAGGGCTCTTGGACCCTCTGCGGAAGGCATGGCATGTGATACCAGGAGGATAAGGATGGAGACCGGGCTTGGGGGCTGCAGGCTGTGGGTGGGGACCCTGGGACCCTATGCAGGAATAGTCTCCCAGGGCAGCCAAGGAGGAAGGCAGACAGAGCTCTCTGCAGGGAGGGTAGAGTTAGGCTTTCTAGGAGTCCTGAAGGAAGGGAAGGAAGGACCTGGTGGGAGGAGGACCCGTGAAGTCAAAGTGCTTTAAAAAAAAAAATTAATTCTTTTGAGCTCTTGACCCACGCAGAGAAGGAAGAGCCAGCCAGCCCTGGAGGAGAAAGTGCAGCTGAGTCAGGCAGTCTTGGTGCAGTGATTCAGTCAGCGTGGGCTAAGGTGGAACTCCCCCCCCCCCCCCCCCCCCGCTCTTTCATGGGAGGAAGGACAGTGCTTCCTTCTGGCAGTGGGGTGAAAAGGAGTGCTCCCTTATGATGGGAAAGGAAGAGAGAGTGCTCCTGACTCTGTGCAGATAGGAAAAGTGGGGACACCTTCCAGAAGTCCTTGGAGCTGTGCTGACCTTCTGGAAGGGACCAGAAAGTATGAACAAGGATGGAAGGCTGGGGAGGCTTTGCTCTTTGGAGAGCGAGATTTCTCAGTATTCCTTGCCCTGGAAATGGCCCAAAGGGTCAAGGGACCCAGGGCTGGGAGAACCATCTGATGGGGGTTCCCCATCCTTAGGGACCTGTGGTGGCTCAGATGGACTGACTTAAGTGTTTTGAGGTGCCCCTATCTGATTCCAACTTCAGCTTTGTTCTCTCCTTGGAATCCCCACTCCCCCAGCTAGCCAGCCTCTGGGGACCTGGCCTCCTATCTGGTTTTTGGAGATGGCATAGCCTCTAAAACTTCCCCATATCCCAGGCCCATGTCCCCTCTCAGGGGACCTCAGGAGCACAGGAAGCCAGTGCCTTCCATCTGTTTACCTCTTACCTTGTTCCGACTGGAGCAGACTGTACCAGGATGGGGATACATCCTTAGCATCGCAGGCCGTGGAGCCATAGAGTCGAAGGCATGCGCCTGCATGGCCAATCGTTCTTGGCTGCAGCCTGCTTACTGCTGCTAATTTCATGGCCTTGTGATCCAGGTAATGCTTGGCTGCCCTGATCTACCACCCCCAGGCTGGAATCACTTTTCTTACCCTGCAGGAGCCCAGTTGCCTCCTCCACTGTACGCTGGTGGTGGGGGCCACACAGAAATGTTCAGTGGCAGCAGCTTCAGACTTGGAGGCTACTGTGGCTCGTGACTAATGTACTCCGCTCATATCAAAGGGTCCTAATGGCATTCCGAGGAGAGGAAGCTTATCCAAGGCCTGCCAGAGATAAACAGGCTCATTTTAGGCCCTCCCTGCCCAGAGAAACCTCTTTACCTGGACCCTGAGCCCAGAATCAGATTCTTCCAGAAGAGCCGCTTAGTACGGGGCCTCTCAGCGAGGTGGCTGGAGGAAGTTCTCTGCTGGAAAATGGCCTCACATATGGCTGACTGGCTCAGCTAGGCTTTTAAGTTTCATTTGAAGAGTGGTTCTCTGATTCCTAGGGTTTACACCGGAGCACAGCAGAAGAAAATGGCTTTTCTTATTGCACCGCAAGTGAAGCACGTACCCCCTGCCCTGACCTGGAGTAACCTGTTCACACTCATGGGCCCTTGAGAGGCTGCTGCTACCAGGCACCCGTGGCTAGGTTCTGTTTATAGTCCGGGTTCTGTGCTGGCACAGCTACCTAGGACTGGGAGGCTTTGGGGGTCCAACCCCATCAGGAAGAGGCTTAGAAATCTGCCCACTGCTGCTCACCATGCTACCTCCGGTTTGTCATTGTTTTGTAATGCTGGGTATGCCTCTTGCTTCCTCAGAGCGGCTCTCACTTCACTCTGGCTTTGGGCACCCAAGTGGGATTGAGGCCCCCTCTGGCATGAGCACCCTGAGAGCATGGCTGTCTAGAATCCTGGCAGTGTGCTCAGCTGAGGGCAGCAAGGCCTCGGGTTGGCTCCCAGAGGGGACGAAGCAAAGTAAAACTTCACCTCATGCTGAGTGTCCTCTCTCTCCACCTCCCCCTTCTGCCCTGTCTGTGGACACACTCTCCCAGTCTTTCCAGCTGCCACCCAGAGGAGTCTAGGGGAAGGCCCTGGTCACACCTCCTTCTGTGTTTACCATATGGTGTCTCCTGTGCCACGGCAGTGTGCTTCTCCAGACCCCCAAAGGGAGCCGTGCACACGTGCACTGTGCTGTCCTGCACATGGCGCTAGGATACCAGCAAAAGATGAGTTAAAAGAGAAGGCGCTGTTGGGATGGACAGTGGCTGCCCAGCCCTGACTGATGCCTACGGTGGCCCACTAGGTTCAGGTCTGGTGCTTGGGGTCCAGTCTGCCCTTCTGCTTTGTCATTGTTTTCTACCTGCTGTCTCATGAAACCTACTTGGCCTTCCAGTCTTCAGGAGTCTGTAGGAACAGCACCAGTACCACACCGCTCTACAGGGCTTGGCCAAAGCTTGGCCTCCATCACATAGCTAACCTTTTGCGAGGATTCTGCTAGGGGTCAGAGTGAGGGGCAAGGATGTGAGACAGGCACAGAGAACAAACACAGGCTTCAGGACCCTAGAGCTGACTACAGCTTAGCCACACACAGAGCTACTACCCAGGCACATGGACTGTCGCCCCAGAAGCCATGGCAACCTCATCACATTTCAGAACCACAGTTAGGGTGGGAATTATAACCCTTTTCATGTCCTGCCTCTCATCGGTCAGAGCTGACTCTGGGGCATTGACTCAACCCCTACCCCCAACACCCTTCCCGGGACCCATGCATAGCTAAAGGGCCCAACCTGGACAGTAGACAGTGCAAAGGCCTGGTGGGCCTTGGTAGCACATATATCAAGTGTCCTTCCCGGAGAGCAGTGCATTTCCACAGAGAGATGGGACAGTGAAGCTGGAGAGACCAGTGTTCCCGGTAGAGATGTAGAGCTTAGTAAGACATCATCTCATACTGTTGGACACTCAGCCATGTATGCCTGTCACATTTACTTCTCTTGGGCAGAAGTCCATGATTGACAGCGGGTCACACCAGGCTGTGAATGCCCCAGGTGGAAGTTATGGAGTCATCTTAAGTGTCTGCCACCAGGCTGGGCCAGTAATCCCAGCTGCTTAGGAGGCTGAGATAGGAGCAAAAGTTCAAGGCTTGCTTGGATTGTTGAGTGGGTTCAAAGACAGCCTGGGCAACTTGGTGAGACGGTGTCTCAAAATAAAGAGAGCCAGGACTGTAGTTCACTGGTGGAGTGCTCACCTAACAGAGTCAGAGACGTCTGGGAGAGTCCAGAGTGGACATGACCAGATTGAAAAGGGCCAGGTAGGGAGGAGGGTGGGGGAAGGGGAGAGAGGGGAACCAGGTACAGCAGCCAAGAGGCCAAAGATCGAAAAGGTATCTTTGTAACCAAAATGTCTGGATTATATAGGGAAGAGCCTCTGGGGAAAGGCAGCCCAGCCCCTGGACTGAAGAATTTTCAAGGTAGAAGGTGGGTTATTTACCAGATAGGAACCCTGGGGTGTTGGAAGAACCTGGAGGTCAGGTCTGCTTTGATATGTTAATAGGCACCTCAGCCGTTTGTCTGGGGTTTGAAATTTAACAATGCAGTTGCCCTGGTGTTGAAAAGCTTTCCAACCTTAAAAGGCACAGCCTTCAGCTCGGCTACCAGCTATTTAGTTACGCGGAAAATCCCCATCCCTAATATACCCAGGGATGCTGAGCATACTTGGAAAAAGTGAACTGGGTTCTTCACCTCATGTAGGCACACTTCCAGGTCTGGTCAAAGGATGATGGGGGCCTGCCAGGGGTAGGGGTTCTCCACTTGCCTGCTAGCTCTCATCTAGCCTTTGTCCCTTGCTCTCTCCTTTTCCTCTTCTGCCTGCCTGGCCTCACGTGGACTCAGCCAGTGTGTCAGGAGGTAATTGACTGACTGCCCAGCCCAGGGCAGGCTCTGCTGAGCCCATCAGGACGGGGACAATGAAGGGGCACCTCAGAGGCGGAAGGCTATTTCTAAGGCTCACGGCTGATGAGCTGCGATTATCATTTTAATTTCAAGGCTGTCACCTTACAGTCAGAGTGCCCCCTTCCAAAGAGCACAAAGCCCTCTGCAGCCTTCAAAGGGACCTCAGAGGGTCAGTGCCGCAGACTAGGATATACCCCGGACATTTATGCCTTTCATCTTTGTCTGCGCCATCAGATCCTCTGTCAAGGCCCCACCACCGCCCCACCGCCCCTGGGACCTCTTGTCACACCCATCAGTTCCCACTTTCTCCAGGGTAGGGCCCACTTGCTCTCTGGAACGCCTTGCCACTCACCTCGCTTCTGGTTTGTCAAGCAGCAGCAACTGTACAAACTTAAACTTAGCAGGAAATTCTCGCAGCTCTCCGGGGTTGGGGCTGTGAAAAAGCCTTCACACTCCTCCTGTTACTCCCAGTGGGATGCGCTGCTTTCCTGAGGGGCAAGAAGCACATCTTGGATTCCTCCATCCTCCCGTAGACAGGATGAGGGTTTTACACACGCTGTTCTTTGCACTTGGCTCCTGCGATCTGTTTCCTCAGTTGTGAGTTGTGCATTAACTCAGTTGTGAGTTGGAGTTAAGCACTCCAGAGCGGAATACTCGATGCTTCTTTTTGTTTGCTTAGAGTCAAATGGTGTAATCCATTTAAATCCCTCCTGTTCGGTACACAGCAAATGTTTAATATCCGTAAGCCCTTCCTGCAGCTCAAAGCTCATCTGGGGTTCACGACCGAAGCAAGATAGTCAACCCTTGACTGGCTTTTCTCCTTCCTTCCCCCCTTCCCCTTTTCCCTCCTTTCCTACCTTTCATTCTTTCTTCCTCTCCCCTCCTTCCCTCCCTTCTTCTGCCTCTTTCTCTTCCTTCTTCCCTCCCTCCCTCTCTTTCTCTCCCTCTCTTTCTTCCTTCATAACCCCCTCCCAGTAGTAGTATGGGGGGGGGGTGGAAGCCAGGGCCACTGGCTCCCCCTCCCTCACAGCTTGCTGTGGTTGTTTTTAGAAGTTGGGGATACCCAGAGATAATATTCACACAATCAAGTCTATCCTAACTGAGAGGGCAGCTTTGGGGGTTTTGAGAGATGCATTCAATTTGTATTAGGCTAGTCTGTAGCCCTGAGTCCCAGCTTGCTGTGACTGGACAAGCCCCTGATCCTGCTCTGGGTGAATAGTCGCCACCTCCCTGGCTAATCTCGGAGGTACTTACCCTTCTGACTTTCTGCAGTAGCCTTGGGAGAGCTGAATCTCCCAGGACTGAGGCTGTCTAAACAGTCCGAGAGGCTGGTTACTGCATTCTGTCAAAGAGCCAACAAGATTAATAGGGTGGGCTTTCCTCTTTAACTCTCTATTGAGCCTCACTCTCATGATCCAATCTGTGGGTGGGGCAAGTGGAGCACTGGAAGTGTGGGCCTCCCAGGAGCCGAGGACAGAGCCAGAGCCTTCCCTGTGACTTCAGCACTTAGCGCAGCTAAGGTAGCACTGCTGTCAATGACTGCTATTGGTTGAATGACTGTCAGGTTGGAGATGGGGTGGAACCACATGGAGTTGGGTGGACTTCGCCAAGGCTCCTAGGTGTCCGGGACAGGAAAGCAGCCCTCCCTCATGCGCTCAGTACCCCCGAGTGATAAGCAGCCTTTTTCCTTGTGTGTTTCTAGAACTACTTTGAGAGCTACCTGGCAGTCGCCTCTACTGTGCCCTCCCTGCTATGCCTCGTGGCCAACTTCCTGCTTGTCAACAGGTAGGTCACCCCCTGCCTCCCCGACCTTCACCCCCTCCCTTCTTCATGCCCCTCTGTTCTACAGCAGGAGTTTTCATCTTAAATGGTGGTCCCCCAAATTGGAGGCAGGCAGTTTATCCTTGTCGTGCAGTTTACAGATTGGAGCAGGTGCCAGGGGCTCCAGTCAGGGGTCAGTGCTCATTTACAGCCACTTATAGTGACACCCAGGTAAGGGCCCTCTGCCTTTGAGAGACCTATAGGGCCACTGGCCCTTGCGGTCAGGACACTGTGTGGCTTGCTGTAGGCCAAGACCTGGGGAAGCTGTTCTTCTACAGGCTCCAAGAGCAGCTAGATGCTAACAGTGCCTGCCCTACCTACTCTGTAATATGTTGATGATACCATCCAGTGAGTCCCCTACTCACAGTGCATCTCACAGGTAATGCTTCAGAAAGGCTTCTGTGTACACCATGGAAGAAGGTCTTATTCAAGAGAAAAGTAAGTTGGTATGGCCCATAGCCTCTGCTGGCTGTCCCTTCTTGTCTAGTCTCAGTTTGACCCAACAGTGGCAACAGTACTAGTACCTTATTGGCATTTTCCTGAAGCTACCTCTAGGCAATAATCATGGCTGGCCTCACTGTGATTCAAAATTCTGGGTTTCCCTTAAACATGTTTCATAGAAGCTTCAGATCAGTGGTGACAAATTTATTCAGCTATGGTCTGTCAGTTCTTGGATCTCCTGCTGAAAAGCATTCTAAGGCAGATCTGACCTTAGCAAGGGTGCTGGGATTGATTAGTAATGTCTGCTCTGGGCATAGGCGGCAAGAGCAGATTGCATCCTGTGTGCATTCTAAGCCTGTGTACAGAGCAGCCTTTGAAAACACATCATAGTATAGGGCACAGTCGTGTAGTAGATTCCGACCCATAATCAGTGGTTTGCAACAGTAACAGTAGTTAGTTTCTTTTGCTACTTGAGGTTCTGGAGGCATCCAGGGTACGCTGGAACATGCTGATGCAGTCAGACAGCACAGAGCTGGAGATGCTTGTCCTTTCCCACCTCCCTGTCTGTCTGTCCTCATTGGCTTGCTCACATGGGGTCAGAGACTGTTCCCATTGTGGCTGAAGAGCCAATGTTCTGTGAAAGCCAGGGACAAGCCACATAGTGTCCCTTTTGTCACACTCAACTGGTCAGGGCTGTCACAAAGCCTCTTCTGTTTTAAGGAAACAGAGGCCCCATATCCCCATGGAGGGAGTGTGAAGGAAACGATATCCCTCTAAAACAGCGGTTCTCAACCTTCCTAATGCAGTGACCCTTTAATATAGTTCCTCATGTTGTGGTGATCCCAACCATACAAAATAATAATGATTAATAATAATAATAATAATATAATTAGTGTTCTTAGTATTACTCATTATTATTAATATTGTTGATTTTTCAAGACAGGGTTTCTCTGCATAACAGTTCTGGTTGTCCTGGAACTAGCTTTTTAAACCAGGCTGTCCTCGAACTCACAGAGATCAACCTACCTCTGTCTCACGAGTACTGGGATTAAAGGCATGTGCCACTACTGCCCAGCTACAGTTTTGAATCTTAATATAAATATCTGTGTTTTTTTTTATGGTTTTAGGCAGCCACCATGAACGGACTGTTTGACTACCAAAAGGGTCTCGACCCACAGGTTGAGAACCACTGCTCTAAGGTGTAGTTTGAGAGAGGGGGAAGAACTCGGCCTCACCTTCCAGCCCCTAGGGCTACCTGCAGAGGTCTCCCCACTAGGTCCCTAGACTTCAGACACACAGTCTTTGGGGGTATAAATGATCAGGGAAAATTTGGAAGTATCCTTGAGTTCAACAGAGCCTTTCTGAGCTCTCAGTGAACTTAGGTGGGGTGGGGCAGAAAGAGGCTGCAGAAAACCCAAGGACCAGCCTCACAGCTACCCAAGCCAGTGGCTTTTGGGTTCTTGAGTTGCTGATACTATGAAATTCACACACCACAGAGGATAGTTTTTAGAAAGGAAGATATAGATAAGTAGACAAGAGTGTTCAGGGACAGAGGTCAGCACTCCTGCGTAGCAGGAGGGGGTCCCAGGAAATAGGGTACCATGAAGCTACCAGTGTGGGGCTCCATGAAGGATTTAAGGCAGAAGACACAATGAGCGTGGGAAGTGGAAGGAACTGATCAGTCCAGTTGGCTCATCCGCGAGGTGTTTGGGTATCTCTCCTTTGTTCCAGTGAAATCTTCAAGTACAGCTTCCAGGCAAGGCTAAGAGGTAACAAGGGACCAAGGACCAAAACCTCTCCTGGCCTCCAGCAAGGACACTCTCAGAGTGGCTGTTCTGGGGTCCCTGCCCCAACTGGCCAGTGTGTATCTCCTGCTCTCGTGGCTAAGAGCTGACTTGGGTGTTTCCTCAGCATTGCCGGCTACTGAAGACAGAGTGGAATTCTTTTTTTTTTTTTTTTTTTTTGGTTTTTCGAGACAGGGTTTCTCTGTGGTTTTGGAGCCTGTCCTGGAACTAGCTCTTGTAGACCAGGCTGGTCTCGAACTCACAGAGATCCGCCTGCTTCTGCCTCCCGAGTGCTGGGATTAAAGGCGTGCGCCACCATCGCCCGGCCAGAGTAGAATTCTTGACAGTGACCAGAGAGCAGAGAGGAAGGGGTCAGAAGAAGGCAGGAAAGGCAAGAGTGCCCGGTGTTGATGGCACACACCTTTAATCTCAGCACTGGGGAGGCAGAGGCGGGTGAATCTCTGAGGTCAGGGCCAGCCTGATCTGGACAGCCAGAGATGTTACACAGAGAAAACCTGTCTTGGAAAAGAAAAAAATGGAAAACAAAAAACAAAAACAAAAAAACAAAGACAAGAGCACTTGCAGTGGTAGGCAGGTCCATCCCACCTACCCTCTGTCCTTCCAGGCCTTGTGACTTCTCACTTGCTCTGTGACCCTGGGCATTTATCCAGCTAGAACAGCTCACTTACCTGTGGACAAGAATGCCTGCCCCCTTAAGATCCAAGCCATCATCTGACAGGGAGGGACAGTCTACATTCTATTAACCCTACGCTGCATCTCCATGTGTGTACAGTGACTTAGGAGGTTGGCACAACATCCTACTTTTCCTGTTCCAGTCACAGATGTGCCACAGCAGGGGCCACATCCCCGATGTTCTCCTTGGTGGCCCAGTTCTGGGGTCAGCAGTAACAGTGGAAAGTTCCTGTTGGGATCTTGGAGTGTATGACATCCACTACTAATAGCCAGTCAGCCAATCAGTGGCCCTGCTTAAAGGAAAACTGCCCACTCAGGGGACCACCTCGGGTCGCTTGGTCACTGAGGCTAGAGCTGGGCTCCTTTTCAAGAGTGATCTCCTTTCCCTGCTGGCTACCTGTGAGTGCTTAGTTCCCTGCATTGCAGCCCCCTGGGGCAGGCCTCAGGCTGCTAGGCAGGTGGGGGAGGGTGGTTAGGAGAGGCCTGAGCAGGAAAGTGGTTCCACAGGTTCCCTAGTCTCGGCTTCAGGCTACACGTGAGGGCCCTGGGGGAACAGCTCTCCAGCCTCACTTGTTGCCAGCTGCCAAGGACAGTTTGGGGCGAAGCTGCTTTTTATTTAAAGTGGGAGATTGAAACGTCTCCTTCCCTCCCTCCTGGAGCACTCTGGCTGCTCTGACTGGCTCATCCATAATCGCCAAGTGTTTTATTATGTTAAATCTGCGGCTTTATAAATACAGATGAGCTAGATTTACATTTTGGAAGAAATCAATCCCCTGGGGTCCTGAGCGCTCACTGGCAAGGGAGTGAAGTGGGGATGGGCAACCCTCCTCCAGCATCGTGGGGTGGTGTGGCCTCTCAGCCTGCCTCCTACCTAGAGTAGAACACCAGGTGAGCTGGCACTTGCCTAGATGACCCTAGAATTCCAGGGGCTTCCATCCCAAGCCACCCGCCCGGCCGGAGGAAAGGCAGTGTGCCCCATCGTGTATGTAAGGCTGGCCTCCAACTTCATGGCATCCAGTGCTAGGACACTGGGAATTGTCTTCCGAGGACTTGGGGGCTCTGCTGTGGGTTGCTTAGACAGGACCTAGAGAGATAAGGAACCCTGGGCAGGTAAGGGACAGTCACAAGCAGTCCAGTGGGTGATTTTGCTGTTTGCTCCTCTTGGGGGGGGGCTGAGTAAGAAGCCACCCATTTTTGCCCAAGTCCCAGGCACCCCACAGGACCTTATCACCATAACTTCAGGGACAAGGCAGGAACAGAGAGTGAAGTATATAGCTGGGGCAACTGCCTGCATTATACCTCCTCCCTCTGTGGTCAGTCTCTGCCTTCAACATCCCTCACCAGGTGTCCCAGGGAATCACTGAAAACTGTTTGGTGTCCCAAGGTGTCGCCAAGTAGATTTCTTCAGTCAGACCCTCAGATCACCTAGGCCAACCTCATTTTGGAGATGAGGAGGGAAGGAACAGAGGGAGGGAATGTTTGTCCGAGGTCTCACAGCAAATCCATGACAAAGCCAGGCAGTGTGCTAGCTCCTGCCTTGTGGGTGGGTGAGTGAGTTCTTATGCCAGGAAGGTGGGGCTCTGTGGGATAGGTAAGTGTGTAGGGTCACCTTGAGCATCCCATCTGAGGCTTAGCTGCAAGCCTCCAGGGTACTGGGTTCATTTATCATAACAGCCTTTTGTGGGCTCCAGGGGTCCAGCCACTCTACCTGGCCCTCCCTCCAGCCCTACTTTGTCTGAAGCCCCACAGAGTCTAAGAAGAGGCACCCTAGTATGGGGCCCTAGTGGTTATTAAGGCTAGAAGTTTCCCAAAAGCAGGCCCCAAAACAAGGAAAAATTCAAGCATGTAGTAAATTTGGGGGTGAATGTGGAGAGAGCAAGAAAGTAACCAGGAGAGGAAGCCTTGTCACCAGCCACATAGAGAGCCACCAGGGCCCTCTGGAATCTAAGGGAGCTCTCCCTGACCCCCAGGGGGAACTAGGATGGGTATCTACCAATCTCACCAGTCATTGGCTGTAGGCTGCTCTTGGGAAGTCAGTAGTCTGTCACGTCCAATTAACCCTGGGCCATTGTGTCCTGGAAGTGTCCCTGGAGTTTTAGGCTGTGTTGTCCCCTCCCTGGAACCCTGATGTCTCTGTGTTAGTGGGTAGGTGTGTGCAGGAATGAATGGCAGGCAGGAAGTAGTCATTTGTTCTCTTACTGAAAGTTAAAGTCAGATTTGCCCTCAGGCATAGCTGGGTCCAGGAAATCTTCCTTTTCCCATGGTCCTGGGGCTCTGTGCATCTTCATGGGGGTGCACTCCATATGTGGTCCTTTCCCCAAAGAGCTGGCAAGGTGGCAACCAGCAGCGGGACACACTCGAGCAGTTGCTTACTGCATGGTCCATGGTACCATCCCAGGGAGGACTGACTGAGCTGTGTGGGCCACTTGTGGTAGCCAGGATCACCAATGACTGTTCTTTAAGTCTGGACCGGTGTGGGTGGCATGGCCCACCACCTCCATCACTCTGGCCTGAAGAAACACTTTCTCCCAGAGAAGAGATGCTGGCAGGCAAGCCTGCAGACCCACCATGTGCCTGCCCCCTCTGAAGATTAAGGCCTGGCTCATGAGGTAGATGGGACGCTTACATGCAGGTTGGGGTTCTGCCTGTCTCCAGCTCACCTTGACAAGGCTCAGATAGCCTCTTGTGTCTACGTGTCCTCTTCCTTGAGGCCCCTCAGCTGTGCCCCGAGATGCCACCAGCCCTCCTGCCAGAGTATCTAGTACTGGGATGCACTGAGCCCTGCCACCCTGCTGTGTGTGCCTGTGCTCCGGGAATGCAGTCATCACCCAGCTCCTGTGTGTAAGACAGTCATCAAAACACAGGGTCACAGAAAAGCCTGGGTGGGAGCCAAGTTCACCTAAGATCCCACCCCAGCTTCTGGGGACTCCCTTTGTGTCCTTCCCCTTACAAAGGGGGATGGGGTGGGTGGTCCCATTCTCCCTCCAGCCCTGAGCTGCCTCTCTGGATCCAGAAGTAGCATCAGCCAGGGGCAGGAGCTCCTTGTAATCACACTTTCCTCCCTCCACGCAAATCACTTCCCACCTGGTTGTGTGCACAGATCTGTTTGTCTCTCCTTATAAGTTGAACTTGGTTGCTATTGTTTTAATCCAGAGAACATCTCTGTATCTAATCTGGGTTTTCTCTCAGCTCCCACTTTCTCTCTGGCTAGTGGGGAATGAAACTGAACATCTGATCAGACTTATTCTAATCTGATGATGGTTTGGACAGCCTTGGGATGGTGTTCTCTCTGTTACAGTGGAGACCTGCACAGCCATCTCCGATGGTCCCCATCCCTGCCCTCCTTCCGGGTCGGTGAGCTGGGGAGGTAGCTGGAGTACTTGGCTTGGGTGCAGGGTAGTGCTATTATGGAATGCATGGGGTCCTGGCTCTGGACTGTGAGGGTGTGGTCTCAGCAGCTGCTGACCCAGCTAAAACCTTCTAGAAGAAGCCTTAGGAGAGCTCCTTGGGCCCACAGCTGAGTGACCTTGAGCCAGCTCCTAACTTTTCTGAGCTCAGCTTCCTTACCTGTGAACAGGGAGGGGATTGAGCTGGGAGGTGACTGAGGTGGGGTGTGAGGAGCATTAGACTCACAGAGCTGGGGTGGGAGGTGACTGAGGTGGAGTGTGGAGAACATTTAGGAGAAAATTGGGCACAAGCCAAGTTCTGTGATATCAATGATGGTGAACCTCTTCCCTTGCCTACTGTCAAATTTGGAGAAGGCAGCGGGGTGGCTGTGCTGTTTAAGCGCTAGATGGGTCTAACAAGAGGGTAGTTTTGAAGACAGATATCTTGCCTGGTGTCTTAGTCTTCTGTGAGGCCCACCCCTTCTCTCTTGTGACTCACCAGCTGACCCATGTAGGGCCCTGAGGGGAGTCCAATCACCTCCCACCACTTTTGGTCCTCTCCCCAGGGTCCCAGTGAATGTCCGTGTTCTGGCCTCGCTGTCCGTCTCACTGGCCATCTTTGTGGTTATGATTGTGCTGGTGAAGGTGGATACTTCCTCCTGGACCCGAGGCTTCTTCGGTGTCACCATCGCGTGCATGGCCATCGTCAGCGGCTCCTCCACCATCTTCAACAGCAGCGTGTATGGTCTGACAGGCTCGTTTCCCATGAGGAATGCCCAGGCATTGATATCAGGTGAGAGCCCAGCATGAGAGGGAGCCACAGTGGTCCTTCCGGAAAAGGAAATGTGTCCTGGGTCCACTGTGTTTTCTTAGTGTCACCAAGCAAATGATCCCAGAGACGATAGCTGAGAGTTGTTCATTCTGCTCAGCCTGCAGCTTGGACAGTGGATTAAGAAGACAGTTGGCTCTCCACTGCTCCATTCAGCATCCACAGGAGTGGCTCAATTAAGGCCCTGGGCTGGGTGGTACTCCTTGTGGTCCCCGCCGTGTTTGCCTGGCTATCTTGTGGCATAGGTCCAGGTTGTACACACCGCGAGCATCTGACAGCACTTCATTTTGATGTGACAATGGAAGCCATATGGGGAAGAACTTCCACAGCCCTTGGCCCATCTAGACTCCAGATGGGTCTCTGTGGCTCCCTGGAAGGTGTAGAAGTCTTGCCAGCCCAAGAGTGGGTAGATGGGAGATAAGATCACAGACATGATGGAAGTCTACACCTCCAAAGCATCCTTTCTGAAACCAGCCTTCCCTTCTTTCCTCCCTCCCTTCTTTCCTCCTTCCTTGTCCCTTTTTCTTCCCTTTAGTTTTTCCTCTCCCCTCCTTTTCCTTCCTTCCTCTTCTCTGCCTTTCTTTCCTTTCTAGTTTTATGGAGGCTCCACCCCCTGCCAGGGGCTTCCGGAAAGATGGACCAGACTGTGTCCTATCAGAGCCGATAGCCTAGTGACTATGCTCCTGGTTCTCCCAGACCGTGCCATGCCATGGCTTGCTTGGGTCCTGACTTGGGGCATCTCTCTAGCTGAAGTCTGCAAGTGGATGCTAAGCCTGTTACGGGGACCTTGGCAGTTTTATCATTCACCTAAACGGCCCCACAAGGTAAACAGAACTGGGTCAGTTAGCATCTGCTTTATGGGAAGACCACTGTCCCCTACAGCAAGCCTGGAGGCTGCTCTTTTCTCTGTCCCCGTGTGTCCCTGGTGCTCAGAAGACGGCTTTAGCACTTGCCTACCTGAGAAGAATTGCACGATGCTCAGGACTGTGTCTATTAGTTAATATGCCAGGTAGCATGTGGCAGGGATGACAGGCACCTTGACAAGCGCATATCCCCTCCCCACTCTATACCAGTGCCAGACATCACTAATAGATCCCTATCTTTCCTCCTGAGCCTCTAATTCCCTCTCAAGCCAGCACTTGAGGCAATTACTCTCTTTGGATCAGAGTCGAGATATGAGCTCCGTCTGCTTGCCATTTTTGATATAGGATTAGGCTTCGCTTCTATCCCAGGAAACCCTTGGGCCTAAAAGAAAATAAAAATGAACTTGTCATTGAGTTTTCTGAGTACAGTCAGCACGCTCCTGGCATTGCTTCCAGAAAGGCAGGCTGGGCTGAGCAGACTGGCCATCAAATGCTAATCCCTCTGTCACCACTGGCCTCAAAAAGAGGCTCCTATCTGCTCATCTGCCTCCATTCTGTTGGAGCCCTTCAATTCAGCTTCAGCCCTGCTGGACACAAGCAAGGGCAAACAGCCCCTTGTGTCCACCTGTAGAGCTCCAGAGAAAAGTGTCTCTTGGGAATTATTATTATTTTTTTGAGTCTATTTTTGGAAAAGTGGGAGACGCTAGGTATGGTGACACGCACCTATAACCCCAGTACATCACAGACTGAGGCAGAAAGAATGTATCAGGCCGGGCTGGGCTACATAGTGAGACTCTGTCTTAACTAAAAGGGTAGGTGAAATTTGGGCTGAGATGTCAGCCCTGGAGGAAAGTAATGTGTGGGGCCCTCACTGGCACCAACCAGGCCAGCACCCTGGACCAGCCGAGGTGCCTTAGTCTCCCTGTGGCCCCCAGCCCGCCTTTGCTTTTTGTCCAGAGGAGCCCATCTGTGAATTCTGTGCATGTTGGCATCTGAGGAACAATTCATTTGTTTTGTGCTGGTGGTTTGGTTTTTTTTTTTCAAAGCCCTCATTTGCATGTATTTCCATAACTGATGAGATAGCGGGAGTCATGAGGGATGAGCTCCCGGAGGCCCAGTTTGTGGCTGCCACTGATAATATTGTAGATTCAAGTTGGAAGGGAGAGGGGATCAGTCAGTGGGGCTGTTAAGATCTCTTCCTCCAGCGGCCACCGAGCGGCTCTCTGAGCTAACCCTGCTTCTTCCAGAGCTCCCAGGTGGGGATTACAGCTTCTCCGAAGTGGGCAGCCTCCCCCAACCCCCCCCCCCCCCCCGGCAAAGGGTTTACTCCATTGCTGCTGCTGCTTTGATGTGGGAAAGATGGGAATAGTTAAACAGTTAATTAGGAATCTGAAGATTTAGTTGGCGTTTGGCTCCTGTCTGTGTCAGACTCTGTTTAACATGGAATAATCCTTTTAATCCCTAGAACAGTCCTAAGGGGTGGGCACTCAAAACACTCGACTTACAGATGAGCAAAACTGAGGCACAGAGAGGTCAAGAGGTTTGTCAGAGAGCACACAGACTGAAGGGTCAAACAGGGATTGGGTTCTGATTTAAGCGTGAGTTCCCTTGATCACTCTGCTAGTTTGTGTTTTTCGCCTGGTCTCAAGTTCTGACTTCCAGCCCCATCTGGGCTGGTAGAAATATCTGGGGGAAGTTGGAAGAATTGTCTATTGGAACCAAAGGGCAGTTCCTGCAGTGTGAGAGCGGCAGTAAGGTAGACAGAAACACTCGCCCACTGTCCAAAGCTCTGGAACTCAGGCTGCGGGAACTCCCCACTTCTACCCCCATTCCCAACCTCCCATCCAGCTTCAGATGCTGTGAACACCAGGGTGTTTTCACTGTGTGTGTGTGTGTGTGTGTGTGTGTGTGTGTGTGTGTCTTCTGAGGCAGTGTGTCTTCCTGAGCCTATTGTGATGTCCTCTTGCTTTCCACAGGGGGAGCCATGGGAGGGACGGTCAGTGCCGTGGCCTCACTTGTAGACCTGGCAGCGTCCAGTGATGTGCGGGACAGCGCCCTTGCCTTCTTTCTCACGGCAGCAGTCTTCCTTGGGCTCTGCGTGTGGCTCTACCTTCTGCTGCCCCGGCTGGAGTATGTCAGGTGAGGTCCCTCTGCCCTGCTCTCCACATCTGCTCATTTAATGGGATCGTAGGTCCCTGTCCTTATGGGTTGCCTGTTCCCCAGGACTGTGAGTTTTAAGAGGGTTGAGGCATGTAAGAATTTGGTTCCGGGGTCAGTGAGTTGATCTTGGGTGGAAATGTGAACCCCTAGGGCTGGCAAGCTTGAGGTTCATGAAGACTATATGCAGTGGAGGTGGGACTGGGCAAGAAAAATAAGGAGTAATGGTTCCTAACCACTGAATGCACCTCCGCCATCACCCCCTGCTCCAGCAGGAGGTGCAGCCTAGCGGAGTTTGTCTATCTCATTTACACTCACACATTCCTGTTTTTCTTAACCCCATGGTTATTAATGTTTCCATGTGCAAATTAGGAGGCCAGGGGTCAGGGAGGCAGGCGGTAGCAGAGCCAAGGTGAACAGGACTCCAGACTTCTACCTTCAGCTCACTGCCAGCGGGCTCCCCGGTTTCTCACAAGTTGCGCCTGTGTCTTTTGTGTTTTCTGCTGCTCTCGAAAACTGAAGCTGGGACTGAGAATTGGAACTAAGTTGGTAGAGTGCTTGCCTTGAAAGCATAAAACCCTGGGTTCGACCCCCAGCCCTACACACACCAGGCGTGGTGGCCCATACTTGTTTGTTATCCTAACACTTAGGAGGTAAAGGATGGGTGATCAAGCAGCCCTCCTGTGATAGTTAACCTTAGGGCTTTTCCCAGGGTGGTTGTAAGGCCTTGAGGGTCTCTTCTCATTTCATTCCTTCGTCCCTGAGTGGAATGACATCTTGAAAGTCCTCACAGCCCCTGCTTTCATCACACCCCAATACTACCTCCACCAGATGGTGTTTATCAGTCCACCTGGGCAGACCGAAAACATCCAGCTGGGCCTCCTGGGACCCTGTTGTTCATAAAGCATCTAGCATCTATACCTTGGCTGATTAAACCTGGGCCAGGAATCATGTTTGTAGAAACTCACACATGGACTGGGACTTGTAGAGGGTTGAACTTAGAGGTCTATACTGACTTCAGGGGAGCTCCCAGTGCGGGTTCAGGAGCTGCCAACGAGCTCAGAGTCATACAGATGACCCCACCACTGGCTTGGCTGCTCTCAGTTATGAACTGAGAACCCTGGCTTCAGCTTCCAGTCCTCCTGTGCTGCCTAGTCTTATGTCAACTTGACATAAGCTAGAGTTATCTGAAAGGAGGAAACCTTAGTTGAGAAAATGCCTCCATAGAATCTAGCAGTAAAGCATTTTCTTAATTAGTGATTGACAGAGAGGACCCAGCCTGTTGTAGGTGGTGCTATCCCTGGGTTTGTGGCGCTGAGTTCTATAAGGTATATATTACAACCATTGTAACATGTTCTTTCTATGTGCGTGCGTGCGTGCGTGCGTGTGTGTGTAGTTCTGTTCCTCTAGCAGTGAACCCTGATGAATACAGTCAGTAAACCAACATCATGAGTTTACAGTAGTCAGAATTTTTTTTTTTTGGTGTGGTTTTTTGTTTTTTTTTTTTTGAGACAGGGTTTCTCTGTAGCTTTGGGCCCTGTCTTGGAACTAGCTCTTGTAGACCAGGTTGGCCTCAAACTCACAGAGATCTGCCTGCCTCTGCCTCCCAAGTGCTGGGATTAAAGACGTGCACCATCACTGCCTGGCTCAGTGATCAGAATTTTAAAAGGATGAAATATGTGCTGTCACAGAGCAAGTCACTTTGCTCAGAGCTTGCAAGGGACAGAGCACAGATAAGTGGTACTTCCTATCTAAAGGGCAGTTTCTATTCAACAGAATTGTATTCTAGTTTTTGTGTATTATATTTTTAGTAGTAGCAAAAGTGTATTTTCTTTGTTTTGTTTTGTTTTTCCATTGAGCTGGGGTCTCCTTGAGATTGCAAGGTGCTGGAAGATGACCTTGAACTTCCAGGGGCTGTGATCACAGGTGTATACCGCTGTGCCTGGCTTCTTTCTATCAATACTATTTTTAATTTTTGTTAAAAATTATATTATTATCATGTATACATGATGAGTGTGTGTGTGTGCTTGTGTGTGGTGTGTGTGGTGTGGGTACCATGGTGTACATAGGGATGTCAGAGGACTTAAAGAAATTTCTTCTCGGGGGCTGGAGAGATGGCTCAGAGGTTAAGAGCACTGACTGCTCTTCCAGAGGTCCTGAGTTCAATTCCCAGCAACCACATGGTGGCTCACAGCCATCTGTAATGAGATCTGGTGCCCTCTTCTGGCCTGTAAGCATACATATAGACAGAACATTGTATACATAATAAATAAATAAATCTTTTTTAAAAAAAAAGAAAAAAAAAAAGAAGTTTCTTCTCTCCACCTTTGAATCCACTGGTCTTTTCTAGAAAAACCCTGCCAAAATGCTAGGGAATGTGTGACCGTGTGTGTGTGTGTGTGTGTGTGTGTGTGTGTGTGTGTAGATTATACTCTGCCCTGGGGACTGGCAGTCCTGAAAGGCTGGACCAACCTGAGAGTCATCTGTAGGGGAGCAGTTTAGTGTATGCTAAGCTGTGTACAAGGACAGAGGGAGGGCATAGGGCCCTGTGTGTGACAGGATGGCCACAAGTTAGTGTTCTTCAGACTGTGATGGGTATGTGCTTATGAGGACTGGGATGCGTGACCTAGACTGTTGTGTGTTATTTGTAAAATTTAGTTGGGCACTGTGGCTGAAGTCTTAAGATCTTTATAGCTGGACTCCATGTTCAGAAATCTGTGTATGCATCCACCATCTGTGTGTGTGCACGTGTGTGTGTGTGTATGTACTTATGTAAAATTTCTCAGAGATTTGGGGGGGCATTTTTGCTTATTTTTTGAGACAGGGTTTCATTCTGTGGCTACCCTGGAATGGACTGTGTAGCCTAGGCTGGCTTCAATTCACTGTGTAGCTAAGAATAACTTTGAATTTCCGTCTCCTCTGCGTCTACTTCCTAAGTGCCAGGATTACATATGAGCTACCTTGTCTGGTTTATATGGTCCTGTGGATCAAATTTAGGGCCTCAAGATGCTAAGCAAGCACCCTACTAACTGAGCCATACTCCCACACCCCATACCCTGTTACCCCTCAGCCACACCATTTTAGTTGTTTGGTTTGGAGACAGGAGCTCACTGTATAAGAGACAGGTCCCAGACTCATTGCAATCCTTCTGTCTCAGCCTCCCAAGTGCCAGGGTTTGCAGGCCTGAGCCATCACACTCTGCTTACATTTTATATTTCTTCTTTCTTTCTTTCTTTCTTTCTTTCTTTCTTTCTTTCTTTCTTTCTTTCTTTCTTTCTTTCTTTCTTTTTCTTTTTTGAGACAGTGTTTCTCTGTGTAACAGCCCTGACTGTCCTGGCACTAACTCTTATAGACCAGGCTGGCCTTGAACTAAAGTGTGTGCCACCACCGCCCAGCTAGTTCTGATTTTTTTATTTACTTAAACCTCTCCTTTCCAACATAAAATAAAACCAGGCTGGAGCCTCCACTCACTGTGCAGTGATCCTGGGTAGTTTCCTGTCCCTGTTCATGGTATGGTCACCACCTCTGATCCAGGGACTGGGGTCCAGTCTGGCAGGCTGGCTAGAGAGAACACAGGCCATCTCTAACAACCTGTCCCTTCCATATCATGTTGTGAGATTCTGGACGAGAGACTCCCAGGGCTTAGGCTTTGCCTGCTGGATCTCTGAGGGCTATTCTGAGTCCCGCAGTGGTTAAGCAGATTCCCAGGCCTCCCCTTCTGTGTCCCTGGAGTTGCTGAATGATGGGCTCTGTAGTGACCCATTGACTGTCACTGTCCCTCTACAGGTACTACATGAGGCCGGTTGCCCCAGTCCACGTGGTTTCGGGTGAAGACGACCCATCACAGGACACTCCCGGTGACTCCTCGGTAGGCCCTGGGTCAGGAGTGATACACTTGGTGCACACGCCACCCCTGGGACCTATCCTGAAGAAGACAGCCGGCCTTGGGTTCTGTACTGTCTTCCTCTACTTTGTCACTGCCCTCATCTTCCCTGCCATCTCCACCAACATCCAGTCCATGCACAAGGGCACCGGCTCTCCGTGGACCTCCAAGTTTTTTGTGCCCCTCACCGTCTTCCTCCTTTTCAACTTTGCCGACCTCTGTGGCCGACAGGTCACAGCCTGGATCCAGGTACCAGGTCCTCGGAGCAAGGTGCTCCCCGGACTGGCACTGTTGCGTGTCTGCCTCGTGCCCCTCTTCCTGCTCTGTAACTACCAGCCACGATCACACCTGACTGTAGTGCTTTTCCAGTCCGACATCTACCCGGTGCTCTTCACCTGCCTGCTGGGGCTCAGTAATGGTTACCTCAGCACACTGGTTCTCATCTACGGGCCCAAGATCGTGCCCCGGGAGCTGGCTGAGGCCACCGGTGTGGTGATGTCTTTCTATATGTGTGTGGGCTTGATGCTGGGTTCTGCCTGTGCAGCCCTTCTTGAACACTTTATCTAGGAGGGGCAGCAAGAATGTGGGTACTGCGTGAGGCTTGGGCCCTTGGGAGACAGATGCACAGGGCGAGCCGAGGTCTCAGATAGTGTTAAGCAAAGGGCTGGTGTTTCGTTTGGTGCAGAGCAGAGCCCACTCAGGCTGCCTTTCTCTAAGGGTGCTTTTGAGCCACATCCTTGCACAGGATGGCATTCCAGACATAGACCAGCTAGGTGGCTCGTACCTGTAATCTCAGCATTCAGGAGGCTGAGCTGGAGGATTGCTGCGAGTTCGAGGCCAGTCTGGCTACACAGTGAAAACCTATCTCAAAAAATAAGCTAAAACAAACAAAAACCCCTGAGACATTCCAAACACATCAAGAGAACACTCCAGAGCCATTTGAAGGATACAATTGTAGCTAGGACACAGTGTTTGTTTCACGTTCACAGAGCCCTGACTCCTATCCCTAGCACTGCATAAACTGGACGTGTTAGTGAAAGCCTGTAATCCCAGCACTTGAGAGGTGGAAGCAGGAGGGTCAGAAGTTCATGGTCGTCCTCAGATACATAGGGAGTTTGAGGCCAAACTGGGCTACATGAGACACTGTCTCAAAAAAAAAAATACAGTTGTAAAGAGAGGGTATATTGTGGCTAATAAGTAGCCTAACTTATTATTAAGAAGTGTCTAACCAGTGCTGTCACAGGTCAGGACCCAGTCTCATTCTTTCCAACTGACAACAGGGTGGGAGGGAGAGAATCTTTAGTGGTCCCTATACTGAAAGAGACTCCTGGATTTGAGGTCCTCTCTGCAATTGCCAGTGCTTAGACTTAGAGCCCAAGTATGAGCTGATCCCCGGGGTTCCGTGGTTGAGAGTTGACCAGCCATCTGGAAAGCCCTACAAAGCAGGCTTCCTAACCCTCCCTGCTTGAGGCCTGGTTCTCCTGAATTCTCTCTGTGTCAGGGACTGAGCCTGGTAGGCTGGTCCCCAGATGAGGACCCTGTGACTCTGTAGCCTGTTTAGGGCAGGGGAAGTCTTTTTGACAGTCATGTTTACAGCCTGTTGGGGCTCTTGGTTCAAGGGCATAATAAATACTGGGGTTCTCGATGTGAGCTTTGTTGATATCTCCATCAGTTGATGTGGTGGCAGAAAAGAGTGTGCTAAGATTGGATGATTTGGAGGGATGTAGGGACAGGTCCAAGAACCTCCAAGGGCTTGGGGCGCACTACCTTTCCCTGTTGCTGTAACAAAATACCCAACTAAAGCAGCTTAAGGAAGAAAGGGTTTCTGCTGGCTCAGTCTTAAGGGGACCCAGTCCCTGTCATCAGGGTGGGAAAGGCACAGCAGTAGATGTGAAAGTGGCTGGCTGATCACCTTGTGTGCACAGTCCAGACCTTGGTCCACGTGTTGAAACTGTGCTGCCCACATCTAGGGCAGGTCTTCTCTTCTTAGTTGTATTCCTCCGGAAACATCCTAGCAGACACGTGTGTTTCCATGGCAATTCTAAGTCTAGCCTCATAGACAATGGAGATCAGCCATCATCCTATTGAAGAATCAGTAAGAGTGAGCCCCTTCCATGCTGAGCCAGAGGAGGCTAGCAGCAAGCCCTTCTAGAGTGTAGGCTTGTGACCTTGCTTGGGGCAACAGGTTCAGACAGCTGTGACCTCAGGAGAGAGGCAGGGACTCCCTCCTCCACCAGCCCACTGTCTGTACATCCTAAAGATCATACAACTACCAGAGAGGGAGGAAGCATGTGAGGTGAGGGTGGGCAGAAAGAGGTCCTGCCTAAGGTGTTGCCCAGCTGGGCCAGCTGTCACTTTTGCTGTCTTGGGTTTTGAGATGTCAGTGTAGTGCTGACCCTTGCTCAGCAGAAAGTGGGGTTGCTTTGTTCTGGTTCAGTTCCTGGCAGTTGCAGTTGGGGCAGTCTCAGAAGAGGACCTCCAGACTCTGTCACCCCACCCAGGAGACTATGTACCCTCACATTCAATATGTGTGGAGTGACATGGATGCCGAGTACTGGTCTGACAGATGACAAGGGCTCCTGAGAGACCATTCCTCTGGGAGAATTCCTCTGGCTTGGGAACCATGACACTTCAGCACACCAAGTGTCCTTTCTCAAGGTTCCTGCAGACAGAGAAGAGCTCATCCCCAGTCATGGTTACTCTCTGAGCCATGAGCCGATGGAGGAGCATGGGCTGGGGGTCCTGTAGATGCTGATTAAATGGGAGGCATTGTAATCCCCCCCAGTGGCATCAGCTTATGCTCCCTGCCGTCTTCTGCTTCACACTCCTGTTCCAACTGAAGGATGGGAGAAGACACCCTTGAGGGGGTTTCTAAATTTGAACCTAGTAAAAAACAAAACAAATGTAGTAAGAAGGCCGCTTGTTCGTTTCCTAGCTGCCCAGACGCCTGGAATAACCACACAGAAACTGTATTAATTAAATCACTGCTTGGTCCATTAGCTCTAGCTTCTTATTGGCTACCTCTTACATCTTAATTTAACCCATTTCTATTAATCTGTGTATCGCCACGTGGCTGTGGCATAGCGGGTAAAGTCCCAGCATATGTCTCCGGTGGGGCTACATGGCTTCTCACTAACTCCTCCTTCTGTCTCCCAGCATTCAGTTTAGTTTTCTCCACCTACCTCTCTTCCATGCACAGGGAAGTTCTTTAACCAATGGTATTCACAGTGTACAGAGGGGACCCACATCAAAACAAAGAAGAGAAAAAAAACAACCTTACCTTTCATCCCCCCTTCTCCTGTCCACCCCCCTTCCCTGACCCTTGTAATGCTGTGTGCTGTGGATGGTTTGGGATGTGGGTCTAACTGGTGACTCACTCCAACCTTGGGTATGCTAGAAGTGGGCCATATGGTTAAAGCAAAGCAGCAGCGTGGTGTGTGTGTGTGTGTGTGTGTGTGTGTGTGTGTGTGTGTGTTTGTGGCAGGGGTGGACTGTTCTTCCTTGCTCTGGTGAAGGGGTAGCTCTCAGGGACAAGGGTAGCATCTGAGTGGATGGGAAGGTGGTGTCAACTGTGGTTTGACAGCGTCCAGACAGAGGGATGAATCCATGCCCACTCTGGGTATAGCTGGCAGGGTTATCGCCTTGGGACTCACCTGAGTGGGTGTATTCCCAAAGAGCCATCCTTCTCAGAGAGGGGAGGGGGAAGAAAAGTGCAGTTCCAGGCGGGGGCAGACACAGGACTTCAGGCTGTGAGCGGTGCATGGGATTAGCTGCCTTTCTCCCAGTCTTGAGTCTTCTGACCACAGTGTCCTTGGATAAGCAGTTCGGACATTCAGGAATGTTGCTGTACAGGGGATTCTTCTATGTAGGTCTCCTGTCTTAAGCTGTAGATGAACTCAGTAAGGCTCAGAGAGATTAAGCAGCTTTCCCAGGGTCTCTCAGCTAATAAATAGCGTAGTTAGAAATCAAACCTAGTTCTTCCTAGACTCACAAGTCCTTACCCACCCTTCTCTCTCTCTCTCTCTCTCTCTCTCTCTCTCTCTCTCTCTCTCTCTCTCTTTCTCTCTCTCTCCTGGTTCATCTTGAACTTTCTCCATGGTTTTGTGTCCTTGAGAGAGGGTGTACTATGAAAGCCCAGCTTGGCTTCAAACTCAAGATTCTTCTGCCTCAGCCTCCCAAGCAGTAGGCTTAACTGCCTTTTCCTCCTTGGATCTTTATGTCCGTTGCTCTTTGCCATTGTCTGCCATCTGGATATATTGCTCAGAACCCTGGCCTGCTGCTGACTAAGTTGAACTGAGAGATGAGCTGGTTAGATCCCTGCTGGCCAGGGGCCACTTCAATCCTGCCCCAGCCCAGAGCACATCCTTATCTACTTGCTGGGCAAAGGATCTGAGATTGCTAAGGCACTGGCCGATTTTCTCCCGTGTGCCCTTCCTCCACCATACCAGCCACTGCCATGTCTGTCACTCCAGCATGGGCAGTGGAACGTGGGAAACAGTGTGGGTATAAAAAAGTTTCACACTCACTAGGCTGCAAGTCAGCCTTCCTGTATCTCAATTCATTGTCTCTAAGGACAGCAGTCAGTCCCATGACAGTCACAGTGTGACATGCCCACTTCCCATCTCCCCCACACTGGACATGGCAGCACACGTTACAGGCACTGTCGGCAGGTACACAGCTCCCTGCTCCCCCCGCCCAGCCTCAGCCACATGATAGATATATGAGTACCCTTTGCTTCAGACGGTGACCACCAATTAGCCTGCTCTGAGCTTGACTCCGAATGATGGTGGCAAAGATGACATGTTCTCAGCCCTCAGCAAACTTGGTTTTCTTCCACTTTTTGCTGCTTAGTCAGCTTGTTGCAATGCCCAGGAACTTCCCTCTGAGTGGCCGTAGTTTGCCCAGTGCTCAGTACTCACCCCCGCTCAGCTCCAGGCCTGGTGGCAGCTGTCTATGCCAACACATCCAATTCTGGGTCTGCCTCCCAGACACGCCCAGCCTGGAGTCAGGAGACATGGGAGCTGAGCTGCCGCTCATTCTGACCCACAGACAAGCCACCTCATTCACATTGCTAAGCCTAAGCTAGGAAATGGTTGTCTGCACCAAGAGCACAAACAAAACAAACAACAACAACAACAACAACAACAAAAAAAAAACAGGTCCCCATCCTCAGGACAAGAACTTGGCCATCGTACAGTCCAGTGGTGTGGATTTGCACTCTCTCCTCTTCCTGGCCATGTGATGGGCCAGTTCAGTGTCCACCTCTTGTTTCTCAATCTGTCACTGTGACTGTCATGAAACCTCTTGCACAGCCATTGTAAGACAATGGTCATGCACAAACTACATCAGACTAGCACCTGGTGCCCTAGATGGAATGTGGCCCCTACTCATAGATGGAAACCCTAACCCCCAATTCAATGGTGTCAGGAGGTTGGGAATCTCAAAGGTGATTGCCTAAAGGAGGTAGAGTCCTCATGAATGGGATCAGTGGCTGATGGAAAGAAGCCCAGGAGAGCCCCCATACTCTCCAGTGAGGATCATGGAAGAAGATGGTCATCGGTGAAGTGGGGAGCAGATGCCAGGACGAAACCTCCGCAGCCTTAGTGTTGGACTTCCTGGTCTTCAGAATGGTAAGGCATATCTTTCTATTGTTCAGAAGCCCCTAAGTCCACGCTGTGGTTTGTTTGATTTTATGTGAGTAGGCAGAGGCAGAAATGGGCACTGGAAATGAGGTGCTGCAAGGCTAGGCACTTTTATTCCGGGCTCTGGATGGCAGGGAGGTAAACACAGTGGCTAAAGCGCTTGCCGTGTGAGCACAAGGACCTGAGTTATGACAATGCGGGCCTCCCTCAGAACATTTGTCACCCTAGCACCATGGAGGCAGAAACCGGCAGGTCCACAGGGTCCGCAGGCCAACCAACCTACCTGTGCGGCAAGTTCCAGGCCAGTGAGGGACTCTGTCTCTCAAAGAGGAAAATGGGTGGTTTCAAGGTTGCCCCCTGGCCTGCATGCACACATGCTCACAGCACCCATACACACACACACACACACACACACACACACTTGAACACTCACATACACATATTCATAAGAACTGGGCTAGGAGTAGGGGCAAAGAGAGTTTTGTAGGACATGGTAGAAAAGTCCTATATTGCCACAAACACACCTTTAGAAGCAATTCTAGTGATGGTTCAGGGAGAAAAAGAAGTGGGGGTTGGGTTATACAAGGCCTGGATATTAGAGCATTCCTGGGTGATGCTGATGCAGTAATGGGTATCAGGCAAGCTCATGGCTAGAGTGGCAGCACCCTGCTGTACAGTGAAGACTGCACTGTGATGTGGCTCTGAGCTCTGTGAGGCCCAAAGGGTGGAGTGTAGTGGTTTGAATGACAATGTCCCCAATAGGTTCAGATGCTTAAATACTTGGTCCCCATTTGATGCCGCTGTTGGAATGTTTAGGAAGTTCATTCTTGCTGGAGAAAGTATGTTACCGGGGACAGAGCACTCTAGTACCCTGGGCATCATGCTTCCTGCCTCATTTGGGTCTTAATCTGGGGTTCCTGGGTAGGATGAGGAAGCCATGGAACCCCTGTGGTTATGGGCACAAAGTAGTGCCTTTGCTTCTCTTGGGATAGGCATCACGGCTTTCACCAGATCATAAAAGAGTCAACGATGGGGCATAGTGCCAGTGTGCCTGGGCACCAGGCTCCTGTAACCTACGTGGCTAGGCTTCTGCTCAAGAATGACTTTGAGCCTGAGTCCTTCCAGTTGTTCAATGACATTGGACACACCTCGGTAGCTCTGGCTCCTTGTGTGGCTGTCTCCATGGCTTTTTGTAAAGATTGAGTTGATCCACACATGGCTGGTCACCCAGGCTAGAGGGTCACTTGTCCTCCTCAGCACTGGTTCTGTAAGGAGGAACAATTGAGACAAGGTGATGACCTAGGTCCAGAGCCTTGACTGGCAGGGCTGGCAGGGGACATCGCGGGAGAGCGAGTCTGCTCTCTGCTCTCAAAGCTACAAGGACGCTCTCTAGGGAAACTAGAGGGTGAAGCAAATCTCCTGAAAGTTTCAGTTCTGGCCAAATGCTAAGATCCAGTCACCTCCCACACACTGTAGGAAGCGGCTCTGGCCCAGGCAGAAGCTTTGAATCTGAAAGAGCCTGGTAGGTGCCCCCGTGGCATCCTCCCGTGGCCTGTTTGAAGTCACCTGTCTGGTTTGATGTCTGAGAAACAAGGAACTGTCAGATACTGCATCCCACCTAGAGCAAGCAATAGCGTGGACACTTCAGAGGCGCCAACGTGGAGCCACAGGCATGCAGCTGGAGGCAGCAGAGGCAGCAGAGGCAGCCGAAGTTGAAGCCCTGGCTGCTGGCCTCCAGTCTGTGGCCGTTCCCACAGCAGCAGGTCTCATCAGAAGCCTCCGAAGCACTTGCTAGAATACAGAGGGCCTAATCCACCCGCAGGGCCCCATTTCGTAGCAGAGGTGGGATGACAAGTTTCTGGGTGTCACTAATGCTGCCTGAGGAGAACCACCGTTCTCCAAAAGATGGATGAGGGCTTGTCAGGAGTTTGCCCCTGGCCCGGGAGGCATGGAAAGGACTTCATCTGCTCCTGTTCTAGCTGAGGGCTCACCTGGAAAGTCCTTGAAGGAGCCGATGCATTCAGGACCAGTCAGCCTTCTGCAGACACAGTCACAGACTCAGGTGGCCTCTGAATTCCAACTGCCAAGTCCTGCCTCTTCATGTGCCATGCCCCATGGCTTTTCTTCTCCACCGGCACCCTTCCACCTGTTCCCCTCTCACCTGAAGCCTGAGGGGGGGGGGCTGAGGAAGGGTGGGGACTGAGGGGCAAGTCTAGATGCAGAGCTGTGATCTCACTCCTGGCAGGCATCGGCTGGAACTCGGGGCGGGCAGGGTGCAGGGCCACCTCCTGCGGTGAGAGGGGGTCACACCTCTTACCTGCTCTGTGGAGCTCATTAGCTGCTGAGGTGAGGCTCAGTGTTTCTCATTTTGCTGAGTCTTTGCTGAAACTCAAAGAGGGAAATGAGCCATCGCCACTCAGCAGACACTCTCTGAAACAGAAACCGAACCTTCTGCAGTTTCTAATAATGACCCGTGGACTAAAAATGCAGAAGTCTGGCCTCGCTTCTTTAAAGTCCGCTTTCTGAAAAGAGATGTCTGGAGCTCGTCTTCTGCTTATTAAACTCCCAGGGACAGAGTGGGAGGTCAGGTGCTCCCAACATGCCAGGCCAGTTGATGCCAGTTTAGGGCTCGGTGCCTCTTGGCTGTTGTGAGGAGGTGGGAAGTGATCCACTCCTTCCCCTGCCCCCCACTCCTTCCACCCTGTGGATAAAGCTCAGCCACTTTGAGTCTGGAAATGTAAGAATCAGGGAAGTTTAGAATTTGGGGATGCTGGATGAGTCACCAACCTCTGAAGCCCCAGGATCCTGGATTGTTAGTCTTGCATACTTGAAAATTCTGATCATGTCCGGACATCTTATGGACCACAAAGTGTGTAAGGGCTTTCTAGCTCATGCTGTGGTCACAGGGCCATTGGATGGTTCATCTTCGTCGTCAGTTTTCCTGGATTTGGGCTCACCTAGGAGACGCACCTCTGGGCATGTCTGTGAGAATGATTTGAGGAAGGCTCCCCTGAGGAGGGAAGATGCATCCCCAGTGAGGGCGGCACCATCCCCTAAGCTGGGGACTGGACATGAAGGAGAAAGTGAGCTGGGCACCAGCATTTATTTCTGTTTCCTGACTACAGCGGCAGTAAGACTAGTTGCCTCCCATTCCTGCAGCCATTCCTTCCTCAGCAGGGTGGACTGCATCTCCTCAAGCCAGAAGCCAACACCAGCACTTCCTTAATGTACCTTTTTGTCAAGCATTTGATCACAGCAATGAGAAGATAAAATTAACACAAGCCCTCAGAGATAGTTGTATCTTATCCCCTGGGCAGAGTTGTAGGACCAAAGGGACATGACAGCCTGGAACCCACAACCCTCTCCCACGCTGCAGCATACTCTAGTGCCCTGGGACACCTGAGTCCCTCGCCAAAGGTGTGAACCTGTGATGAGGGCCAGAGAAGGCCTTGTCCTATACGTATATCCCTATGGGCAGGCTGTGCAGGGCTCTCCCAGGCATGGAGGAGGTCTAGGGATGGGTGGAGTAGGTTGGGACATCCATGAGTATGCCTAAGAGACCCTTCTAGATGCAGAACTGAGCTCTGAGAAGCCAGAGACTATTTAAACAAACTCAACCTTCTAGCTTGTTGTAAGGGCTTGTATGTCAGGGTGGGAGGAGGCACGTGTGCCACAGGCTTTGTGAGTCACACAGTGGGGTCCATGGCTCCAGAGGCTTCTGTGTGTACTCTTGTCTGTGTTCTGAAAATCTTTGCATTACCAGAGGTTTCAGTTCTTCTCCCTTGGAGGCAGGCACAGCTCTTGTTCCCGCTTGGTCATTTTCCTCTCTGCTCTTTCCAGATGTGCAGAGCTGGACCTTGTTAGAGAGCGTATCCAGGATTACTGGAGATTAGCAGAGACTTGTGCAAGACCTTTCTTCTCTTCCTCGAATGCTTCTTTTCCTCTAGGTCAGTGGTTCTCAACCTTCCTAATGCTGCAGCCCTTATTTATTTATTTATTTATTTATTTATTTATTTATTTATTTATTTATTTATTTTGGTTTTTCAAGACAAGGTTTCTCTGTAGCTTTGGAGCCTGTCCTGGAACTAGCTCTTGTAGACCAGGCTGGCCTCGAACTCACAAAGATCCGCCTGTCTCTGCCTCCCGAGTGCTGGGATTAAAGGCATGCGCCACCACACTGTTCTTCATGTTGTGATCCCCCACAACCATAAAATTATTTTCGTTGCTAATTCATCACTGTAATTTTACTACTGTTATGAATCGTAATGTAAAGGTCTAAGATGCAGGATATCTGATATGTGACCCCCGAGAAAGGGTTGTTTGACCTCCAAAGGGGTCTTGACCCATAGATTGAGAACCGCTGCTCTAGGGACATCCAAGGCCGACGGTGGGCAGAGACTGTAGATCTCCCTTGGCTATGACTGGTTGCCATTTGCCTTTTAGTGGTATCTGAGTTCATTCACAGAAAGAGAACAAAGTTCCCTTGAGTTGGTCGACACAGGAGGCTCAGTGACACTGAGAAAAGCCGCTGGTACCATCCTGGTATTTGTGTGTCCAACCGGGAAGCCGGAGTGCTGCTACTTGGTCCCTGCCAGCCCTCATTTCCTCTGGGGGGCGCAGGGGGTGGTGTTCGGTGAGGGGGAAGGTCAGTGGGTGGAAGATATCAGCCAATGACTTCATCACACATGGTGGGGTCCCTTCTAAGCAGAACCTAGATCTCCCGCACTTCCTCAACCCATGGCACCATTACCACATCTTACTGCACATGTGAACCCTTCCCCAGCATCTTCTCCCTCTTTGGACACCCCTTTTGGAAACACAGACTCTGCTCTGGAAGTTGAGTGATTTGCCTAAGAAAGCCGGATGGGAACAGTGACTTCCTTCCTGGGTTCTCGAAGATGCCGCAGAGGCAGGTGAATGGCTTTGGGTACCTGTCACATACTAGTCTCTTTGTTGAGACAGCATCTTGCTCCAGTCCTGGCCTAAAATTGATAGAAATCCTCCTGACTTATCCTCCAAGTGCTGGGGTGACAGACATGAGCTACAATATCCAACAGGTGCCCATCAAATTCTGCGGACCATCTCCCCTGTAACCGAGGTACCAGAGGTGGCTCTGATGGCGAGCAAGGTGGTACGGGGTTAAGTGAGATGTCTGTGATGAACTCACTGGGGTGCACCCCATAGTTCTCACTAGATGCACAGGCCTAAGAGAACCATTGGAGATGCTGGAACGTGGATGTGAGAACTGGACTGTTCAATGCCTATTCTGGTCACTATTTCCCTGCATGGAGAGTCAGCATCTGGCTGTGCCTGAGTGACTCCTGGGAGAGAACTAAACCCAGAATCATAGCATCATCGCATGGAGATGGTAGCTTGTTTTCTAGTGTCTGAATTATCCACAGGAGAAACGTTCTAGTTCTTCTGGCCCCGTCTTAAAAATCTGTGTTCTTCCCCCACTTCTCTGAGGCAGAGTGGATATCTCATTGGCTGGGGATCAAGGATTCTGCCTACTAGTCCCTCGGACCTGCCTGTCTTTGCTCTCGTCTCTCCTGCCCCTCATCAGTGCTGGGATTATAATGCACACCACCATACCAATTTATTATTTACTTTGGGGTTTTTTTTTTTGTTTTTTTTTGTTTTTTTTTTTTGGCTTTTCGAGACAGGGTTTCTCTGTGGTTTTGGAGCCTGTCCTGGAACTAGCTCTTGTAGACCAGGCTGGTCTCGAACTCACAGAGATCCGCCTGCCTCTGCCTCCCGAGTGCTGGGATTAAAGGCGTGCGCCACCACCTCCCGGCTTACTTTGGTTTTTGAGACAGGGTTTCTCTGTGTAGCCCTGGCTGTCCTGGAACTCACTCTGTAGACCAGGCTGGCCTCGAACTCGGAGATCCACCTGCCTCTTCCTCCTGAGTACTGGGATTAAAGGTGCATGCTGCTGCCTGGACTTTTTTGTTTGTTTGATTGTTTTAAACAACAGCATACCACTGCCTGACTTTTTTTGTTGTTGTTCTTTTAAGCGACAAAAACATGGGTTCTGAGGATTGAACTCAAGTCTTCAAGTTTGCGCAAGTATTTTACCAACTGACCTATCTCCTGGGTCTAGATTCTTTCTTTTTAAGGGAGTAAACCCAGTTCAAGGTCTTGCTCTCTGGAATTGAACATAGTGTCATGTGTCTTTCTAAGGTTTCTTGTTTTCTGTTTATGACGGGTGCTATTGATCCTCTATTAATGATACACAGGGATTTTACATTTATTTTGTTAGGGGGGATGTGTATGTACCACTGCGTGAGTGTACAGGTCAGAGGACAACTCAGGTGAATCAGTTCTCTCCTTCCACTGCTTAGGTCCTGGGTTGATCAAACTTAGGTCATCAGACTTGGTGGTAAGCCCCCACTGAGCCATCTCTCCAGCCCATGTTCATAGGTTTTGTTTTTTATAAAAAGTGAATGTAAGTAAAACAAGGGAGCAGAAATATTCACCTATAAATACAAATGGTTCTTTCCCACTTATTAAAGTTGGTGTACAAGGTAGATTTTTATTTATGCATGCATGTTGCCTTAGCTAGGGTTTCTATTGCTCTGAAGAGACCATGACCACATAAACTTTTACAAAGAAAACATTTAATTGAGGGTGGCTCTCTTACAGTTCAGAGGCTCAGTCCATTATCATCGTGATGGGGAGCATGGCAGCGTGCAGGCAGACATAGTGCTGCTGGCTATACCTTTATCAGAAGGCAACAGGAAGTAGTGTCTGACACTTGGGGGTAGCTTGAGCATATATGAGACCTCAAAGCCCATCCCCACAGTGATACACTTCCTCCAACAAGACCACGCCTACTCCGACATGTCCATACCTCCTAGTAGTGCCACTCTCTGTGAGAATATGGGGGCCAATTACATTCAGACTACCACACATGTTCATATAAATGGTTCCCGGATATGGCAGATACCATTCTTAGGAGACCCAGACAGGAGTCTCCAAGCCTGAGTTTCAGGCATTTGGAGAGAACATATTGCTTTCTGCCCCGGACACTTGAGAGCAGCAGGCTGGGTATGCTCCCCTTTTGGGATTTAGGGTTCCAGGAGTCATCTTGGGGTTGCTTTCACTCTTTCCATTTGAGCTAAGACAAAGAAGACTCTCATTTTTCTCATATGTGCGGGAGAATCCTCCTGCCTTCCACAAGGTTGCTTGTGGGAGGTGGGTTGGGCACGCATCCTCACAGGTGTGTGCGGTAAGAGGCTGACAATTGAGGCCTCCCTCCATCACCTGGCCGAAGAGGGAAATTGGAGCTACTGCTGTCTGCCTGAGCTGCTCATAGTGCCCAAAAGGTAGGTCTTCCCTCCAGGACGCCACCACCCTGTGCTTGAGGGAAGAGAAGAGACAGAAAGAGACGTGGCTGACACCAGGACACCCAAGACTACACTTTACCAAAAGCTGGCCCTGATGCCCTAGTTGAAAAGAGGTCTCTTCACAGTCGTCATGGTGTTCACTTCCCCTTTGTGACACTATGCAGGTTAGTATTTCTTTGCACGAAGGTTTTTGTTGTTGTTGTTTTTGCAGCATTGAGGCTAGAACTCAGGGCCTCGAATGTGTTAGGCAAACACTCCACCACTGATCTACATCCCCAGCCCCGCCTCTGTCTTTTGTTTTTAAGTTTTAAAAATATGCAGAACAGAGTCTTCATAGTATAACCCAGCTGGCCTCAAACTCATGGGCAATGAATTTTCTTCCCTCTGTTCCCCAGGTGCTGGGATCACAGGCAACTGCTACTATACACAGGTTTGTGTGTTTCCATTTTAAACTTTTACCGTGGAAAGCATGAAGCACTTACAAAAGAAAAAAATAGGGTAGCGTGGTGAGCAACATGTACCTGTGATCCAGCTTCAACGGAACAGCTGTCTCTGTTATGTGTCTAGCCTTTGCACTCCCACCCCTTGCTATGGATGCCTCCTAGTTTCCCTTCCAAATATCTTGCTATGTATAACCTTTAAAAATAGAGGCCTCGTAACACATAAGCTTACACGCATGCCGTAAATGCATTTTTCCGAACCCACAGAATGCAGACCACCCAGGGTGCCGGCACCCGGAGTGCCAGGACTGTCAGCCACGGGCTGGGGTGATAATAATGTGCCACCGCAGCGCCGTCAGCTGTGGCCGATGTGTCACTGATGGCGGGTATCGATAGGTGGGCACCGTTGTGGGCATGGGTTAGGGGGTGGGTGGTGGGTGAGATTGGGAAGTCTCTGTACTTTCAATTTTGCTGTAACCTTGAAATGACCCTAAAAATCGTCCTTAAGAACCCAAAAGCTCACAATACCATCAGAAAATATTTAAAAATGAGCAACACTTTCATGAGACATGATTAGAATGTCTGGGAGTCTCTCCAGAGCTTTCTGTGTTGCTCTTGGCTGTCTCCCGGCACCTAGCAGAGTGGCTAAGAACCACTAAGTCCGCAGTAGTTACAGGCTAACGAGGTGAGTGAGTGGGTGTATGAAGAGCTGAGGGCCCACTGTGTCGTCTGTGACTGCCACCCCTGTCAACGCTTGCTTCTGCCATTGGTCCCAGGTCCCCAGAGTCTCTCATTCTGGAGGCCCGTCCCCTCCTCTGCCCACCTGTATCTTCTCAAACTCGCGTGCTCAGTGAGTGGCTAATCCTCTCCTGTGGCTGCAGCCAGCTCCTCCTGCGAGGCTAATTCCACCTTCCCACTTAATCATCATACTTAGCACTTTCAATGAGAGCTTTTCATCTCCGAGCCCCACGCAGGCATTAGCTGATTACTGTAATCTGTTTGACTCCCAAGGCATCCATCAGGAAGGCGGGAAAGGACCCAGAGCCTCCTTTCCCTTCCAGAAACTCAGTTTCCTCTCCTGTAAACTTGGGAGGCAATAGCTAACTGGCATAAGTGGTGGTGGGGTTAAGTCAGATGGAATCTGATAAGGGCCAGGCATGGCCCCCTAGCAACTAACGAACCCATGGCTGGGTTTGAATCCAGCTTCCTCCACTTATATTTCTGAGCCTCAATTTTCTATAAAACCAAGACGGTGCCTGCATCTGAGTTTGCCAAAAGGGCTAGGTGACATGCTATGCATGCGTGATGTGCACACACCATGCAGGGCTCCAGAGAAGCCTGGTAACCATTCTCAGAAGGAGATAAATGAAGGTGCAGGAGGCTGAGATGTTGTTCACCTAGGCACCAGTCCCTTCTTCCTGCCTTTGTGCCCCACAAATGCGGGGGGGGGTTTGGAATGTAAGATGCCCATCGTGTCCTCCGTGATAACCTCAGCAGATAGCCCTTGTCTATCCTGTGCCCAGGGCACCAGTAAAGACGGGCATTAGGCACAAGACAACTCTTAAGTCTGGATGGGTGGCATTGATTGTTATTGGTTTGTTTTTGAGACAGGATCTCATGTAGCCCAAGCTGGCTTCAAACTCACTATGTAGCAAAGACCGTCCTCGGACTCATGATCCCCCTGCTATCACTTCCCAGGGATTACAGGCAATTGTGTGACAGCATTTCAGGTTTATGTGGCACTGAGGACAGAACCTAGGACTTTGTATGTGCTAGTCAAGCGCTGTACCAACCTGCTACATACCCACCCTGGAGGACTGCACCGTCAATGAAGGAATCTCAGAACCTCTCTCTCACATCCAGAGAGGCAGGCCAGGGGTTATACATACCCACATCTTACAAATAAGGAAACCGAGGCTCCCACAGAGAAACACAACATCTGTAGAGACCAAAGCTGGAGCCGTCCCAATGCCGGTCTTTGGGGATGAAGAGGTAGGCCCCTGCCTCAGCTGACCCTTATAATGCTGCAGGGAGTCTGTGGTTGCTTCTTCCTCTGCTTGGGTCTGGAATGGGTCAGAGCTCAGGGCATCTGCTTCCAGTTTCCCAGAACTGCATCCCGGAATTCAGCCGGGTGTGGCCACCACCAGCTGCTGTGGTTGCAGATGGCAAATCCTAGGAGACAGGCACTGACCGTGTCCACAGGCATCCATCCTTGTGTGAGGTAAGAAGGGACTCTAAGATGGCACAGAGGCCTCCCCGAAACACTGTCTTATCAACCAGAGCTCCTGACCGGTACAGGGTCCACAGTCAGAGGATGAGCCGTAGGAACTCTCAGGAGCATTCTTAGGGGGAATCTCTGGGAACTGAGCCCTTGTTTGGTTGGTGGGAGAAAGTAAGTAAACGAGTTGTCGACCCATTTTCTTGATGTGCAACTGAGGCACACAAAAGTTCATTGACTGTAATTGGTACGGCTGCAGTTTACAGTCAGGCCTCTTCTCTCTGCTAGCCAGTGTAACAAGAGAAATAGCTGAAGTCCAGAAAAAGGGCATCAGCTTGCCCAGAGTCACACAGCTGACTAGTGACTGGGCAGAGAGCGAACCCAAGTGTCCAGACAGCCAGTCCCCAAATGAGAGTGCCTTAGGAGATCCTCAATTCCTATTTAGGGACAGGGCTAGAGACGGACCCAGTGTGGCTACAATCAGGGAACCTGGTGATTAGGGAAGAGGGTGAAGGACCAGTGGTGCTGGGGACACCAGAAGGGTGTGGTTTGGGTCCGGGTTTCTGTGGGAATTTGAATGTTCCTCCTATGGGACTTCCTTAGAAGCCAGCTCTTCACCCAGCCGCCCGGGGTGATGGTGCTGTGCAGCGCTCAGCGCTCAGTCTCCAGGTGGCGCCCTGCACTGCGGCTCTGAACTCCCCCAGAGACTGGCAGTTTGATGTTTTATCATTGCTGTCCTTCCCGGAATACAGGCAGACACAACAAAGGGGCAGATTCTCTGTGTGACATTGGGGATAAAGCTATAGTGCGTATCTTGAGAGGAAAAAAGCCAAACAAAACAGAAGTGAGTTCTAGGATGAGGTGTACGATGTGACTGTATTTATAAACAACTATTCTTTCAAATTTCAGCACATGCTCGTGTGTGTGTGTGTGTGTGTGTGTGTGTGTGTGTAAGCACTTCATGATCCCACTCCCCCTCTGATGGCTGCTTAGCAATCCTTTGAATTACTGTCCCCTCAGGGAGAGCAAGAGACCAGAGAATCCTCCAAGTTACTAGTGTGATCATATAGTCAGTCACCTTTTTACTAATGTCTTAGACAACAGAGGGACTTCAAAACACCCCAAATCTTGCACCCTCTTCCTGACTCATATCCTATGGTCACATGACCTCAAATTCTTGCTTTTTAAACATCAGGGGTTTTTTTGTTTTTTACACCCAAGGTCTTTGGTGTTTACTAGCATCTCGGTCTGCGTTGCTCCCGTTTCTTTTGTGAGCATCCATGCTTCCATCTGGGACCACTTTCCTTCTGCCTGGGGCGTACCCTTCATGTTTATTTTCAAATCTGAGTTATTCATATGGATCAAAAGTCAAAAGGACAGAAGTGTGCCGTGATGGGTTCCTCTCTCCAGTCCCTGCTCCCAGCTAAACACAGAATATTTTCATATGCACATAGAACAATCTTTGGGAAGGAACACATTAGTTCGAGAGCAGCCATTTGTGTCTGAAGTGATAGTGTGGCAATATATTCCTGTCTCCTGAGTGTAAAAAGACAAGGAGCCAGGCCCAGGCTTGGCAGCCGAGAGACCTGTTATTTTCTGACCTGTCCACAGTGCACGGGCTTCTCCGTGTCATACTGCTGGGGACCAGAAGGTGCAAAGTTCTCCAGTCCCGAGACAGCTGGTGGTCATGGTTTCAGTTTCATGAGCACTTGCTATATATGCTGAATGCCACTTTATAACCCCCCAGTTCCATCATCCTCATATCAGCTCTGCTACCATATCACCATTTTACAGCCGGGCAGACTGAGGCAGAGAGGTAAGTGAAGGCAGAGTCAGAGGTGTGATTCCAAACAATCGCATCACACTCTGATGGCTAATTTGGATATCACCAAGGAAACACAACTCCACGTCTGTGAGGGAGTTTATAGGAGAGGTTAATTGAAGTGGGAGGTGCACTCTAAACATGAATGGTACCCTCTCATGGGCAGGTCCTGGATGATGAAAAGGAGACAGCAAGTGGCGCAGCATTGTGGGCACCACACGGCCCTCCGCCCCGCCGCCATGACTTCCTCGCCATGATGGACTGTATCTTCAACATAAACCCTTCCTTCTAGTTTGGAATTTTGTCATAACTCCAGGCTAGACAGTTATCAGTTCCATTGTACAAATGAGTACCGAGGCACTCAAGGATTAGGCTGTGTATTCACAGTCAGAATCAGATTAGAACCAGAACTCCCACCCATGGCTCTGATGGTCAGAACCCATCCTCCTCATCCCAGGGCCTTTCCCATGGGGGAGCTTTCAGGAAGGCGGAGAAGGCAGCTCAGGATGACTGGATCTGAAGTTCCGTTCCTATGGCAACCCCTCTATCCCACCTTCAGGAATGTCTAAAGGTCAATGAAGTGAGGACCAGGGCCCATTGGGCAAGAGCCTGGAGTCATCTCCAGTTTAGTGTAACCCAGACTGTGACTCTCATTAGCTCTGCAGCCTCAGGAAAGCTGCCTTTCTGTTCCTTTGCTGCCTCCGTTCCCTCATCTATCAGTGTCTTTATCTGGTGAGCACTGAATGAGAAAATCCACACACAGCACTGGGAGCCATGCCCAGCACAAAATCCACTCTCCATCATTACCATTTTATTGGCTGTGCAGCTTGATATAGAACCTGTCCCTCTCTGGGTCTCAGGTTCTCCCCCTCTGAGTAAAGCCTGGGGTTTGGGATGGAGGTCATGGTCTTGAGTAGGGTCTTCCATTTTGATACCCTGTCAGTCATTAACTGGCCGGAGTTCGAACCTTCTCCACCTATCCTGGCGTTTGACATAACAGCCTTCCCCTGCTGCACGGAGGTGGCCTGGCTCTGGGCTTGCAGAACTAGGCACGTGTGGACTTCCTCAGAGTGAGTCTGGCCTGCGTTGATGTCTTCATGTTGATGTTGCTCCCAGCATGGAATGCTGGGGTGGGCACAGACAGACAAGGTACCCTCTGGGGTGGAGGGATGGGAAGAAGGGTCCCAGTTACTCTTGGCAAAGGCACAGGTCTGGGTTTCAAGGCCCTCTGAGGAGAAGCATGTGTGAGGCAGCCAAAGTGGAGCTGGGGGCTCCAGACCCACTTCCTCTCCATGAGTGCCCGGGGCACTTGGTGCCAGTCCTAGCCACTGAGCGCCATTCTGTGCCCATGAATAATTCATGGCCTCATGTGCCAATCCGTGCCAGCTTTAATTAGCTTCTAACTTTTTGTCATTCATTTTACTATGAACACCTTATAAATAAGTGATGGACCGGGGAACGGGAGTGGGGCAGAATGTGGGGGAAAGAGCCCAACTCGGAGGCCACAGAATGGATGGGGAGCCTCCAGGGTTGGGCCCAGGGAACCCCACACCTTAGGGGCCTCCTGGGGGACCTGTGTGCTGCAGCTGGGTGCCCCACCCTCTGTGGCACCCTCCCAAACCTGCTTCTTTGAGAGCTCAGTTGCTCCAGCTGCGCCCGGCGCTGTGGGCCCACAAAGCCGGCACAGGCACACACGTGTCTGCCTGCTTTATGATGGCAGGGGCCCCGGGAGAGGGACACAGTCTGGGGACCCAACAGGAAGCGGCAAATGGGATCTTGCCAGCTGAGGGGTGACAGTAAGAGGAGGGACGGAAAACAGTGTCTGTGGTGAGGTGGAAAGGGAAGCGTGACAGAGGATCCAGAGGAGGGGTGGCTTCAGGGGCTCGCAATGATGGTGGCCCTGAAGCAGAGGGGAGGCTGTTTAGCATTTTGCTTACAGAGTGCTTTAGTGTAGATTTTTGCTTTTTACCTGAACTACAGTTTAGGGTGGTGGTCAGGGACACTGGGGGGTCCCATGCACATTTACTGTTGGCCCAGGCGAGATGGCTAAGGCCCAGGTCCACTGTGTGGTAGACTAGTGGGGTTTGCTTCCCTTACTCCTCCAGGGGCAGCTGTGTGGCACAAAAGGACTTCGAAGGCCTCTATGCCAAGGCCCATCCCATCCAACCCTGGAGACTCAATGGACTAGAACAACAGATTCCATCTCGTTCATTCTTTCCTTCCTCCATCCAGTGTCTCTCCCGTTCCTTCCTCTCCCCTTCCCTGTCTCTCCCTCCCCTTCTTTTCCTTTCTGTCTTTATCCTCACACCATCCCTCCTCTCTCCCTGTCCTCTCTCATCCCCCACCTTTCCCTCTCCATCCTTCCTCCTTCCTTTCCTTTATTGTTCCCTCCTTCTTCCTGCCTGCTTTTCACTTCTCTCCTCCCCTCCCCTGCTCCACTCTTCCCTCCTTTCCTGTACCTCCCCCCCCCCCCCCCCCCCCCCCACTCCCACTTCTTCCTCTTTGCCTTTCCCCCTCCCATTCTCTCCCTCTTCCTTACCTCATGCTGAAGTGGCTGCAAGACACCCGGGCATCTGCTGTGCATGAGAGACACACACACTGCAGTGAGCTGGGGATGTAGCTCAGCGGTAGCATGCATGTAGTATGTATGTAGAGGCTCTGCTTTTGATTTCCCAATAAAAATCACATGCCTCCCACTATCCAGGAAGCCAGCCTGGGCCACCTGGAGCAGCACACATTCTGTCCTCCCCTCTCTGGCTTGGAGGCTAGCCGAATGCTGATGCAGATGAGAGCGATGGCTACAGGAGAAGCCTGGGCAAGATGTCCAGGCATGAGGCAACCGGCATGGCCTCTATGCCTTTGTTTTTCTCCTCTTGAATTTTAAAGACAACAGCCAGGTCACTGGGGCCACATTCTTCATGCTCACTAGATGGACACTGGGCCACACTGGCCAGTGTGTTTGTACTGAGTACTCCTCCCTGGCTCCGAGTCTCCCACAAACACCTTGCCCTACCTTTGGCTGCATCATCCTCAAAACTCCAAGACCACTACCCTACCCCAGGGTGAACACAGCTGTCATCCCCCCGACCCCCAGGAGAGTCCACATGCTCACTTCCAGGCCTTTGTCCCACCTCACAACATCCAACTGACCAGACATTGGAGCTCAGTTCCCCTGACTCCTGATTTATCTAAAGCTGAGCCAGGGCACCCAAGAGCATCGCCCCAGCTTAGCTGCTCAGTGGCTTGCTTGGCTCTACTCTGCCACTCATGGGGAGGGGGCTCCTGCTCTCCTTCCCAGAGAGGCAGTCTCCTGAAAGCCCCCTCAGGAGCCAGCACCGGTCCTTGCCATCATTCACTGTCCCCCACTTGAGCCGGGGACATGGATTCTCCTAGACACTCACCCCGTCATGGCCTCTGTCAGTCCTGAGTTGTGTGTGTATGCATTCATGTGCGTATACATGTGTTCTCGGACACCTGAACATCTAGAGCCACAGACGTGCACCTGGTTTTTTTTTTTATTATTTTTTATTTTTTGGGGATCTGGAGAGTCAGGGATTTGGATTTGCCATCCATGTAGCATGTGGCACAAAGGGAGTCCCAAATAAAGAGCCTTGTCCTTGGATGTTAGTGTTAATAAAACTTTATTTACAAATTAAGGTGGTGGAATAGATTGGACCAGTGGGCAGCCATGTCATCCTTGTGCTAGAATGCGTGGGGTTACAGCATTTGATATCTATTGTTAATTATGTGTATGCATCTGCGTGTGGGTTTGGGCATGTTAGAAGAGGGCACTGGATCTCCTGGAGCTGGAGTTAACAGGTTGAGTCACCGAGTGTCTTATGTGAGTGGCGGGAACAGAACACTGGTCATCTGAAAGACCAGCAAGCTCTTCACCGCTCAGCCACTGCTCAGCCCTGGTGAATGTTGTTAGTGAAGCTGTCAGTGCTCCCTTTTCCCAGCTACAAGGTGGATCAGAACTTGGCACTCCCTTCCCCACAAGGGATCTGCTTTGAAGTATTTCTCTTAGGACAAAGACTAACCCCTGGCTGGCAGATCATTTGTCCAGCATGTGCAAAGGTTTAACCCACATCACCGCAGAACAACAGAACTAGAGATGAAGGCCCACACGCCCACCGTATATCCTCTGCCTTCACCATGTGTGAACCCTCCCTGCTCTGCGTGCCCGTGTCTCTAGCCTTCCTCTGTACAGCAGCTCTTTCCCACCACAGGGCATATGTGCACGTGCTGTTTCTCCTGCCTCGCACTCTGCTTTCTACCTTGCCCATGTTGACTGGCTCTCTTCTCCTTTCCAGGTGCCATTGACTGGCTCTTCTGAGCAGCCTTTTCCAGTGAGCACCTTGGGCTGCTTCCTGGGGCTTTGTCCTTGACTCTGGGAGAATCGTGGAGGTGTTGGGATTCTGGCTGTAACGCTATCTCCCTGAACTGGTTCCTCTTTAGAGGGTTTTCCTGTGGCATGCGGCCATACTCAGCCTTTTTCAGGAGCCATCATATGTTATGAATGAATGAATGAATGAATGAATGGAGTGAATGAATGCTAAAGGACTGGCACTCCAGATTCAGAGTTGCTCTGGTGCGATTCCTGTCTCCATCCCCTGGCAAATCCCTGGTCTTCCCGAAGCAGCCTTTCTGCCAAGAAACCTGGGCTAACCTCAGGATCCAGTCGAAAACTGTGTTGAAAGCGAAATGAGCTGAGGCCCAGAAAGACCGGGCCTAGACCCTGGCTCCAGACAGCGGTTGCCAATAAGCTAGCCTGTAGAGGGACGGGTTCATTTAGCTGGGGGAGTAAAGACCTCCAGGTGTTCCCAGTCAATCCTGCTGTCCAAGGCTTCGAGGGCTTCTTCTAGGCTTGCAAGAAGTTTGGGGAACCGTCCTTCAATCAGGGTTGCTACAGAGGAGTATCTCTTGGGGGAGGGTGCCTGGGGACCTCTAGGGTGTCTCCGACCCAGGGCCCCTAGTTTCTAATATCAGAGGGGCTTGTGATGGAAGCCCAGATGTGGCCAGCAGCACCAAGAACCAGAGGAGCAGAAAGGGGGCGCTTAAAGCCAACAGATGGCGCGGGCTCACATAGGCGGTGCGCTTTTTCTGCTTTCCGCGAGCGTGGCAGCCCCAGGCCTTTGCTAGGAGCAGCTGGCGGGGGGGGGGGGGAGGTTGTGTGTGTGCCCCAGCCCTTTGCAAGACTGCAGACCCCTAGGTCCGGCTCGGGCACGCACCCAAGGCTCGCTTCTCTGGACTCCCTCCAGTCCCTTGGGAGGAATTCCACGAGCTGCCATGGCATCTGTGGAGGACAGCTCGGCTGGAGCAGGCACTTTTCTATCTGGGTGCCTTGATGGGGTCGGGATAGTGGCTCAGCGAGCAGCGGGCATAGGGGTCCAGGGAGCGAGGTGCGGCGCGCGGACGCGGGCGGGCGGAGCTCGGGCGCGGCGAGGGGGAGCGCGGCGCGTCAGGAGGCGGGGACTGGCGCGGGGCCGCGCGGGGCGGAGGAGCGAGGGAAAGTTGATCGCGGACTTGAGCAGCGGCTGCGGCTCCAAGCAAGACACGATGCACGATCCGGGAACGCGTCCCACGGCTGCCGGGCGCTGAGCTGCTTAAGAAGGAGCGGGCCCAGGGTATGGAGTACGCTGGCACCGTGTCCCTGGCTGTGTGGGGCGAGCCTTTTCCGAGCTCGCTGCGCGTCTGAAGTTGCAGCCAGCGAGCAGCTAGCGAGGATCGGGTGGCCCGAGTGGATCCCGGAGCGGCCTTCGCGCCGGCAGCGAGACGCGGCGGTGGCCAGGACCGGAGCAGGTGGCCCTTGGGGTCCTAGCCGGTGGCGAGCAGATTCGAGGCGCGGAGCAACGCCGCTCCACCTGCGCACACGGTACCGGGAGCCTCGCGCCGCCCTTCCTTCCCCTATCCCCTTGCCTTCCCCTAAGCGGATAGCCTGCTGCGTGCCACCAAAGTTAGTGTTGCGGGGCCGTTACCGCAGCAGGCAAAGTCACTTGTTCCCGGGACAGTCTTCGCGCGGCTGTCGCTTGGGTCTTCTCTCTGTCCTGCGCCCGGTTCCAGCCCGCGGTCGGACGCGCGGCAACTTTGATTCCCGGGAACTCCAATTTCCTGCTTGTTGGCCTTGGCAAGACGCGCGCCTCCCGAAGCCCCGTTCGTGGGACCGCGACATTCGCGGGCTTCGCTCTTCACGCATTCGAGAGAGTCTGGGTCTAGATAGGGTGAGAGAAGGTGTTGGGAACCATCCTGTCCCCTCTGAACTCAGGGTCCCTATTTGGAGTCTCCGGGGAGGTGGGGTGTGGCAACTCCACCTCACGGTGGGCAAGGGCACTGGAGGAATCTGAAGTCACGTAGACTTCCTCCCCGCTCACCTTCCCAGGCCCACAGGAGACCCCAGGGGACTCCTGCCACCTTTCCAGTATTAGTGGCTCTAAGCAGAAGCGTCCTTAGCAGCGCTGGGAGCCGCGTGCTGCTCTCGCTTCGCTTCCCTGGCCCCGGGGTTGGTCGAGTTTGGACAATGTACTATTTGTCCCCAGAGCTGGCCCTGGGAGCACTGCCCCTGTTGTCCCCCGCAGGTCAGGCCGGATATCGTACAGATCCCGCACATTGTAGGGTGGTGGCCTGCTGGCCGCCCGACAGGCACTCATTCTTTTTTGCCCAGAGCTAGCACGGAGAGCCACTGCCACCGAGAGGCAAGGCGGAGATCTGGTGCCCTTGGCCATTGCGACCCGGCCCCAGCCCCTGTGTGATCACACCTTGGTAGAAATTAGCCTTGCAGGAGTAGTAACACGTCCACACACTCCGGAGAGCAGACACGCCCATTCTGCACACTTGGCAGTCTTATCCACAGCAGACTTTGACACTGTCCCCTCATCCAGCCCCTTAGCAAGTGCCTGCCACCCCAATCTGAATTTTGAAATAACCGGGAGGGGGATGAGGATTATTTGCGGGCCTGCAGGAGCCAGATCCTTGCCCTGCGAAGAATCACACTGTGAGCGGGGGTGGGCTTGCGGAGCACGGTTGGGGCCAGGTGCGAGGTGGTGATGAGTCAGCCCACGGTGGCAGGAGCTGCTGGAAGGAACGCTTGGCTCCTGGTGCAGGGGTAGGCGCAATGCGGCCAGCACCTATGGGGGTGGTAGGACCAGATGTCACTCTACCAAGGAGGGGTGGGCCAGGGGCACCTTGGCTGTAGGAATTGCAGAGGCCCACCTGGCAGAGAGAGCACCTGGTGATCTGCAAAGGCATTACCAAGTCGCTGGTGTGAACAGAACTGTTACCCAGGTGCTGGAGGCAAGCATTAGGGGTGGTGGCACAGAGCTGGCATTTTGGCTCTGGCCGAGTCCCTACAGTCACGTCTGTCTCTGCTTTCCCTTGCTGGGCCCCTCACAGTTGTTCAGTAAATGGCTGCATGGAGGTTATGGCCACAGACAGTGGGGTTATCTCTCAGTTGGCCCCCCTTCCCCACAAGCCACCCTGCTTGTCACCCCACTATGTCTGTCTCATTCTTTCCAATTCAGTACTATAAAGGCCACTTTGCTCAAGTGTAAATTCCAAATGGTTCACCCAGGAGGTGAAGGCCAAGAGAACCTTGCTGCCCGAGTGTGGGCCGTGGGCTAGCACCTGCATCAGGACAGCCTGTGAGAACTGCAGCTTCTCTAGATCCCCACCCCACCCTCCCCAGACCGGGCCTTGGATTTTCTAGGGCCCATGAGTAGTTGATACACTGTTAAGTTTCTGCTGTGGTGCACAGAACCTTCCCGACCATAGGACTGAAATGTGGAGGGAGCTCTGCCCGGGATATCTGTGTTAGGGTTGGGCAGCCCCTGGGGCCGCAGCTGCAGATGCCACAAGGGTGTCTGTGTTTGGAGGGCTTTGAACAGATGTAGAGGGTGGTCTGGCTTTCTACGCAGTACAATGCTTTGCTATATGTTTGCTGTGGCCAGGAGGAGCTGGGCAGATTTCTGGAAACTGGATTCATAGTCTCCACCTCCTAGATTTTTGGGGTGGGTGGATGCTGTCCTTAGGCAGAAGGAACTGAGCAACCATCTCCAATCTCAACTGCCCCACTAATGCTTCTCAGTGAGTGGCTGCTTCTTTAGCCCACCGTGGGAAGGGAGCAGAGAGGAAGGTGTAGACGAAGCTTTTTCTCCACTCAGCTTTGCGGGTCCCACTTCTACCGCCCTGGGGAAGGTCCCTAGCACCAAGCAAGGCTCATGGTGGGCATGATGGCATGTGTTTCCCAGCCCCTGCCCTCTGAAGCTGAGGTCAAAGGCCTGGAAGGGCTAATGGTGTCACAGGTGAGAGGGCGCCACGTGCACCTCAGCCCTGTCTTTGCTGTGCCGCTCTCTGCCTGGAGCAGTGCAGCTCTGTCATTGCGCAGGTTGGCTTGGAGGTCACCAATTGACACAGTCAGAGGCCTTGTAGAGCAGGGCGATAAGGTGCTGGCGACTCCTCGTCCATCTCAAAAAAGTGGTTTTTTTTTTTTTTGAGTGTTTAGCCTAATATTCTTGGGCTCTCATGTTGAAGAAATTCAGTGCTCTTGTATGTAAAGGTTGTTTTAAAAATGAATTCAATTGCTCTGGAACTTGTTTCTTATTCAATTATAGATTCTTTTTTTTTGAATCTGGAATCTGGCTCCTCTTGGCACTGGGCCAACCCTGTTTGTCATTAGTGGGTGAACAAGGTCAAGGTGGACTCCACGGGCTGGGAGCATCTTGCTTCCAGTGGAAAAGGCCATGCTTCTGAAGGTCTCAGGTGATTCTGGCTGCAGGTGCCTCCTGTTCTAGAAGCCTTCCTGACTGGGGTGGAGCTGTGGGTGGAGCTGCCTCTCCAGGCCACCCCTTTCTCCCTCTCCCCCCTCTCTTCTTCCATCCCTCCTTTCATGCTGCCTTTCCTTGGGAGTTCCCTTCTAGTCTGCATCTCTCTGGCCTCTGGCTCTGTGATTTCCTCATGGAGGGCCCAGGCCCCCTCCTCAGGGCTGCCACTCAGGTGGTGAGTGGCCAGTGGTGTGTGATTCCGGTGGGCACCGGCTGACCTGATTGTCCTTCAGCCTTCTCTTGCCTTCGGGTTTGCTGGGTCTGTAACTGGTCTCGACTGTTTGTGTAGCTCCTTTTGGGATAGGTGGCTAATGGTGCCTGCCCATCTGCTGGATGTGGGTGTGTACTCTTCGAGCTGAGGTCTCCAGCTCACACACTCCAAGGGTCTGGGACGCAGATACGAGTGGTGTGGAGAACAGCACGGTGTTACAAATGCCTGTAATCCCAGTTCTTGCGGGAGAAGCAGAGGGGGCTGCATGCATAGAAAATTCCTCTTTCAAACACACAAAACAAAGTGGCTGGTGGGACGGCTCTGGGGATAAAGGTGCTTGCTGACAAGTCTGTCGGAACCCATGAGGTAGAAGGAGAGACCCAACATGAACGTTGTTGCATGAGTGCACAGTGTGACTACACTACACCACACACACACACACATACACCACACACACATACACCACACACACACACACACACACACACACACGAGCTCTCACAATAAATAAACATGAAAACATTAAAAAATACTTTTAGAAAATAAGTAGAGCAAAGACAACTATGAGACGATAGGAAGTGGCGGGGACTGAAGAGCACAGGGGTCATGGCAAAAGGACAGCCAACTGAAGATAGAGCCCAGTTGGTAGAGCGCTTGCCTGGCATGCACGAGACCTGGGGTTTGATCCCCAGTACTGCATAAGACGTGGTGGTGCACACCTGTAATCCCAGTGTTCAGGAGGTGAGGCCGGAGGATCAGGTGTTCAAGGTCATCCTCAATTACATAGGGGTTTGAGGTCAGCTGGGCTTCAGGATACTCTGTCTCAAAAGAAAGAGAGAAGAATCACCAATTAAGAGGAAGCCATATAACAGCTCCTCTGGGAACATCCTGACTGGGACACAAAAGATGAACTAAGGAACTGGAAATTTCTAGAACTTGATCTGAAAGTCTGCAGTAACAGTGATATATATATATATAATATATATGCTATAATATATATGCTACAATATACATTATATATGTATATTTACACATATATATATGCTACAAAAAATCAATTCAGAAAACATGAGAATATTTATGGACCATCTTCATCTGGATTTTCTCTGGAAGTAGCCTTGTGGAGTCTCATAGAGCAGAAAATGCATACTACCCCCCTTCCATCCCACCACCCACTCCCCTCCCCCGCAACCCCCATTCCCCTCTTACCCACCCACTCCCAGTGTCAGCGAGAGGCTGGCGTATTTAAGAAGTAGCCATAAGGAGCTGGCTTCTAGGCTTTCACTATGGAATCTGATCTGACTCAGCCCTGTGGGGTGGGGCGGGCACTGCTGTTCCTCCTGTGGTCACTAGAGATGGGCTTAGCTCTTTGCGCCTGGGTTTTTGTCTTGCTCAGCACAAGGCATGTGGCCTTGGGCCGTGTTGTGCAGCTCAAGTCTGGCATTCTCTTTTGGATTTTCGAGACAGGGTTTCTCCGTAGCTTTTGGTTCCTGTCCTGGAACTAGCTCTTGTAGACCAGGCTGGCCTTGAACTCACAGAGATCCGCCTGCCTTTGCCTCCCGAGTTCTGGGATTAAAGGCGTGCGCCACCACCCACCTGGCTGGCATTCATTTTTGTATGTATTCTGAACCCTGTTCAAGTGTGGGCTGGGACCAGGATGATAATGCACAGCCTTCAGGAGCTGTAGGGACTAAGCTGAAAGAGTGCCTGATATGGCACCTACCATTGTTCAGGCCTTGGCATTCTCATCTGTACAGTGGGAATAATTTCCATCTGCCGGTAAACTTCCTGTGAGCATCAGTAAGGTGCAAACTAGGAGAAGTCTGGCCTTTGATGTACATGGAAAGAGCAGTTTCTTTTTGGCCCCTTTGATGTGACTTGATTGTGGGTGAGACACATTGTCATAGAGGTGAGATGGCCCTTGACTTTTGGAGCTTGATGACCTGAGAAGCTCATGAATTGAGTTGTGCTTGAAGATGCATTTGTGTGTGTGTGTGTGTGTGTGTGTGTGTGTGCGCGCGTGTGTGTGTGTGTGGTGTCATAGATTTTCACTTGGACTTACCCTTGGAAAGTTAGAGTCTGCAGTTTCACATAGAAGTCTAGACCTTCAATGCTCTGATTAGAACTAGTAACATTGTATCTGTGTGTGTAGCTGAGGACAAAGGGTAGGAGCTGAGAATTGCCATAGAGCCCAGCCCCTAGACAGGCTACTCTGAAACTATGCAGCCCAGGCTGGCCTTCAGCATCTAATCCTTCTGCCTCCACCATTTTACTGCTGGAGTTATAGGGGTATGCCACCGTGCCTTGTGTCCTTGAACTGTTCTTTCAGGGCAGAATCTCTGCTTGGAGGCCAGCCTATCCACAATAGCAATAGTGGGTTTCACAGGTGGGTCTGTGCACCTTTGCAAACCCAGATAGAGGCCCAATGCCTTCAGGCTTCAGGCTTCCTCCTGCCCCTCCTAGCCTATCCTGTACCCTCCCTCCTGCCCCTCCTAGCCTACCCTGTACCTTCCCTCCTGCCCCTCCTAGCCTATCCTGTACCCTCCCTCCTGCCCCTCCTAGCCTACCCTGTACCCTCCCTCCTGCCCCTCCTAGCCTATCCTGTACCCTTCCTCCTGCCCCTCCTAGCCTATCCTGTACCCTTTTGGAAGTCCCAACACTGTAACTTCACCCTGGGTCTGCATTTCCCTATTTGATGGGAGTAAGCCTGCAGCTCTCAGCTCCCCACCATGTCTACCACCCCCTGGCCACTTGTGCCACATGCATTTGTGACCTGGACTGAAGAGCTGAAGCATTCTGGGCACCAGCTCGTCCTGCCGTTTTATAGGTGGGCAGACTGAGGCCTGAGATCAAGCCATAGCCTTTATATGAAACTGAGCTTGGTCAGTGGCCCCTGAGGGTGGAGTCCCGTTTCTCTTTATCCTAGGGAGGCCTGGGCCCTGTATCAAGCCCCAGCTTCTTATCATTTTGAGAGACTGGGAGTGTCAACCTTGTACTCACCTCTGCTGGTTCTTCCCCTGCCCTCTCCCTCCCAGCTCCTTCGCCATGCTGTTAACTATGTTGCCTTCCTCCTTAAAGGCCATCTTCCATTTGGAGAGAACCTGAGATGCCATTTGTGACAAGGGCCTGCGTGCCACCTTGATTGTCTGTTTCTGAAAGAATGCTGTAATTTGGGGGCTGGTGAAAACCAGAGAGACAGAGTGACATAGAGGAAGGTACACAGGCAGGGGAGGGGAGAGAGAAAACAAAAGGGACAGCAGGGATACTGTCTTGGTCCACCAGTGTCACATCCTCAGGGACGTGGGGTTTGTCTGGCCTCTCAGTGTGGGGGCCCTGGCCTTTCCTGGGGACAGTCCAAGTCCAAGGGAGTCTTTTGGCTTATATACTTTTTTTTTTCCTGTCCTTTGTCCTCAGAGAGAGGGAGAGGTAATCCTCCTGCCCCAGGCTAGCCTAGATCTTCATCTTGAATCCCCAGGATGCCCTGACTCTGGGAAGTTGGTGCCTCCCCGCTTTACTGTGGCCAGGAGAGTTCTGAGGTCCTGTCTAGAGATTCAGTAGTGCAAGACTCTGAGACCCCTCTGCCCTACTACGGGATCTGGGCTGTGTCTTAGTGACAGATGCAATGGTGGGCTTTGTTTAGAAAGCCAGTGGGACCTTCTAGGGCTCTGCAGGCCCCCACCCTCATAGCTGGGAGGCATCCATTCAACTCACCAGCTGGTTCTGAACACATACCAGCTCTAGCTAATTTCCGAGGCCTCTAACTGAATACCTACAGCACCCTGTCTGACAGAAAAATAGCACAGGCCATCAGCGCCACTGTCTACTGTCTACTAACCACTTTGACAAAGTTTAAAAGAAGGTTAAGGATGTGCCTCAGTGGGTAGAGTGCAGGTTTTTTTTTTTGTTTGTTTGTTTTGTTTTGTTTTTCAAGACAGAGATTCTCTGTAAAACAGCTCTGGCTGTTTTGGAACTAGCTTTGTAGACCAGGCAGGCCTCAAACGCACAGAGATCCGCCTGCCTTTGCCTCCAGTATGCTGGGATTAAAGGCATGCAGTTTTAACCTCAACATCACATAAGGTAGGTATGGTGACTCACACCTGTAATCTCAGCATTTAGGAGGTAAAGGCAGGAAAATCTGAAGTTTAAGGCTAGCCTGAGATACTTACCATCCTGTCTCAAAAAAAGAAAGAAAGAAAGATAGTGAATTTTATGTCTACGTGATCCCCAGATGATACTGTTCCCACAAATAATCTCCATGTCAAATTTGTGATAATGTCTTTTCATGGGAAGTTTGTGAATGACATTGATAGCCCATCTCAATGTGGAACCCTGAGTGCTGACTTCCTGGTGGCATCCTGTCCCTGTAGCTCGTAAGCAAACCAGAAAGCCATACTCCTCCATGGTCTCTGCTTTAGTTCCTGCCCTGATTTCCCTTCAGGATGCACTACAAGCTGTAAGCTGGAGAAAGCAAACTAAGACGGGCGTTTCCAAGCAGGACATTAGGTGGCATGGGACACTGAGAGGCACCATGGAACATTGGTGGGGGCGTTGTTGGTCCTCTTGGGCAGAGGGCTAGTATGTCATGGCTTGGGTGCCGAGGTGTCTTAGGGGCACTGAGCAAATCAGAAGGCCCTCCCTTCTCTGCAGGACTGGGGGCTGAAGTAGGTTTGGGGGTTCAAGAAGTCATTGTAGGGAGATGCATGGGGCAACTCTCCCTGTGTGTGGCTTTGCTTGTGTTCAACACTGGGCTAAGCGGGTAACCTTCAGGTGCATATGGGATTCAGGATGCTGGGCAGGTGTGGGGTGTACTCTATGAGCTCACCATGCCAAAACAGGGGAGGGGCACTGCTATTGCTGTCTGCCTTGGTTGCTGGAAGCTGGCAGAGCATATCTTAGGCTGCTGGGACCCCTACATTCATTCAAAGAATACAAAAAAAAAAAAAGCTTAAAAGTGATTAAAAAAAAACTTCACCCAATTGCAAGTGTTACCAAATAGTTAGTCTTTTATGTAGTATGTAGGAGGAGCGGGCTGTGTCCCACCGCCTGGCTAGCTTAGCCCCGAAATAATTACACAGAAACTGTATTAATTTAAACAGTGCCTGACCCATTATATCTAGCCTCTTTTTGGCTAACTCTCACATCTTGATTAACCCATTTCTATTAATCTGTGTATCACCACTTGACTGTGGCTTATCAGCATAAGTCTAACCAGTGTCCTTCTAGGGCAGGAGAATCATGGCATCTGCCACACTTCCCTTCTTCCCAGCATTCTGTTCTGTCTACTCTGCCCACCTAAGGGCTGCCCTATCAAAAGGCCAAGGCAGTTTTCTTTATTCAACCAATGAAAGCAACACATAGAAAGAAGAACCTCCTACACCACTTTTAAAGCACCAAGTGGCCATTTATTTATTTGGCAGATATTTAATGAGTCCAGGCTCAGTGCCATGTGCAGTTTCAGGCCCTGGTGCCTCAGTGGCCCAATCCTAGGGGAACATATATCATAGGCCTATGAGTGTCCTGTTTGTGACCTGTGACATGAACTTGGGGGGTGTCAGAGCTGGCGGTAATGAGAAGGCACATTTATTAGGCACGTTCTGTGTACCAGGTCTAATATTTAGCCTCATTGAAATCTTATAACAACCCTAAGGCATAAGACCTACAGGGTTATCTATTTCCCACCAGACGAGAGATGGGTTGCACAGAGAGGTTGTGCACTTTGTCCAAAGTCACATAGCTAGCAGGTACTGAGGCAGAATTCTGCCAAGGCTCTGGAGCACCTTAGTCATTCCCATTATTGAGGGCAGAGCTCAAAGTCCCAGGCCAAGTAGACGGGAGCAGATCAAAATGGACAAAAGACACAACCTAGAGCCACAGAGAAGCAGGAACAGAGCTGGGGCTGGTGTTTGGGTCACCCTCATTCCTGCCATCAAGATGAGATGGGATATATAAATGTCTCCAATTTATCTGTAAGGAATTTAAGAGCGCCAACAGGGAGAGTGGCTCAGACAGTCCTAGGGGTGATCTAGGTGGCCATCTCAGCATCTAAAAGGCGACAGCCAGGGTTACCTCCTGATGGCACCTCAGAGCTGTCCGTAAGTTGAAGGTTTGAGCAGGGGCTGTTGCTGTTGTTGTCCCTCACTCCGCCCTGGCCCCTGCTGTGGAGCAGACTGGCTCATGGCTATGCTGGGTTGGCTCTTGACTCAAGTAAGCGTACTGTAGAAGCCGGGTGGGTGGCTTGATGGCATGGGCAGGTGCCCAGTGACTCTGAGCCATTGAAGGACACAGGATGCTGGGGAAAGCCACCCCCTCCCACGTCAGTTCCCCTAGCATGCCCGCAGAGATGTCGGCAACAGATCTGCTGCTGACCCAAAACTTAATTCTTAGGACCCTCATTTCTCATCTGTTAAACTGGAAAAAAAATACCAAACCAAAACCTAAAGCCTGCAAGCGGCAGACCTTCCTGATCTGGGGACCAAGATCCCCACAAGATATGCAGAAGTGCTTGGCAGACCAATGGTGACCTGTGTGATCCCCGTGAGGTCCATCTGTCTGTCATTTTTATTGATTACCACTGATTTGGTGATGTGAACAATATGCCACCATCTGTCGCAGCATGACCACCTCCCCACCCAAAGAGCAATGTTTTCTCTACGGTTTCACTCCCATTTTGACATCCACCGTTTCATAAGGCGTTTGCACCAGCAAACATTTATTAAGCACCATTTGTGTGCAGGGAACTGTATGCTTACTCAAAATAAGAATGGGCCAGACATTCTGGTTTGCACCCGTAATTCCAGCATAGGATTGCAAATTCAGGGCCAGCCAAGGGTTACACGAAAGGCCCTGTTTCAAAAACAAACAAGAAAACAAACAAACAAACAAAAACTAACAAAAGTTACAGAGATAGACACACTGTGGTCCTGACCTTGGTGCTCATTTGGAATCCTGTAATTGGGACAGTTGTTCCTCCCTCCCTCTCTGTGTGTACGTATGACGTATCTCATTTTGGAGGCTTTTGCATCCTGTAGCTCACTCAGCTGAAAGTTCCCTCTTTTGCCCTTCTTCTCTGACCCCAGAGCTCCCACCTCACCTGAAGTGTCCTGGAAGCTGTTACAGGAAAGGAAGGGCAGGGTGTGAGGTGTGAAAGTGGGGTGCTACAAGCTAGAGCAGCGTGGCTGACGCCCGCCAAGCCAGGTCCACGTTGCCTGGGGGCTGTTGGAAACTGGAGCTTGGCCGGAAGAAGGGAGCCCATGAATAATACAGCGGGGAGGGAGGCTGTTAACTAGGTGACCTGGTTGCACCTGCGTGTTTCACAGCTTCTCTGGGAGCCACCATGCAGGGGCCAGGGTGTCGCAGGTGATGCTGGGATATGGGAGAAGGCAAGGCAAATACCCCCCATTCCAAGTGTGTTAACCACGTAGGAGCCTTCATCATCTGTGCTTGTCTGTGTACATGTGTCTGCCTTCCTGTGTGCTTTGGCCTGGGTAGAGAGCAAAGGGCCCCCAGTCAGTGCCTGGGGGTGAGATCGGGTTCTCTGGAACCCACTTTTGCCTCTGTTCTCAGTCCCTTCAGTAGCAGGGGCCTGAACCTGGGGAAGCCCTGGCACCCTCACCCCCAGGTTTGGCAAGGAACATCTCCCCACAGCTCCATAGCCTCTTAGCCTGCATCACTAGGCTTAGGACCTAGCCCCACTGACTGGGGCCTACCTTATGGCTTCTCATCTTGGAAGCAGACCCTTTAAAGGGTGGTATAGCTCCAATGACCTGCTTGGGAGAGACAGTCTGCTGTTTGGCTTGGGTGAGTGTGAGCAGGCGCCACATACCCAGCTTTGTCTGTGTGCCCATTTAAACAAAGGGTTGTGTCAGTCTGGAAGTCAGACACCCAAGTTCAGTCCTTGCTCACCCACTGTGAAAGACTGGGTTCACTAAGTTCACTAATCACTCTGTCCTTCTGTTTTCTGGTCAGAAAAATGGAAATGCCAGGGGCCCAGTTCAGGGAATTCTTGGGAGGATAAAAGTACCTGCCCCCAGACAGCATTGAACATATGCTATTTTTATTATGGTGATGCTGGCTTCTGAGATAGCACAAGCATGCTACCTGGGGCTGCTGAGTTACCTTTACCCTTAAGAAAGGCTCTAAGTTGGGCTGGAGAGATGGCTCAGTGGTTAAGAGCACTGACTGCTCTTCCAGAGGACCCACATGGCAGCTCACAACTGTAACTTCAGTTTCAGAGGACCTGACACCAATGGCAAAACACCAATGGCACACGCACGCGCGCACGTGCGCACGCGCGCGCGCACACACACACACACACACACACAAACACACACAAAGAATAGGTACTCATTTAAAAAAAACCTCTAAGCCAGAAGGTGGAATCACATAACTAATCCCAGCACTCGGGAGGCAGAGGCAGACAAATCTCTGTGAGTTTGAGGCCAGCATGGTCTACAGAGCAAATTCTAGGACAGCCAGAGGTTTTACACAGAGAAACCCTGTCTCCAAAAAACAAAAATGAAAGAGTCTTATGGTGGAGAGTCTTGTCCTGGAGGGGGAGGCCGCTTCCTTTGCCCAAGCTGAGAAAAGCCCCACGATTCGCTTGGTGAAGGGACAGAAGTGAGACAGGCCATGTCTGTGATTAGAGTATTGATGTCGGGGCCAAATGAGCTAGGACCTTTTCCATTTTTAAAATAATGTGCATTGCACAGAGAAGTGTGAGGGTCACACATGTGCAGCCCGAGCTCTGCAAAGTAGCCAGTTCCTCATCAGCACCACCCAGACCCAGGAACCTGATCACTAGAGGGCACGTCCCCACCGTTCCTCCTAGCCACACCTATTCTGACTTCTCACGCCACATTCATTTCAACTAAGATAAATGGAATCACACTCTGCCCTGGCTTCCATGTTCTCACACACTACACCTGTTGGTGAAATTCCTCTTGTGTGTGCCAGCTTGCTTCTGTTTCTCTGCAGGATGACCGCGACATAATGTAACATGCTAGTGGAAGGCCAATGATTTGAAACTGAGCTATCACAGAAAAGGATTGTTGTGAGGTGTGTGCATGTGTGTGGGTGTGCATGTGTGAATACAAATCCGTGGCGTGGTTCTGACAGCTCTCTAATGCTGGCTTGGTGCCTGATAGTGTGAATCCTTCAGCTTTATTTCTCTTAAAGACCATTGTTTATTTTTGACTCTGTGCATTTCCATATAACTATTAGAATCAGCTTTTGAACATTCCACAAAAACCCTGCTGAGATTTTGATTGCAACTGCATCGAGGAGAATCGACATCTTTGCAATATTGAGTTTTCCAACCCATTAACGAGATGTACCTCACCATTTATCCATGTCTTAATACATTTCTTTCAGGAGTGCATTTAGGAGGCTGTAGCATCTCTCACTTTTATGAGATTTATTTCCATGTGTTTTATGATTTTAAGTACTGTTGTAAGTGATATTTTCTCATATCCAGTCACCTATTTGTCATAGAAGTATGATTGATTAAAAAAAATCTTGGCCCATATCTTACAAACATTGTTAAATTTCTTTATTATTTCTGACAGTTTATCTACAGAATTTTAAAATAATTTAGGGTTCGTGACCATGTTTTCTGTAGAAATGAGATTTTTATATCATGCTATTGGAGACTTTTTTCTTATCTTATTGCGATGGCAGAGGCTTTCAGCGTTAGACTGAATGACAGTGGTAGTGAGACTGTCTTGTTTCAGTTTACTTCTGGCACCAAGGCAAAGCTTTTGTTATTTGCTATTGTGGTGTTTGCTGTAGCTTAATTCATAAAATTAAGACTATTTTCTCCTAATCCCCACTCTCCAGTTATGGTAAAATGCATATAACATAAAATCTGCTGCTTAGCTTCCAGAGAGACGACTCATTAGTTAAGAGCACTTGCTGCGCTTGTAGAGGACCCATGTTTGGCTCCCAGCATCAGTAAGGAGGTCACACCTGCCTGTAATTCCAGCTCCAGGAGACCTGACGCCCTCTGCTGGCCTCCTTGGGCACTGTTCTTATGTGCACATACCTTCATGCAGATACAGACTCACATTCACTCAATTAAACATAAAATCTTAAAAGTATTGCACTTGCATCATGTTTAAGCTTACAGCTCAGTGGTGGTGAGTACCTTCACTGGCTTGTGCAGCCATCACCTTCCTCAGTTTTCAAACCTGTCTCATTGTCCTAAACAGAAACTCTATGCTAATTACAAAGTAACTCCCTGCTCTCTCTCTTCTACTCCTGCCAACATCTACCTTATTTTTTGTTGGCTTGTTTGGGGGCAGCTTACGTATTTGGCTTTCTTCACTTGGAGTCACGTATTCTAAGTTCAGAACCCAATTCCTTCTTTTGGCTGAACAATTCTCTGTCTGGTGTGTATACACCATGTTCTGTTTATGATTCATGTGCGTTAGGTCTCCAACCTCTGAAAATGCTGCTGTGAACATTGGTGTGTGCATGTTATTTGGGTCCCCGCTCCCAGTATACATGTAAGGGTGGGATTAGAGATACTATGGCAACATTGTTGAGCTTTTTGAGGTCCCGATGACTGTTATCCACAGCAGCTGTACCCTTTTGTATCTCCCCAGCAATGCGCCTCAGTGAATTTACAGACACTTACTCTTTGTTTTTTGGTGACAGCCACATCCTGCTGCTATAGCCCTGTGGCTTTGATTGGCATCTCCTGCCCCTACCCCTGGTGTAGACCGTGTGGTTCATCCCTTCATGGGAATTGTCCATTTGAGCTTTCTGTCCAGTTTTAAATTGAGTTGTTGTTTTTGAGTTGAAGACTCTTTCTGTGTTCTGGCTCTTAATTTGTTATCAGATGAGTTATGAACATTTCCCTGTTTTGAGGGTCCCCTATCCCTCTGTGAAGAATCTCCTTTGGTGCCCAGAGATTTTTATTCTAATGAAGTCTAAATATCTTTCTTGCTGTATCATTGTCTGGCCTTTGGTGTCATAGAAGTCACTGCTGTAGCCAATGTCACGAGGATTTTCTATATGTTCTTCTAGGAAGTTTAGCGATTTGGTTCTTGAATGGTTATTCTTGGCTGGCAACTCAACTACTCTGGAATTAGATAAAACCTAAGTAGCTGGGTACATCTGGGTGGGAGTTTTTTCTTAATTAAATTATTTGAAGTGGGAATACCCACTTTTAATCCAGATCTTTTCAGGTGGGAAGATTCATCTTTAATCTGAGCCACACCCTCTAGTGATAGCCTAGGTAGAGGACACGGGAGAAGGAAGCTCTTGCTCTTTGCCTGTTTGCTCTCACTCTCACCGACAAGTTCACTCCTTCACTGGCATTAGAGCCTACTCCTTGGGATTCTGGTGTGTACTGAAGATCAGCTGAGACATCCAGTCTTGTAGACTGAACAGCTACTGGATTCTTGGATCTTCCATGGATAGACAGCCATTGTTGGACTAGTTGGACCATAGCTTATAAGCCTATCTATTATCTGTCCATCTATCTGTCCATCCATCTGCCTGTCCGTCCATCCATCCACCCATCCATCATCCCCATCTATCTATCTATCTATCTATCTATCTATCTATCTATCTATCTATCTATCTATCTATCTATCTATCTATCTATCTATCTATTTTTCAATCTTTCATTCTGTTACTCTAGAAAACCCCAACTAATACAGTTCATAAGTTTGTTTCTCTTTCCATTCCATTTTGGGTTCAGTTTTGCGCACACAAGGTTGGGTAGGAGTCAGCTTGGCTCTTCTGCTTGTGGTCAGTTTCCCCAGTGCACTGGTACCTCCCTTTCACAAAAGTAGCTGACTCTGCAAGATGTTTTATTTCTGGACTACATTCTATTCCGTGGGTTGGTGTGTCTTCCCTTCTGTTCGTACCACATGTTTTGATTACAGTAGCTTTGTAGTGGAGTTCACATTGGAAAAGAGGAGTCCTCCAAGCTATGTTCTCCTTTTCAGGATGGTTTTAACTATTTAGAAGATGCTTTGAGATTTTGCGTAATGTCTTACGTTGGATCTTCCAGTTTCTGTGACTCACACCACTGGGATTTTTCTTTGCAACAGGATCTACTGTGTAGTCAAGGTTGATCTTGTGATCCTCCTGCCTCAGTGCCCTGTGTATGGGGATTACAGGCATTGGATTACCATGCTCAGTCCTTATTGGGACTTTAGAGACTCTGTATTCAGTTTGTGGGTTGTTTTAGGTGGCACTGGCAGTATCCCAACAGCACTGAGCTCTTAGCCATGAACATGGGATAGTTTATATTTAATAATCTGGCCTTAGTTTTCTCCACCAGGTGTTTTTCCGCCATTTGTCCAAGTTAGACTCCTAAGTAGTCCATCCTTCTTGGTGCTATCATAAGTAGACTTGGCTTCCCTACCTCCCTTTCAGGATTCTTTTGTTGTCAGTCTTAGAAATGCAGCTAATTTTTTTTTGTTTTGTTTTTCGAGACAGGGTTTCTCTATAGCTTTGGAGCCTGTCCTGGAACTCCCTTGGTAGACCAGGCTGGCCTCGAACTCACAGAGATCTGCCTGCCTCTGTCTCCCGAGTACTGGGATTACAGGCGTGCGCCACCACCGCCCGGCTAATGCAGCTAATTTTTATGTGCCATTTTACATCCCGCTGACTTTGTCTATTCCTTCTGGCAGACTTCCCCCAGCCCTCAGGTCTCGCCTCTTGGCTCCCGTCATGTGGACACGGCTGTCACTTTACTTCCTCACTTTGAGTTTGGATGAATTTCTCGTGTTTGTCTTTGTTGCCCAGTTGCGTTACCTAGAGCTTTGGAGAATGATTTGTTTTGTATGTATGTGTGTGTATGTTTGCATACGTGCATGTGGGGGCCCATGGAAGTGAGAAGAAGACGTTGGGTCCCCTGCTGTGGGTGCTGAGAACTGAACTGGGGTCTTCTGCAAGAGCAAGCCCTCCTGAAAACTGAGCCATCTCTCCTACCTCTTATCAAGAACCTTTAGCGGTTCTATTGAATATAAGTGGCAGTAGCAGACACCCCTGCTTTGTTCCCACTCTCAGAAGAAAAGCTCCCGATCCCTCACTCAATATTTTTTCTACACAGGGTTTCACTGTGTAGCCCTGGCTGTCCCGGAACTCGCTGTAGACCAGGCTGGCCTCCAACTCAGAGATCCACCTGCCTAACTCTTTGCCTTCCAAGTGCTGGGATTAAAGGCATGCACCACCATGGCGTGACCAGTCCTTCACTCCTGAATACAATATTAGCTAAAGATACTTTGCATGTGTGACATTTTCTGTTTCTTCTGCTAAGAACTTTTTGTTTGTTTTGTTTTTGAGATAGGGTTTCCCTATGAAACTCTGGCTGGTTTGGAACTCACTATATATAGACCAGGCTGGCTTTGAATTTAGAGATTCACCTGCCTCTGCCTCTCGAGTACTGGGATTAAAGACTTGTACCACCATGCCTGGGTTGTACATTATTCTTTCCCATGCATTATTGTGTCTGTTGACACGTTACTATAAAATTTCTTCTTTCTTCTGACAGTGTAGAGAATTATAATGTTGGATTTTCAGAAGTTAACCTATCTTTTATTCCTGGAATAAATGCAGACACGCACACATACACACACTCACCCATGTACGTACACAGAGACAGAAGCACACAGATATACATATAACACACACACACACACCATTCACACATATATACATACACACAGACACACACCATGCACATACACATGTACACACACATACACAGGCACCTACAGAGACACACAAACATATACCACACACACACACACACACACACACACACACACACACGTTTCCCTGTCTCTCTCTACCAATGACTAGCTCCAACAGTTCTGGTTGACCGTGTCCTGCATGACTCTGCAGTTTGCCACGTTAGGTTTGATTTTATTTCCAGATGTGCCCCTGGATTTCCCTTTCTCGTGCTCCGACTTTCCCTATCAGGTCGCAGTATCAGATTCCTGGTTTATGATCTGGCAGGAACTGTTCCTGCCTCTTCCTGTTTTCCTGGGAACTCTGGGAAGGTTTGTGTGCTGTGTTCTCCTTAGCAGTCGAGTGGCTGGGTGGGCAGCTGTGTGGACTTAGGCTTTCTTCTTGTCAGGAAGAATATAAACTGTAGTTCTCAATTCTCAGTGTCACAGTACAGTTAGGATTTTAGCGTTTTGTGTGTCAGTTTTAGTTTTGATTGTATCTTATGAGGACTTTATCATTCACTGCTTTTCAAGTCAGTTGGCAGCAAAGGCACCTCATGGTCCTCCTATTTCACTTTATTTATTCAGTGTGTGTGTGCGTGTGTGTGTGTGCGTGCGTGGCTGTGTGTGGCTGTGTGGCTGTGGAGGTCAGAGGACAGATTCTTTCCCTCCCCCTGTGGGTCTGGGAAATCAGCTCTTGTTCCTTGTTTATGTGTCATTTTATGTATGTATGTATGTATGTTTTATGTGTTTGGGTGTTTTGTGTGAATATGTTCATGCACTGTAGGCATTCCTGGTGCCTGCAGAGGCCAGAAGAGGGTGTTGGATTTCCTGGAACTGTAGTTATGGATGGTTGTGAGCCTCTATGTTGGTACTGGGAATTGAACGCAAGACTCTTAACTGCTTAAGACATCCCGTCTCTACAGTTCAATGCATGTTCTGTAAAGAATGTAGTTGTTTTGAAATCTGGTCTGTCTTTGTCTTTTGAGTTTTTGCTCCATTTACATTTGAGATGTTTGCAGAACACACACACACACACACACACACACT